>NC_091466.1:39177319-39491902 GCF_027789765.1 Dendropsophus ebraccatus
CCTATGGGGGAGATTTATCAAAGGGTGTAATATTTAGACTGGTGCAAACTGCCCACAGCAACCAATTACAGCTCAGCTTCCAGCTCTGGTGAAAGGAAAGAGGAGCTGTAATTGGTTGCTGTGGCCAGTTTGCACCAGTCTAAATTTTACACCCTTTGATAAATCTCCCTTTATGTGTTTACTATTAGTAATCTAATGTAATGATGGAACTAAACTAAAGGTTGATTGTGTAGTGTGATATGGCTGCAGATTGTCAGCAAAGTGACACTTTTTTTTACTCCACAGAATTTCCCATGAATACGTCTCCTATTGTGAGAATAAGGTACCCCCAGCTCCATCCAGCCTGCTTGTATGTAAATTCATCTATTCGTTATCTGTGTATTGTGAGCTTGCCATCTAGCCTGCCTCTCAAAGCTACAACACAAACTAGTGCAGCATGTTGGAATCCCTACATACCCCGCCAAAGTCAAAGGGGTCTGTTAAACACCATTGTCCTGTATGTAACGGATTTGCCATTATTGTCTTGTTCTATTCTAATGACAGGGCACAACAGATGGTGTTATTCTATCCTTAAAGGGGTATTCCAGGATTTCTTTTTTCTTTCATCTAAATGTGCTTAGGACACAGTTAAATAGAATAAAGAAACATACTTTTTTTTGCTCCCCCACCACTGCCACTGTCTCCATGTTGCACCCCAATGAGCTGCACTTTCTTGGTTCTGCCACCAACAAGGATTTTCCCACTCAGCCAGTCAGTGACAATTGCACTTTTCTATCTTAGCCATTGAAGAAGATCCTAGACACAAGGAGGTCCAGTGTAACAGAGGACAGACACAGAGATAGCAAGTGGACTAAGTATAGTATTTTTGTTTTATTTAACTATGCCTCCATCCTCTCCATACAGGCCGAGCAGTCTTGTGTTTTCTATGTGGGTGGGTTAAGCGGCAGTCTTTCTGCTGTGGTTTATCTCTCCCAGAACAAAGGGGTCAGGTGGCGATTTTGCATCATGTCTGACCCCTATCTCCACTGTTATCATCTGTCATCAGGCGAGACCCATATACCTTATGCTGATGGCCAAGTGTAAGCTGCGGGTATGGCTGACAAAGGTATAAGGCAGGGTTACTCAACAACTTTTAGTGAAGGTCCACTTATCGGGGTCTTTTGTCAGGTGAAGGTCCGAGCTGAACATCAGTAGTAAACGTGTTTTGTTACTTTTCACAAACGTTGTTGAACTATTTACATACCGCTACGCTAGAAAAAAGACGTCTTAGAGGCGATCTGATCACAATGTACAAATATACGAATGGACAGTACAGAGATCTTTGTAGTGGTCTTTTTACTCCTAGGTCTGTAACAATGACAAGGGGGCATCCTCTACGTCTAGAGGAAAGAAGATTTCATCATCAGCATCGACGCGGGTTCTTTACTGTACAAGCGGTAAGACTGTGGAACTCTCTGCCACATGAGGTTGTCATGGCCGATTCATTAAATAAGTTCAAGGGAGGCCTTGATACTTTTCTTGAACAATATAATATTACAAGTTATGGGCATTAGTTTTCTGGTGATACGTTGATCCGGGGATTGTTCTGGTTGCCATTGCAGTCGGGGGAGGGGGGGGGGAGTTTCTCCCTGTGGTGTGGCGGTTGTCTTCTGCCCCATAGGGGTTTTTCGCCTTCCTGGATCAACACAGTAGGATTCTCCTAGGTTGAACCTGATGGACTCTTGTCTTCTTTCAACCTTATTTACTATGTTACTATGTTACCGAATTGCTGCTTATTAGTGGGAAAACTGTCATTTTCTCTCTCTCACCAGCCCTTTAAAATTATGTACACAGGGGGTGACTGCCTTAGTAGCATATAGCTCCCCCTTAGTAGCATATAGCTCCCCCTGTAGTATATAGCCCCCTGTGCGCTCTCCCCCAGTAGTATATAGCCCCCCTGTACACTCTCCCCCTGTAGTATATAGCCCCCCTGTACACTCTCCCCCTGTAGTATATAGCCCCCTGTGCGCTCTCCCCCTGTAGTATATAGTCCCCCCTGTGCACTCTCCTCCTGTAGTATATAGTCCCCCCTGTGCACTCTCCCTTTGTAGTATATAGCCCCCTGTGCGCTCTCCCCCTGTAGTATATAGCCCCTATGCGCTCTCCCCCAGTAGTATATAGTCCCTCATGTGCACTCTCCTCATGTAGTATGTAGCCCCCCCCTGTGCACTCTCCTCCTGTAGTATATAGCCCCCCCTGTGCACTCTCCCACTGTAGTATATAGCTCCCCTGTGCTCTCTCCCGGTATATAGTCCCCCTGTGCTCTCTCCCCCTGTATATAGCCCCCCTGTGCTCTCTCCCATATATAGCTCCCCTGTGCTCTCACCCAGTATATAGCTCCCCTGTGCTCTCTCACAGTATATAGCCCCCCCCTGTGCTCTCTCCCAATATATAGCCCCCCATGTGCTCTCTCACTGTATATAGCCCCCCGTGCTCTCTCTCAGTATATAGCCCCCCCCTGTGCTCTCTCCTAGTATATAGCCCCCTGTGCTGTCTCCTAGTATATAGCCCCCCTGTACTCTCTCCCAGTATATAGCCCCCATGTGCTCTCTCCCCCTGTATATAGCCCCCTGTGTCCTCTCCCCCTGTGTATAGCCCCCCTGTGCTCTCTCCCAGTATACAGCCCCCCTTTGCTCACTCCCCCTATATATAGCCCCCCCTGTGCTCTCTCCCCCTGTATATAGCACCCCTGTGCTCTCTCCGAGTATATAGCCCCACCTGTGCTTTCTCCCCCTGTGCTCTCTCCCCCTGTATATAGCCCCACCTATGCTTTCTCCCTCTGTGTTCTCTCCCCCTGTAGTATATAGCTCCCCTGTGCTCTCTCCCCCTGTATATAGCCCCCCTGTGCTCTCTACCAGTATATAGCCCCCCTGTGCTCTCCCCCAGTATATAGCCCCACCTGTGCTTTCTCCCCCTGTGCTCTCTCCCCCTGTATATAGCCCCACCTGTGCTTTCTCCCCCTGTGCTCTCTCCCCCTGTAGTATATAGCCCCCCTGTGCTCTCCCCCTGTATAAAGCCCCCCTGTGCTCTCTCCCCCTGTATATAGCTCCACCTGTGCTTTCTCCCCCTGTATATAGCTCCACTGTGCTCTCTCCCCCTGTGCTCTCTCCCCTTGTAGTATATAGCCCCCCTGTGCTCTCTCCCAGTATATAGCCCCACCTGTGCTTTCTCCCCATGTGCTCTCTCCCCCTGTATATATAGCCCCACCTGTGCTTTCTCCCCCTGTGCTCTCTCCCCCTGTAGTATATAGCCCCACCTGTGCTCTCTCCCCCTGTATATAGCCCCACCTGTGCTCTCTCCCCCTGTATATAGCCCCACCTGTGCTTTCTCCCCCTGTAGTATATAGCTCCCCTGTGCTCTCTCCCCCTGTATAAAGCCCCCCTGTGCTCTCTCCTCCTGTATATAGCCCCCCTGTGCTCTCTCTCCCTGTATATAGCCCCCCTGTGCTCTCCGCCAGTATACAGGCCCCATGTGTTCTCCCCCCTCCCATATAGCATTCAAAAAAAACACTTATACTCACCTAAGTCCTGGGCATCCTCTTCTCTTCCTCCTGTGGCCGCACTGCATTGTCACTCGGCGCCAACACCAGAGGGGGAGCGCGGCCTCTTGTTACCGCTGCGGCCAGTGAGAGGTGACTGACAGGGAGGGAGCCAATGGCTTCCTCTCTGTCAGTGCTGCTGCCGCTCAGTATCTATGAGCGCTCGTTACGAGCGCTCATAGATACTTACTGTGCAGGGAGCAGCCCCGCAGCTGGGGTCCGGACAGCTGGCCGCCACGGTCCCGGTTCGGACCGCGGTCCGACAGTTGAGAACCCCTGGTATAAGGTGTATGAGGCCTTTTAGACAGAAAGGTCTTTAGATTGGCCTTTAGATTGTACTAATGCCTTCAGAATAGGCTTTTATAAAGATTCTGGATCACCTGTTTTTGTAGCTCTGTGATGTGTTGTCCCTCTGTTATAATTACTAGAAATGTCAGTAGCGTCAGAGTCACTAGAGTCAGTAACCAACTAGAAGATGAACAGTGTTGGCACTACTAGCTCTCCGCTTCTGATTCCGTGCATGTTACTCAGCAGTAACATTCTCATTCAGATAAATGGAACAGATTTTCAGTCGCAGACATTCCTGCAACAAATCTATCATGTGTGAATATAATCTCAAGATGGCCATACACTTCTGCTGAACCTGCCAATTTTGCCAACCTTCACAAGATTAGCTGACTCTCTCTCAATGGCAAATATCAGAGGAAATAAGATTCAAACCTTTTGTCATTGGGGGATACACCACAACCAGAGAATTTGGTATCAGCTCTCATGCACATGCACCCTTGATGGTTCTGAGCGTACATGCATATGAGGGATAGAACATTCATTTGACGCTATCCAATAGATATGGCCATCATTACTCTATATACCTAAAATAACAGGTGTGAAGCACCTCCTTGACGGTCAAATATCTTATATTCTTCCGATCTGTAATGGTAACCTATAATCGTTTTTCTGTTGTCAAACTTGGCTATTTGTCTGTTTAGTCTCTTCTCTCTCCCTCTCTTTATTGTAAAGGAGGATTAAAGGGGTTATCCAGCGCTACAAAAACATGGCCACTTTCCCCCTACTGTTGTCTCCAGTTTGGGTGGGGTTTTGAAACTCAGTTCCATTGAAGTAAATGGAGCTTAATTGCAAACCGCACCTGAACTGGAGACAACAGTAGGGGGAAAAGTGGCCATGTTTTTGTAGCACTGGATAACCCCTTTAAACCAAAACCTCAACTTCAGTAGATGAAAATGATTTTTAATTCAGCCATTTCCAGATGAGTTTCAGTGAGTTAATGAGAAATCTTTGGCTTGGAATGTGGAGTTTGGCCGGTAGCATTAGGCTAGTGCTGATTACAGGGACTTTGCTCTTCTTGTGGTCACACAACATTACATTCCTGCCAGTTTACAGTGAGTGGGTTAAAGGAATCTCATGTAAATAAGCGTAGGTCCTCATTTCCTGGTTAGCATATTGTGGGACTCCTGCTAAACAAGATGATCCCACATCAGATTTGGAAACAAATTTAAACACAAATAAGTCTTAGCCATGAAACTAATACACAAAAATATCTCTTAAGGAATGATTAATGTATCCAATAAGTCACTTATAAAGCTATTTACTGGGTCCTTTTCCAACAATAACAATGTGTCATGTGTAAGTGTAAAGATGAAATGTCACCTTTTGTCACCAATGGTCTCCTGACCATTACTGTTAAAATTGATCTGTCAGCAACTTTTTGTTGATTACAGAAAAGACTGTGTACACTAATGCTTCTTACCCTGAATGAGGAGATAGAACTCTTATTTCAATCCACCACTCCAGTGCTGAGATATGTTTTAAAAATTTTATGCAAATTAGGAAAGTTCAATCTAAACAGTATGTGGGTTTACATGCAGGCATTAAGAGAGAAGGGTCTGAATGTTGTAGCGTTTTTGCAGCCTGCAGATAGGAATACATATTGTATCAGATGAAACTAGGATAGGATGGGGCACTGTGCGAGGTCTCCTGATTATATTTGGGGGAATTACTTCACAAAAACTGAGTATTTTTCCTCATTTCTGTAATAAAAGCACTAAAAACTTTCCAACTGTATTATTAGTAGGGATGAGCGTAGCGGCCGAGGTTCGGGTTCGTATGAACCTGAACTCTCGGTTTCTGATTCCCGCTGTCTGCCCGCTCCGTGGAGAGGGTGTATACAGCCTGAGGACCGCCTGGAAAACTGGGATACAGCCTAGGTTGTATGCACCCTCACCACGGAGCGGGCAGATAGCGGGAATCAGAAGCCGAGAGTTCAGGTTCATACGAACCCGAACCTCGGCCGGTTCACTTATCTCTAATTATTAGATGACGATTAGGTGATTAAAGCTAATAAAATATTTTGCATAAACAGCAGCCTTTTTTGAGGATAAAAATAACATGCTTAGCTAGGAATTGCAATAAAAAACTAATAGATGCATCAAGAGCAGATTTGAGCCTCCTTGCTGCCTGAAGTACTGTATAAGGTGACATAGCGCTGCCCCCCCCCAACCGCCCCAAAAAGTAAGAAAGTTTTAAGTGCAGATAGTGCTCAGTATCAAACAGTATACTCACAGCTGAGTACCCCTTTAATTATACAGTTAACAAATAACACCACTTTACAAAGAATAAATATTATTCTTATACATATTACCATTATACTGCTACCAAAAAAAGCCCACGGTGCTCAGATCAACATCTGATACCACCATGCAACGACTACATGTTACCACCCTAAGTGACTTAATATTATCACTAATATTACTACTACACAAGGGAAAAATAATAATAATACTCTTCCGTCCATTATCTGCTGCATGAGAAAAGATCCTCTAAGACAAGGAGGGTCTCTTTCCTGACCAGCAAGACACATGAACTGTAACTACACAGGAGGGGGACCCCTTTGGCCATATGCTAACAGTGAAGGGTATACACATGGGGCCATATACTAATAAGAGGACTACCCAGGGGGCCATATACTAAAGGGGAAGCTACACAGGAGGCCATATGCTAATGGGGCAACTACACAGGGGACCTTATGCTAACAGGGCAACTACACAGGGGCATATACTAAGGGGGGCACACAAGGGGCCATATACTAAGGAGGGCTAGACAGGGGGCCATAGGCTAGTGGTGGGGGCTATATGCTAACAGTGGAGACTATACAGGGGGCAATATGCTAATAAGGATCCTATACAGGGGGCCATATACTAAAGGTGGGACTACACAGGGGTCATATGCTAATGGGGCAAGTACCTAGGAGGCAATATACAAGGTGGGACTACACAGGAGTCATATGCTAATGGGGCAAGTACCTAGGAGGCAATATACAAGGGGGGCTACACAGGGGCCTATATGCTTACAGGGTGACTACACGGGGCTATATACTAAGGGGGGGGGGGCTACACAAAGGGCCATATGCTAATGGAGGGACTACACAGAGGGCCATATACTAAGGGCCAGATACTAAGGCCCCTATTGACTGCAATAGGGGAGTGAAAATCTACAAATTCTTAGCTGTGAGTCTGTAATTCTAGACAATTATCTAGAAAATCAAACAGAAGATTCGCCTTCAAAGTCTTTATTTGGTCCCAGGTCACCTGGTAAGGCTCTATTTTGTGGCTCCTTCCAGTGATGTGATATTAACATGTATTGTAGACTGCATAAAATGGAAGAGGGGGAGGTAAATTGAGTGACTTTGACAATATGGATGTGGCTATTAATGGGGGCTTTACACCAGGGCGCAGGGGAATAATATTTACTGGGGGACTATCTGCAGGGGTACTGTTACTGTGGGGGAAGGGGGGGTCTTACTAGGCTACTAAGGACCCAACTACCCTGTTGGGGCACAGAGAGGACCTGACTACAATATTGGGATTGGGCCACAGAGGAGCCTTACTACTCTATTGGGGACACATAGGGGACCTAACTACTATATGGATACACAGAGGGGCTCACTAGTCTTTTGGGTCACACAGGAGATCTATTGACTCTATTGGAGCACATAGGGGCTCTGAGTACTACATTGGGACACAGAGGGGCCTAACTGCTATATAGGGGCACAGGGAACCTAACTACTATATGTTATGGAGCAAGGAGCCTAAAATGTTTCTCTGGCAGATTCTGGAGAGGAAATTTATGGTTAAAAAATTCTCAAGGTGGCCAAAGCTGGATGGAAAGAAAACTGAAAATTAAGGACTGAGAATACACCCCCTGTGAGTAACTGGATGTAACTGGTACTCTCTTGTAGTACTCTCTTAAGTAGCAGTATTGAGGCAGTATGTAATAACTGGTGGTAATAATGTTATAAGTGTAATATGTTTTTGCCTCTTCTTGGTAGGAAGTATTAAGATTAATATGTGTATTGAGGTCCTTGATACAGTGTGGGGGCATTTTAAGGGTATTACACTGCATGTGGAGCACTAAGAGAGGCATTATATTGTGTGGCAGTGCACTTCCTGCACAGTATATGAGTGCACTCCCTTTATACATTCTGGCCTCAAATCCTGTTGATTCCGAGATTTAGATTGTGAGGGCGACATCTACCCTAAGGCAGGCCCTGAGTGTCCCACCCCCCTGCTCCCTGTGCCGATGGAACTCAGAGAGCTAGTCCCTGAGATGTTTTAGGACCCTATCAATGACCGTGATACGGTCACATCCTGACCATGATTAAAAAATACCACCGGTACTGATACTGAATAAAAAACGCTGTAAACCCACATAGTTATAGTATAGTGATTACAGTGCAGTTATATTCAGTGACTCACAGGTGACGTCTTCTCTCATCAGAGTTGTTCGATTTTCTTCTCCATTCGGGCAGCCCATTGAGGTCAGCAGCAGTCTCCTATTACACGGAGCAATGTGCTTCAGACATCACCTATCTTTCAAAATGTTGAAAGAGCACAATCAGCTGACATCGTGCATGTCAGTTGATCGTTTCCTTTCAACATTCAAATGTGCAGTACACTATTAGCATAGCAGGCAATGCAATATGCGTCTATTGTTTAATTCCCTGCTCCTGTGCTGTAGTGAGCGGTCATACATATAATATATGCTTAGCCACTCATTATGCAGGGGTAACGGGTGACGCCCCCTCAAGGGCCCTATAATCTGCCGCCTAAGGTGAAGTCTTTACTTTGCCTCATGGCAGAAGCGGCCCTGATCATGAGATATGATTTCATAGGGGTTTTACTGACCCATACCTGAAACCATAAAAGACTGTGAAAGAAGACATTACTCTTGAGAAGGTGCATATCTGGTGGTAGCATGTCAAGAACAGGTAACATTCTGGAATCTGACACTCATAGACATCTTGCATCTCATGGTATTATTGAGCTTCACCATAGACAAGTGCACATCAATAATTTAAGGCTAGTGACAGTCTCACAGTGTCATCATATACTATGTGTACCAAAACCAGGAGAACTCCTGTTCTGCATTGTTGGGCTTTAGATGAGATGCAGTCTTTTTTATTGTGTATAGTGTAGTTCCATTCTTAAAAACATTTAAAGTTACTTAGCAAATGCATTACTGTGCACATAGACAGTTATTATCAAAATGTGCCTAGGTGTGCACCACGGAAAAGAGGCAGATTCGCCCCTTTTTCCATGGCATGCTCCAGCTGTACCCCCGCTAGACTGTTGGGCCGTCAGGGGGTGTCAAGGTGTGGAGGAGGTGTGGCCTCCTACTGCGCCTCATTAATCAAGGATTACACTTAGAAAAACAGGTGTAAACCAGGCAAATATTCACACCTACTCCGGAACAGGTGTAAATTTTTAGCGTAATTCCAGTACCAAACCTAGGTGCCCCTCTTGTTGAATTTAGTGGAGTAATGGGGGCCTATTTTAAGACCAGAATACAAGTATGTCAGTGTTAATAAATGTCTCCCACAATGTGCACCTAGCCTGTTGGCTATTGTGCATAGTGTGATGGGCAAAATTCTTAGTTTACGTTCACAAACAGTACTTTAGTCCATTTTGTGAGCTGTAAGACAGTCCAGAAACAACCAGTTCACAGTTCAAAAAATGTCTATTTGTGCATAGTCAGCAAGACAGGTCGTCAATGAGAGAATCAGTGCTGTACCAGGGATGAGACAACAAGCAGTGTATTAAGTCAGGCTGCTATTTCATAATGACGACCATCATTTGTACAATAACAGCCATCATTATTAAACAATGGCCGTTATTTGGCCTCAAAAGGCCAAAAAAGACATAGTGGTAAAATAACCTTATAATGCTTCCAGAATTCCAATTTGCAGTACCCCATTCAGTAATTTCTTAAGCAGTTTAGTTTATGTCTGGCACTAGCCTGTTATAAATTCCACAATAAAAGAACTTGTGCTACAATTAATCAGAACTGATGTCAGAGCACCTTGAGAATGCAGGGGCTCATAGGTTATAACAATAATGAGCCATCAATGAGTTGTTCCGAGTTTGTCAATTTCTACCAGGGAGAATTGAAAGCACTCGCACAGACTACAGATACGTTTTGACTACAATACTATTGAGGAGGGGTCAGAACTGGCCCAATCTGTACAAAAGTCATCTGGAAACAATCAGCACACATGCATCTCTCTCCTGAAATCAGCCAGTTCCTCCACACCATGAAATCGTTGGATACAAACAAATGTTCAATTCTTTGAACATAGTGTGCATAGTAAATAGAGAGGACTTTAACATCTGTATATTAGCTGTGTGCTGTGAAACCAGAGCTTCAATTTAACAGTTGCGGATGAGGTCTTACAGTGGATTCTGGTGACTATGAACATGTTCTCCTCATCCTGCTCATGTCCATCCATGTGGCTGCTGTCTCATGCAAGTCACACATGAGCAAGCGTCCCTAGGAGGTTAAAGAGGTTATCCGGATATTCGGGTGTCATCCTACAGGTCTCCAGTGTGGTGCTGAGATGGACAGCCCACCCAGCCAATCACTGGATAAGGCAGGATAGCTCAGCAGCCAGTAATTGGCTGAGTGGACTGTCACCCCCAAGATGTGTCCGTCTCGGAAGTGGCAGTCGGACCATGTTGGCGTGACATCGGGCTCAGGAGGACACCAGGGAGCATGGAGAGGTAAGTATAACTTCTTTATTGCTTTAGATACATTCGCAACAGTATAGATTATATCTGGATAACCCCTTTAATGGGTGACATGGTAAGGGAAACCCCCACATGACTATAACACAAGATATATGCAATATCACCCTTGATGAGGTATTAGCTCTGGCCGTTTGGTTGGATAGCTAGTTAGGGAGAGATTCCAGGAAAAGGCTTCTACTCCCCAGGCTCCTGTAAGTTGCTCCAAAACTAACCCCAGATGAGTCCATGAAGTAGGAAGTTGAAGCGCCAGAGAACGCAGGATGGCTTGCCTCACCCAGGGCCTCTGTTACTACTGCAGATGAGAAGGACATCTGATATGTGAAAGGCCAAGTCGGAAAACACCGATGCCTAGGTGACTGGTGGAGGGAGGGCACCTAGTCAAACAGGTACTTCCTATTGTGTCCAGAAAAATGTTGCTCCCTGTAAAGATATTGTATCAATGGATGTTTTTTTTTAGGTTCTGGGTCTGCCTCTAATTTCATTGATGCATTAACGTCTGCATCTACCCTGTACCCACCTTCCTGAACCTCTGTGAGATGTGGTCATAGATTCCACTATTCTGGTTAAAGGAATTATCCAACTCTGTACCCCAAAAACTTCAGATGCTGGTTGGGTCCATGCACACGGAAAGGTGTATGTTAGTTGTAATTGAAGTGTGGTGTCCCACCACAGGTGTTTCTAGTCTGAAGACCCGTCGCAAAAGCATTGTACTCTAAAGTAAAGTGGTAATGAAGTTGTGTATGAGTTTTGCCACTAGATGTCACTGTGGTAAGTCTTGTATATGTTGCACAGCTGTAGACACCATAGGGTTACTGTCTTGCTATGCGATTCTGTGCACCAAGGGTTATGGTCTTGCTATGCGATTCTGTGCACCAGAGATGCTCTTCTTCTTCTACCTATCTCTATCCTCCTTTCTGTACCCACTTTCTTCTCTGCAACCCACAGGGACTTTTACACACCCTGTAGGAAGTTGTCACATGGGGTGAGGAAATGTAGTCAGTTTCCCTCTGATTCTCTGAGGAGTAGGACACACTCAGATCAAGCATCCCTGCTAAACTTAGCCAGGGCCTGGCTTTGCCAGATCCCCTGTCTAAGACAGACCAGCTGTGGTAGTGGACACACACACGTATGGAAAATGCAAAGACTCTCAAAGCTATTACTCTGGACAAGATGCAGTGCTAAACAGCTAAAGAGGACAAGTCGGAGGACACCCCAGCCCACGCCAAGAACCTCTCTATACAGAGCAGGGTGGTATCCTGAACAGAGGAACTGACCCGGATAGAGCAATGCAGCCATATCCAAGGCCTACATACTCTATCTCGCAGCAGAGGTGAAACCGGGACACACTTAAACACTTAGGTACACTTAGATAACCAAGACCGGGGTTTGTGTCACCCCCATAGGACAGATCACCCGACACTGTAGGTCAGAATGTGGTTATAGCGACATTCAGGTCAAAACACGGGCACAAGTATTCTCTTCTCAAGTATCTTTCACGTATTTCTTCTCACAAGTTCCAGCAGAGCACATTACTAAACTGGGTTGGGGCTAGAGATGAGCGAATTTGCCGAAGTTCGGGTTCGTATAAACCTGAACTATCGGCTTCTGATTGCCGCTGTCTGCAGCCTTCGTCAACAGGGTGGATACAGCGTAAGGACTGCCTGGAAAATTTGGATACAGCCTATGCCAATGTCTGTATCCCAGTTTTCCCAGCGGTCCGTAAGGCTGTATCCACCCTGTTCACGGAGGCTGCAGACAGCGTGAATCAGAAGCCGATAGTTCAGGTTCATACGAACCCGAACTTCGGCAAATTCGCTCATCTCTAGTTAGGGCTCTATCAACAAACTCCTCTCCACTCTTCTGAGCTCTTCTACTCTACTCTGCACTCAACTGAACCAGAACTCTCCTATCCTACCTCAGCATATCAGCATCTCAGCACAGATTCAGTGAACTCAAGCCTGTATCTCAGAAGTCACTTGTTACACCACCGTCCTGTATTGTCAGAGACGTTCAGTAAAGATCACCTTATTAATTCTACTGGGACTCAGTGATAATTGCACCAGCACCTATACATACAGGCTACACCATCCTTTGGTCATTTTCCCCTTTCTGTGGGTGGCGGTACTCACAGTCTGGGTGGATCATCTCTCCACTCCGGACCACCCAAGAGCCCAAGGGACCCATCACAACCCGGCAGGTCACCGACCATTGGGGAGCAAAATAGCCAGCCACACACACTGAAAAGCAGGTACTGTATACCATTACAACTGTGTGCTGAGTCAGCACTGGCATCACAACTACATCCTCCCTGGCTGAGCTATATCCCAACCACCAACATATCATCCCGGCGGTTGGACACTGAAGGGTGCCAACAACACACCCTACCACACCACCACAGAAGGTCTACCCGCAGATGTAGTTCTGGGGTTACCATGGCTTCAGAGACAAATTTCCATGTTTAATTGGAGTTCTAATGAATTGATCAGGTGGGATCAGATGTGCTTTTCTAGATGTTTTGGTCGACAACATAAAGGTAGAACTGATCCCTACTGGTGATGAGCAAATATACAGTAAAAACAAAGCAAATAGCTTTGTTCCTATCTGTATTCAGCTCATCAGGCTGCAGGCTTTGAAGTCTGCTCCGCTCTATGCCGCTCCTACCCGGAAGCTGGGAAAAGATGGATCCAGTCCTGGGAAACTGGGAGAAGTTTCCCAGGACTGGATCCATCTTTTTCCAGCACCCGGGGAGGAGCGGCCTGATGAGCAAAATGCAAAGAGAAACAAAGCGATTAGCTTCCTTCCTACTGTAACTTCGCTCATCTCTAATCAGTACCTTTATCTGTGATTTTGTTGAAATTTTTTAAAGGCCTTCAAAGACCTTACAACAGTGCCAGTTATCTATTATCTGGAGTAAAATATCATAATGGTAGAATTTACAACCTCTCTGGAGCAAAGAAAGTTGCCATGAAGTGATATATTACAGAGGGTCTGCAGAAGGCTCATGTGCGACCCTCGGTTTCTCCCATGCTGCTGTTTTTTTCTTCATGGTAAATCATATTTTCTTTAACCCCTTAAGGACCTAGCCAATTTTCGCATTTGCACATTTGCTTTTTCCTCTTCATGTTTAAAAGGCCATAGCACTTGCATTTTTTCACCTACACACCCATATATTTTGGGTGAGGGGCCGTGTTTATGCCATTGCCCCTATGGTAAAACTGACATACAGTATTATCTATGTTCCTGAAGTCGATTCGATTACAAAAATATGCAACTTGTATAACTTTTATTTTATCTGACTTTTAAAAATTAAAACCTTTTTTTAAAAAAAAAACTAAATGTTTTTAAAATTGCTCTATTACCATCCTTAATGCTTTTAATTTTTGCTTAGGAATATGTGACCTTTTTTTATCACTTTTTATTTTATGGATTTGATGTGACCAAAATCATGAATGTTGCACTTTGGCACTTTTTTTGCGCTTACACCATTTTCTGTGGAATGCCATAATTTAATAGTTTGGTTGATTTTGTTTACTTTTATTTATAAAATGGGAAAAGAGGCGAGATTTAAACTTTTATTATGGGATGGGATTTTTAAAAAATAAAAAATGTGTCAGGAAGGGGTTAATCTCACTGGTCAGTGCATGGTTGTTTATCCGGAAAATATTTTATTTTATTCAAAGAACTGCCTGTTACACTTTAGACATGTGCCATGCCCGTGCCTGTTCGGACCTCGGCGTGGTCCTCTGCTTGTTATGTACGCCCGAGACTGTGCTTTTAGCCTTGTTTTAGTATTTCAATTATTTGTCTTTATTTGCACCAGTCGCACCAGAAAATTGATTTTCCACCACACTTATCTCTTCCCTGAGTTCTCTCTGATTGTTTAAAGGGACTGTTTCATCAGAAAATCACCTATTGTTTAAATAATGTTTTTATGTAAAAAATATTTGTAAAGAATTTTTGGTGACATTTTTATAAAATAATCCTGAAATATTGTAGTTTTCATTCTCACCACTGGGCTAAAACTAAGCTGAGACTTCCTGTTCTGTCAACAGTGATAAGAGGAAGCTACTGTAAAGTGATCTATACATATATAGCATTAGGCTATGTTCACACAGCGTATGTTTTGTATAAATCACGGCTGTTGTCGCAATTTGCAACCACGGCCATGATTTATACAAAACATACGTTGTATGAGAATGAACGGAATTCTGGACGGAGTTTATACACATAGTATATGCTCCGGCTGGGATTCCGTCTGGCTGCATGAAAAACTGACATGTCAGTTTTTTGCGGCCACTATTCATTGAAAAGCGGCCGCAAGCTCCATTGCAGCGGTGAATTGGGTTGCGGGTGCACACGGGTGCACCCACATCCAAATTTACCAGAAATGAAGATCATCCGGGATGATCTTTAGTAACACTGGCTGGGTCACAGAACAGCCAGTGTTATACGTAGTTTAAATTCGGCCTTAGAGTGACATGTGACATGACCAGTAGGTAGAGGAGACAATAGCAGTTCCCTGTGGAATGACCTCTTCAAAGGTCACAGAGTATGCTTAGTAATACTTCACTTTCATCTTAAAGTGGAAAGACTGTCTATTGTCGTCTATGTCCATACGTCTTGCTGTACAGCATGTCACTAAATGCAATTAAAAACAAACCAGGCGATATAGCCACCCCCATAACAATGTACAAAAAGTTAACAAGAATTACAGTCAGACCCACGAGTTGTCGGTGACAGCATACCATAGTTTCAGCCGCCAGATCCTCCCCCTCCCCTCATTCTCCCTCCATATCCGCCCTCCCTCTCACCTTTTACACCTCTGTTGGGGGCCTACCTACGACCCTTCCCCCTCCCCCTCCCCCTAACTTCCTGGATGGGTCTCTCCGCATCTTATGCGGCTCGGGGTATGCAGTCACCCTGACTTACACCATGTGGTGGCCACACATGGGCTTCCAAGGACTTTCGTATTACAGAGACAATGACAATGACAACATTATGATGTACAGTGATATTGTTATCGCCCTCTTTATGTACAGGGTACCACCGTACTCCAATGCCTGATGTCCATGTGTGTGCTGCCAAACCTCCCCCCTGCACCCTCCCCCCCTCCATCCCTCCTCCCCTCCCTCCCACCCCTTCTTTCCTCCCTTCCACACACACCCCCTTTCCCCTCCCTCCCCAGCCCCCTCCTCATGCTGTCCTCCCCCACCCTTCCCCCCCCTCCCTGACCCACCCCTGCCGGTTTCACCCCTCCCCCTTCCCCTCCCTGGTCCCTCGGCCCCATGTTGCCTGTCGGTCCTCCACAGGACACGCCAACGCTGCAGAGACTTTCCTCCACCCCCAGTGGTTGGTTCGGTGTCCAGGCACGCGCAGACCCCGAGCTGGAGCCACTCATACGTGTGCTTACACTCTCTGGGGTGTATTTTCTCCCTCCCTTCCCTTCTCGTACTCCCTGGCACTTTCCTGGGGCCTCCCGGCCTCCTCCTTTCTCTCTCCCTTGCTCTTGACTCTGCCATACCAGTTGGTTGTTGCCTTGATCCCTAAGGTAACCGTTTCTCTTACCTGGAGCGCCCTGCCCGAGCTCCCCCGCCCAGCCTGCTCCTCCGCGTTCCCCGCGAGTTCTCTGCACAGGTTCCTGGCTGGTGACCGTTACGGTTCCCGCCAAACCTAGTGTTTGGGTCTTTGACACCCGTAGTTGTTTCCTCTTCCCCCTTTCGTGCAGGTCCCTGCTCTTCTGTCTCTGCTCTCCCCTTCTTGTTATCCTTTTCCAACCTCCCTCCCTTCCCTCTACCACCCCCCCCCCCTTTTTTTTTTTTTTTTTTTTTTCTCTCTCTCCCCTCAGGCCGTCCCTCACTGAACCATGTCCTCGGTACTGTGTGTTTCTCTCAATGCACAGGGCCTGAACATCCCGGAGAAACGTTCATCCCTGCTGCGCCTTCTCTGGGCCAAGCGATCCTCGGTGGCGTTCATCCACGAAACTCACTTTTGCGCGGACCAAGTGCAGAAACTGTCGGACCGCAACTTCCCTGATGTCTTCCATAGCTGCTCGCCTGACTCCAAAACGAAAGGGGTATCCATTCTGTTTTCCCGCTCTGCCCCGTGGGAACTCATTGATCAGGTGTCGGATCCGGAGGGGAGATTCCTCTTCGTGAAAGGCAAAATGGCAGGTACGCTTTGCACTTTTGGCACAGTCTATCTTCCCAACTCGGGCCAGCCAGCCTTCCTAGAACGCTGCCTTGCCGAAGTTGACGATTTCCTGGAGGGGATGGTTGTTCTCGGTGGCGACTTCAACATGGCTGTCGACCCAGTTGTAGACTCCTCTTCAGGTCGCTCCTCACTTTCTTTTTTTGTCCCTTCGCCACACTAAACAAACCCTGCATTCGTATCAGCTGATGGACGTGTGGAGGCTTCATCATCCCCGAGATAGGGACTATACCTTTTTTTCCAACCCTCACAACCTCTACTCGCGTATTGATTATTTTTTTCTTTCTCACACCCACCTCGAATACGTGACTGCTACCAATATTGATCCCATTTCCTTTTCCGATCACGCATTGATCTCTCTCTCTCTGGCATTTTCCCCCCCTCAACCCCGAACGTGGCGCTGGCGCCTTAACGATACTCTACTCAGGGATCCCGGGATCCTCGCTGACATCCGCACAGATCTGACCAACTATTTTGCCACTAATACCGCTGCAGACTCCTCTCCCCTGATGGTCTGGGAGGCCCATAAGTGCTTTATCCGGGGCACGTTCATTAAGTTGGCCACCCGCCTTAAGAAGGACCGTTCTGCCAAGATAAAGGCCCTGGTATCCAAAATCGGGGAACTAGATAAACAACATAAAAGGTCGCTTGCCGCAGCCACCGGGGTGGAACTCGCCACTTTACGGGGCAAGCTACGGGACCTGACCTTTGCGAACGCGAAGGCCTCACTAGCGCGCTGCCGTCGTCATTATTTTGAATTCGGCAACAAGCCAGGCAAGACTCTAGCCCGGGCCTTGCAGTCACAAAGAGCCCGATCCTTTATTCCCCAGGTGTCCTCGGCCTCCGGCTCCAAAATATCTTTATCCCCCCAAATAGCCGAGGCTTTCCGCGCATACTACGTGAATTTATACAGCCTCGCTCCCACCAAATCACGCGCCGGTCTTGAGGCGCTTAATTCTTCGATATCCGCATACCTCCGGGACTCAGGCCTTTTCCCCCTGCCTGAAGACAGCATCTCCTCTATCGAAACCCCCATCACAGATACGGAGTGGGAATGGGCGCTTAAGACCTCCCCTTCGGGAAAGGCCCCTGGTCCAGACGGTCTCACCCTGCCCTACTATAATTATTTTGGCACCCTCTTAAAAGATCACTTCCTGGCCGCATACAACTCTATCTCCACTGGTTCCACTCTGCCCGCTGACTCTCTCCGTGCCCACATTTCTGTAATTCCCAAAGAGGGTAAAGACCCCTCCCACTGCCAAAACTACCGGCCTATCTCCCTCCTGAACTTGGATCTCAAATTCTTTTCCAAAATCCTCGCGGCCCGTCTGACTCCCCTCCTTCAACCCATTATACACCCAGATCAGGTTGGTTTCATGCCCATGAGAAAGGCCCGAGACAACACCACCAGGGCAATAAACATCATTCACTATGCCCGCTCCTCACCCTTGCCTTCCATGCTATTGTCTACTGACGCGGAGAAGGCCTTTGACCGAGTCAGTTGGCCCTTCCTCTTCTCCACGCTCCGACATATCGGCCTCGGCCCGCATATGATGGAGTGGATCAGCTCTTTGTACTCCCACCCCACCGCCCAGGTCTCGGTCAACGGCCTTCTCTCTGCTTCGTTTCCTATTTCGAACGGCACGCGGCAGGGTTGCCCTCTCTCCCCTCTCATCTTTGTTCTGACATTGGAACCTTTTCTCCGACACGTCAGGAACAATGCAGACATCTCTGGAGTATGTGTGGGTTCGAGGGTACACAAAGTAGCGGCATATGCGGATGATCTTCTCTTTTTTCTCACACAACCCTCTGTGTCCCTTCCCAATCTCCTCTCGGAACTTTCCCGGTATCAGACTCTATCCCATTATAAGATCAATCTGCAAAAATCCGAGGCGCTTAACCTCTCTCTTCCCGCTTCGGGGGTTTCCGCTCTAGAGTCATCTTTCCCCTTTCGCTGGGCGCGCTCCTCTCTCACATACCTGGGGATCCACCTGACGCCATTGGCCTCTGACATCTTCAAAGTAAACTTCCCACCTATGCTTCGGCGCATTGAGTCGGATTTGCTGAGGTGGCACAGGGGCACCTTCACGTGGTTCGGGCGCTGTTCGATCTTCAAGATGAACGTTTTGCCTCGCTTGCTGTATCTCTTCCAGGCCCTGCCAGTGGCGGTGCCCCTGTCCTACTTTCGGCAACTCTCGTCAATACTCACTAGGTTTATCTGGGCACATAAGCAGCCTAGACTGGCAAAGATGGTCTTATACCGGCCTAAATCAAGGGGGGGACTTGGGCTGCCCAACCTTTACCATTACTACGTTGCGGCCCACCTCTCTCGAGTGGTTGACTGGCACCGCCATGCACCCACGAAAGCATGGGTAAGCCTAGAAATGGCGTTGTCTCCTCTTTCTCTGTTGGCAGCCCCGTGGTTGCCTGGCGCCTCCCGTCTAGTAGGCTCACATCCCACTATTGCCCCTACCCTGAAAGTTTGCCAGAAACACCTTTCCTCAGGCTTCTTGGCCCCACATCCCTCCCCATTGTTCCCCGTCTTGGGTAACCCCTCTTTCCCGACTAGCGTCGAGGACCCGGTTTTCCGTACTTGGCTCCGAGCGGGCAACTTCCGCGCATCCTTCTTCCTTGCGGGTCAGACTTGGCTATCCATCTCCGCGCTCCATGGCCTGGCTGATCCTTTACCCCTAGGGTTCTGGAGGTCGCTGCAGCTTCACCACTTCCTCCGTTCTCTCCCTAACCCTTCATGTTTCACGCGGTCACTTACTCAGTTCGAGTCTCTCTGCTTGGGTTCCGACCCTCTACGCCACACCCTCTCTCTCGTATACGCCATGTTGGGCTCCCCACCAGAACAACCGCCACCCCCATACCTCACCGCATGGGAAGAGGACCTCAACACCACTCTTACAGCAGCGCAGGTTGAGCGGGTTCTCACTTGTACGCACTCGTCATCCATCTCCTCTCGTCTTCAAGAGGCAGGTTACAAGCTTCTCTCCAGATGGTATCGGGTCCCCACCCGGCTGCATAGGATCTTTCCGGACGTATCTCCCCTTTGTTGGAGAAACTGCGGTGGGGAGGGCTCCCTTTTACATATTTTCTGGAGCTGTCCTAAAGTGGTGCCCTTTTGGAAGGAAGTGTGGCGCATTTCCTCCACCTTCACCGACCGTCAGCTCCCCTTTTCTCCATCGCTTTTTCTCCTGCACCTGTCGGAGATCACCCTTAAGACCTACCGCCGCTCAGTACTCCGACACCTGATCAATGCTGCCCGGGCCTGCATTCCGGCTCTCTGGCGCCAAGCGGACCCCCCCACCACTTCCATGTGGATACGTAACGTGGAGGAGATCAAACGTATGGAGGACCTCACGGCACAGTTGTATGGCCGCGACTCTCATTTCTACAAGACCTGGTTTTACTGGGACCAATTCACTGAATCGGCCGAATTCCGGACTCTCATGGCGCAATGAGGAACTGCCTTCTCCTCCCCCTTCTCTCCTCCATCACCCCCCCCCATACCCCCCTCTAATTCGGGGACCTGCTCTCCTTTCCTTTTTCCTTCCCTCCCTTTTCTCTTTCCTTTTGCCCTCTCTTCCCCCCGCTTCTTTCCTTAGGATTCACTTTGATCGAGCGTTAGCTCACTCCCTAACCTTTAGTAGCTGCCGACACCACCGCCCAACTGGGAGCGGCGGACGCTCTGGGTTTTGTTGTCACATGTCTGTTCACTGGTTTCATTGGTTCCTTTGTACCTTCATGTTTGGTTATTGGGCCTACGCTTCCCTGTGGAGGCTGTGTTGTAGCCCTCGTCTGTTTGTTTTATAAAATAAGAAAATGAATAAAATTGAGAATTAAAAAAAAAAAAAAAAAAATTACAGTCAGAAAGTAGAAACAGATTAGAAAAAATAGAATAGCACAAAGTGCCAAACATGCTTCTAAAGAGGGTGGACCTTACACTAGTATGAAATCACCGTATTGAGTAAATAAATAAATAAGTAAAAGACTATATGGGACAAGGTATGCATAAAAGAGAAGCAATACATTAAAAATAAATTAAAATCATGCAGAGACTAGTTTGAAGGAAAGAGCTTTAATTGTGTATGTGTATATATATATATATATATATATGTGTGTTTTTTTGTTCTATCTCCTATTAGCGCTGTTCTGGGGTCAGTTCCTCGAGAGCTTCATAAGTGTAGGGCATTCTGAGAGTTGTAGTAAAAGCTGTTATTGACAAGTGAGCTGTAGACACAGACCAATCCAGGATAGAACTGGGTCAGCATGTTGCTTATCACAGTTTTTTTTTTTTTTCTTTTTATTGGTGGGCCCTAGGAATCAAATCCACTGACAGGCCCCCAGTACCCCAGTCTGACACTGATTTGCAGTACAAAACAATACCACTCTGACACTTGGGGTCACAAGACAATAATGCACTGACACTTGGTGTACATAATGATACTTATGAGTGCTAGGGCTATAACATACTACAATATTGAATAGGCAGGAATCCTATATTTCAGTCCATGCCTTTATTGAACCAATTTTAATTTTGTTTTACAGTTTTTAACTTTTTTACCCCTTCGTGACCGAGGTCATTGATGCACGGATGTCCAGGTCAAATTAATGCAATGTTTCTCCCCTAACAGCCATAGCGCTTTTATTTTTCCACCTTCAGGGCTGGTTGGGGTGTTATTTCTAGCGCCATAATCTCTAGTTTTCATAAATATCATATTGGTGTAAAAGAAATTTTTTAATCACTTTTTATTTTAAAAAATTTGGATATAATTTTTTAATAATCAGCAATCCTGGTGATTTATTTCTGTTTACGCTGTTCACCATGCGTGAACAATAATGTTATATTTTAATAGATTGGACAATTCTGTACGCTACGTTATTTAATGTTTATTACTTATTTTTATAATAGGAAAGGAGGTATTTTAATCTTTTATTGGGGGGTTTAAAGGTTTTTTTTTTTAATACTTTTAAAAACTTTTTTTAATTGCACTGTTTTTAATTACACTTTTATTTTACTATTAAACATGCAATCATTAGATAGCATATACTGATCTATGCTATGCTATAGCATATTCAGTATCAGTATTATCTATCTACAGATTGCCAATCCAACAGGACAGAGGTAAGTGTCTTACCCCCGCATGTCAGTGCAAGAGATTGGGACCTCGCAGCCAGTGACAGGTGCTTATCCTGTTACTGACTTACTTAAATGCTGCTATCTCTATGCATTGCAGTGTTTAAGGGGTTAATGACAGGCAGCTGCCTGTCAGTATGCTGGCTCTGGGGACACGGATGTGTGCGGGGCGGCTCACACTGCAGCAGTCCCGCACACATTGAAACCCGCTCACAGTCAGAAACGTATATATACAGTACATGTATACTGTTGTGAAGGGGTTAAGCATGTTAACTACCACATATCCGAGTACCATTTGCACCACGATTTATGCCTGCAAGTTGGCGTAAATCCTGATAAATCAGGTGAGCGTATGCCAGGAAGAAAGGGTGAATCTGTACCTTCTCCCTGGCATATGCCAGGCGCGCAATCATAGTAAGTGTCCCCCAAAAATAACAAAAAGAATACATGGGAAGCTTTTCATTAATAATATTTAGCCAAAGGGCTATAAGACACTAATACTTCCCTCACCCCATTCATGAGCTGTGCAGAATGAATGTAAAGGAGGCTCATGGCTAGAAGTCTGCCGCCTAATCTCTTGCTTCATTGGATGGGAGTTTAGAAGATATGAGGTTAGTATGCTCACCATCATATTTGTGCTTGATAGTAATGGCTAAGCCGGTGATTCTTCCACAAACCAAACCATTTTAATCTCTAATGTCTCTATTGCGTAGTTGTCACAACCAGTAGAGCTCATCACATTGGTTATACACTTTTTGGACATACATACTAAAACTTAGGTCAAAGCTTTAAATGTCTTTTATAATAAAAAAAACAAAAAAAAAAAAATACACTCTGGTTAGTTTTGCACTCACAGATCTTTTTGGTTTTGGGTGGGGATTTCTTTGAAAACTGTTCTGTAAATGTACAAACAAATGACTAATTTACTGAGTATGCATTGTCTTGGCCAAAGCCACTTTCCCCAGCTATAGACTACAATGAAAAGACAGTTGTAACCTGGAATGTCAGCTCTGTGATCCAGGAATACTGTGTGCGCTGTGGAATGTCTTCCCTGCTCAGTCTACAGAATCCTCAGCTAGACGGGGAGAAAAACATCTTTTGAAGCCATGTGACTAACTGGATGGAATAAGAAGCAGTTGTTTTTCACATCAGAGGTTACAAAGTAGAAGCAGCTGGGAGATAGCAGGATGAAGTCACTGTCATCCCAGCAAAACTATTCATTCCACTCATTAAAATCCAATGAAGCTTAGCCAACTCTGTGCATTTGGCTGACAGACCGCAGAGGGAGTGAGGTCTGAAGCAATAGACTCTTAGGTATTTGGCATTACGACACTTGCAAGGACTAGAGGGCCAAGAAGTGGGGGGAAATCACCCCCACATGCTGTTACCAGGACAATTCTTATATTTCTGCTACTGGGATTTTTGACAAGCACATGCTGTTCTGTTTAGTGGGAATGGTTAACTCCACCTACAACCCTTCCTTCAACATAAAATCCATTCAACACATCTGTATATGTGTATATGGCCACATTTCAATTTCTGTGTAATTAGATATTTCTGAGAGATTAAAAAAAAAAAGTTTTCATTGTTCTAAAATAAAGGGGAACTTCTACATCAGGGAAAAAATAAACACGCTGCATAAGCATATAGAATTGCTTACCTGTCTGTCCCAGTTCTGAAACCACCAAAACATATAATTTCACACAAAACTATTAAACAATCAGGGACATTGCAGCACCTGCTGCATTCACTTTATCTGGTCTTTCTGTATCATCATTGAGCACAGTGCAGCATGATTTAAAACTCCTCCCTTAATGTCCCAATAAAGATAGATAGATAGATAGATAGACAAACATGCTGTGACATCAAAGAAAAAAATTAACACAAACGGCGCTGCATGTGCAGGTCAAAACACACTTTGGAGAAACATGCATATGTGTGCAAATGCACGCTCACCTGAGTGGGTCGTACATAATTAGGCACGACTCTAATAAGCGCTCTGGATCAACGGGGGATGCTGCCTTCCACCTTCCGATTCTCCAAAGTGGATCCTCGGTGTCAATCACAATAGTGGTAAAAGGAAGAGGTTGGTGGGATTTGTCTGGCGCAAACACCCCTTTTGGAACACCGGCCACCAGTGCCAGGAGTTCTCTTCATTCAGAGAAGGTACAGGGGAACGTGGCCGGTGTTCCAAAAGGGGTGTTTGCGCCAGACAAATCCCACCAACCTCTTCCTTTTACCACTATTATGCTGTGACATCAGAGAGATTGTCTACAGAGAGAGAGAGGGGATCTGGGGAGCCGGAGACAATACATATTTTGTAGTTTTTTTCCTGTCAATGGTGAATTACACAAAACGATGTGAAACCAGTACTACTTTGTTTTTCAAAAATTTGCCCTACCCAGAAAAAAGTCCTAGCTTCATTTTGCAGATTTTTTTTTTCCATTTTTTTTTTTTAGAAGGCTATGAAATATAAACCATACTCCAAAAATAGTTACAGTCAACACCTGCAGCATTAGGTTGGATTTGATAGTCAGTAGATTTTTGTTATATTTTCTATCTCTAAATGGCTCCTATTCTTTCTTTTTCACTGACCTTCTGGTTCTGTGCTTTGTTCGATCTCCTTTTGACAGGTTTTCCACTGGGTCTGCTGGGGCTTTTTTTGTTTCTCTTATTGTTAGTTCTGAGGAGCCATGGTAACTGTGGGTATCCTTTATTTTTTCTCAGTTATCCTCAATAGACACTGAGGGAGTACTGGTGCCTCCTTTAATATACTTGGCTTTTTAGCCTTATATTGGTTTTTGTATTTAGGTTTTTTTTTGTATGTTTGTCTTGTGATGTTTCTTCTTTTTTTTCAGAGGGACCTAATCTACCTTAACCTGGTGCACCATGTGAGAAGCAGCCTGGTCGTCCAATATGAGTTATACAGTCCATCGTATTTCTCATTGCCTAAGGGCAGGGGCTCTCTGGGGCCCCGGCCTGACTATGCTTCAACTCTATTTAGCGGAGTTCAGTTACATTTCTCTTCTACTAGTTCTTATGTAGACTTACCATGGTGTGTTTAGTAAGCTTTAACATAAAGGTCTTACGGGTGATTGTCCACGAGTGAGGACCTTTGCATTTCCACTCCGGCTTTGGAACAGCTAAAACACTGGTAATGCAAGCGTCATTGAAGTTGTAGCCGTAAGGTCTTAACTCTGATTTGAAGAGGAGGTTGCTTCTATGCAAGCTCTCTCAACTACATGCGGATATAGTGTTTAATTAGGAAACGCACCATGATAGATTGGGTACATTTAGGTTTGTGTACCAGAAATATCCAGTGATATACTGTGCTATGAAAGATAAGAAATGGGCAGGAGTGGCCATCATGATTAGTGCTACTTGCCCATTCCAGGTGGATATGAGTGAGACAGATTCTCAGGGACAATATATCATCCTTACAAAAAAACTGGAAGGTATTCATATTATTATGTGCAACATTTACTCCCCCTAATGGCCAAATTCTTTCGCCCCCCCCCATCTTTATTGTTGGTAGGTGGCAACTTTAACATACCGCCCTCTAAAACCTGGGATAAGCACACTGTCTCTCTAACTGCACCTCCCCGAGGCACAATTCAGCTGTCTACAGCATTTCACAGGTTGATTAGGTAACATCAGTTATTTGATCTCTGGCAGACCTGTCATCCTATGGAAAAAACATATACATTTTACTCGCACTCTTACTTTATGCATACTCAAATAGATCTTATACTGGGGAATGTTTTGGGACTGCGGTCTACTACACGTTCGGAAGTTCATTCCATTACATGGTCAGATCATGCACCAGTTTCTTTAAACCTCACTGTTGCAAGCCCATAGGGTTTGCCACTGGAGGCTCAATGAAGCCCTACTGAAGCATACCTAGAGGTGAGTCACCTAGCCAAGCTCTCGGCAGTGGATCTGGGAACGCTTAAGTCCATTATGGTGGAGGAAGTTATTGAAGTAATTAAGGATCTGCCATCGGGAAAATATCCTGGGCCTGATGGCTTATCGTATGCATACTATAAAGCTTTTTCAGCAGTATTAATGTCGCACATACTCTCTCTTTTTAACTCTTTCCTTAGAGGAAACAAACAGATTACCTCAGCTGTGTTGGAATCCTTTATAACAGTGATCCCTAAATCGGGGAAGGACCCTTCTGAACCAGCAGGTTACTGGCCCATCTCACTACTCAATGCAGATCTAAAGATATTCACCAAGGTATTGGCGGTTAGATTGGGGGCACTCATGTGGACTCTGGTGCATGCAGACAAAGTAGGCTTTGTGAGGAACTGGCAAGCTGGTGACAACACCTGGAGAACTATTGAGCTGATCATAGTTCTAATAAAACTGACTCCCAGGGGGTGCTCCTTAGTCTGGATGCAGAAAAGGCCTTTGACAGGCTGGGTTGGCCCTTTCTATTTTCCACTTTACAATCCTATGGTATATTGGGGCCTGTTCTGCAGGCAGTCTGAGCTTTGTATTCTTCCCCAAAGCCTGAGTAAAACTCCTGCATGCTACATCAGCACCATTACATATTTAAAATGCGACTTGGCAGGGGTTTCCTCATCACCACTTTTATTTGTCCTTAGTAATGAACCGCTGGCAGCCCGGATCTGCCTTTCGCCAGATATACAGGGGTGATGGTTAGGGACAGAGAATTCAAACTATCTTTGTTCTTAGATGATATTCTACTTACTATCACTATCCCTTTGGTCTCGCTCCCTAACCTGCACTCCCTTATAGATGAGTACAGGAATCTTTCTGGCTAAAAAATCAACTTCCACAAAACCGAGCCCTACCCATTAACCTCCGTGATGCTTTGGTTGGGTCTCTTAAATTGTCATACCCATACAAGTGGGTGGATAACGGTATTCATTACTTAGGTACCAACATCACCCCTTCTTATTGCACCTTATACAAAGACAATTTCCCACAATTCTTTCATGAGGTTACGTCGCAATTTACAAAGTGGTCCACTTTATACGGACTAATAAAAAACCATGCATAGCCATGAAATTTCTTTACAAAAGTCTGTTGGAGGGATGAATGTTCCAGATTTACATTCATATTACATTGCTATGTTAGTCTCTACTTTAAGGAAATTGTGGACATTGGATATCTCGACCCCTTGGATGCAGATAGAAAATGGGGATGTGGGTCTTTAAGATCTGAACAACATCTTGCTGGTGCCCATTTGGACTAAGGGGAAAATTGGTTCTTTGAACCCAATGGTTTAGGCATCCAAAATTACCTCCGGCAGCTCACAAATGTGTCTGCACAAATGGTTAGAAACTGACTCCATGAGGATGGTACAAGGGCCTGACGTCCATTGATGGGGGTTGTGCTCACAGCCTAACACTGTGCAGGATGCTTGGCATTTGCCAGAGAACACCAGGACTGGCAAATTCGCCACTGGCTCCCTGTGATTTTCACAGATGAAAGCAGGTTCACACTGAGCACATGACAGACGCAACAGTTTGGAGATGACGTGCAGAGCGATCTGCTGCCTGTGTTGCGGACGTGCACCATGTGGGTGTACTGGTTGTTACTGCCCTGCCAGTGAGCAGTGACAGATGGATGGTCACAGGTTAGTTGGAACAGCGTGATGCCACATGATTTGGTTGTTGGCCGAGGTTCAGCCCTGCCTGGTGGTAATTTGTTGTGACGCCAGTGCCGATTGGGCACACAGGTATGGTGGCTATACCTTTTTCTCCTGTGGACAGTAGGCTGCCAGGCTGTTTGGGGGTCCCTTGGGCAATTATCACGGTGGTCCAGAGTGGAGTAGTGACCCATTCGGACTATTGGCACTGCCACCCAGAGAACGGGGAGATAACCCAAGAAAGTGTCCCGTTAAAATAAATATAATCTTGTTTATGTGAAAATACTCGAAACAGGAAAATACAGTATACTTTCGTCTTGATAAGTTACACTTTAGAGTCCAGATCTGTACTGAGAGTTGGCTGGGTTGCGTTCTGAGAGGTAGAAAAGAATCAGGAGTGTAGAGAGGAGGATGTCAAGAGAGTCCCAACCCAAGTAGTACTGCGTACTGTGTGGGCCGCACAGCCCTCCATGTGCCCGCCAGAGGTAGCCTGACTGTCATTAGGTACCGAGATAAGATGCTCAGACCCCTTGTGAGACCATATGCTGGTGCGGTTGGCCCTTGGTTCCTCCTAACGCAGGACAATACTAGACCTCATGTGGCTGGAGTGTGTCAGCATTTCCTGCAAAATGACAGCATTGAAGCTCTGGACTGGCCCGCCCGTTCCCCAGACCTGAATCCGATTAAACACATCTGGGACATCATGTCTCGCTCCATCCACCAACTTCACGTTGGACCACAGATTGTCCAGGAACTGGCAGATGCTTTAGTTCAGGACTGGAAGACAATCCCTCAGGAGACCATCCCCAACCTCATCAGGAGCTTTCCCAGGCTTTGTAGGGAGGTCATACAGACACATGGAGGCCACACACAATATTGAGACTTATTTTAACTTGTTTTAAGAACATTACATCAAAGTTGGATCAGCCTGGAGTGTGTTTTCGCACTTAAATTCCAGGCATACATTGGTTAATAAATTTGATTTCCATTGGTGATTTTTGTGTGATTTTGTTGTCAGCACATTCAACTTTTTACAGAACAAAGTATTCAATGAGAATATTTCATGCATTCAGATCTAGGATGTGTTATATGAGTTATTTAATGTGCGTTCACACCTACAGGATTCGCAGCAGATCTGCAGCAGATCCGCAGCAGATTTGATGGTGCAGATTTGATGCTGTGTTCATTCATTTAGTCAAATCCGCTGCGAATCCGGTGCGGATCCGGTAAGTGTGAACGTATCCTCATTTAGTCAAATCTGCTGCGGGTCTGCTGCGGATGCGCAGCTGAAAATCCGCTGCGATGCGGTACGCGTGAAACTACCCTTACACCGCAAGTGATCTTATTGTTTATCAATGTAGTTAGACAGTATTCTGTTGAGTTGCAGGGCTTTAGCATGCCACCTATTATCTTTGCTAGGATAGTTCTATTAAGATACTGGAAAAGCATAGAAATTCCTTAACTACAGGAATTCATAGATGCAGTTAATACTGCCTATAACTACGAAAAAATTATGGCCAGGGGATCTTGCAAAACAGAAAAAGTTGACCGACAGTGGCAGGCGTAAAAAGTGTCCCATTTCTGTAAGGATAATTGAATTCACATACTCCTATATTTACATTCTGGGTTGGACACCTATATTGGTCCTTCCATGCAACTCATTGTCTATCAATCTACATAGCAGGTTGCAAAATTGTCGGTCGGATGTTTTTATACTTTGCAATGGAAAATTTCTTAATAAAAACCAAGAAATAAGTATTCAATCACCAACCAATTAGCAAGAATTCTGGCTCTCAGGGACCTGTTAGTTTTTCTTTATGAAACTCGTCTTACTCTGTACTCATCACCTGTATAAAAAAAAAGAACGTGTTTTTAAAAGAAATACCTGTACTTTTTATGATGCCTTAAAATAAAGCTTTGGATTTTACTGAAGAGCTGGAGACAAATTTTTCTCTTTCATGTTGGACTAAACGGGATACGGCCCGCAATATTTAAAGTCTCTCGTGCTCGGAATCGGGAGAGCCATACGCACCATCTGAACTAAGTTTGGTGAGCTGATTTATATTTTCTTTGTTTGCTGAGGTTAAAAAAAAAGAACGCCTATCAACAAACTCTATCACACTCAAACCTCTCCACCATGGCCAAGATCAAAGAGCTGTCTTAGGACACCACAGACAAAATTGTAGACCTGCATACGGCTGACATAGGCTACAGGACAATAGGCAACAAATGTTGCCGCAACTATTAGAAAATGGAAGAAACACAAGATGACTGTCATCCTTGGTTGGGGCACAATGCAAGATCTCGCTTCGTGAAGTAAGGATGATTCTGAAAAAGGTAAGGAATAAACCCAGAACTACATGGGAGGACCTGGTCAATGACTTGAAGAGAGCTGGATGCAGTCTCTCAAAGATTATTATAAGTAAGAAGCTACACCATCATGGAATAAAAATTTGCTGGGAACACAAAGTCCTCCTGCTCACACCAGCACATATTCAGGCCCATTTGAAGTTCACCATTGACCATCTGGATCAGGGGTGTCAAAATCAAATACATAGTGGGCCAAAATTAACAAATATCTATTAAAGCGTGCAAGCAGCATTTCTGGCCCTTTCATAGTGGTGTTCCTAACACATTCCCACAAAAGTGCCTCACATGGTAATAGTGCCCCATACTGTAGCCAGCCCCCCACAGTAGTGTCCCATACAATAGTCAGCCCCCCACAATAGTGTTCCATACAGTAGCCAGCCCAACACTGTAGTGTTCCATACAGTAGCTAGCCCAACACAGTAGTGTTCCATACAGTAGCCAGCTCCCCAACACAGTATTGTCCCATACAGTAGCCAGCCCCCATAATAGTGTCCTATTCAGTATCCAGCCCCCATAATAGTGTCCCATACAGTAACCAGCCCCTATAATAGTTACCCATACAGTAGCCAGCACCCCCACAGAAGTGTCCCACACAGTAGCCAGCCCCCATAAAAGTGTCCCATACAGTAGCCAGCCCCCATAAAAGTGTCCCATACAGTAGCCAGCCCCCATAAGTGTCCCGTACAGTAGCCAGCACCCCCACAACAGTGTCCCATTCAGTAACCAGCTCCTATAATAGTGTCCCATACATAAGCCAGCCCCCCCCCACAGTATTGTCCCATACAGTAGCCAGCCCCCATAATAGTGTCCCATACAGTAGCCAGCCCCCATAATAGTGTCCCATACAGTAGCCATCCCCTATAATAATGTCCCATACAGTAGCCATCCCCTATAATAATGTCCCATACAGTAGATAGCCCCCCACAGCAGTGTCTCATATGATATAATGTATGTATGTGCTGCAGGTGGTAGGCCAGTGGCTTGGGGAGCTCAAACTTCCTTCGGCCCCCTGACATACAGCCTCTGCCGACACACAGACAAGCTAAAAATATAATATTACATTACAAAATTACCTGTCCTGGACCCCTCACTGACAATGACCTGAAACACAGCCAGGGAAACTAAGGAGCGGCCCAATAAAAAGCATTTCAAGGTCCTTGAGTGGCCTAGCCGGTATCCTGACTGAAACCAAACAGCAAATCTTTGGAGGGAGCTAAAACTCAATGTAACTACAGACCTCTCTCCATTCTTTGTAGGTGGGAAAACTTGCTAAATCATTAGTGTATCAAATACTCATTTTCCCCACTGTATATTTTTTAGGTATAAATACTTAGAAAGGAACCAGAACCTTCTGGGGGCCCAAAACAATCTGGGTAAATATATTAATAGGAGTGTGGAGCAAAGAGGGGCTATAGTGATGCTGTAGCTCCTACACACCGAGATATGGCAGCATTTCCCATAAACCCTTTATCTCTATCATTTAGTATCATTTAATTTTTAAAGCTACAGTTCTGCACAGAATAATCCTAGCAACGTGCAGCCAGCATTTAGGAGGTGCTTAAGGGCATTTTGTTTATCTATTGGGCTCATGGATGAAAAATCTAATTTGACTTTTGCAAGGAGCTCAATCCCTGTTGAGCCCCATTGTGTTCACCATTCATTTGAAACTACATTAGTTGTGTTTTAGGTGCAGCAAAAATGGTGACATCCCTGTATGACTAAACAGCACCACCTAGTGTACCCATTGTTCATAACTAAGGACTCTAATCATTTTTACTTATTTTGTCTTCTATATTACAGTCTCAAGACCTGGCCTCTCTGCAGTGCTAATGACACAAAACTAGGAATGGTCAAATATACAGTACTAGAGAAGCTCTTCACTAGGCTCAGCGGTTGGCTTGTCAACCGGCTTCCTTTAAAGTGTCACTGTCGTTAAAATTTTTTTTTGCAGAAATCAATAGTCCAGGAGATTTTAATAAACTTTGTAATTGGGTTTATTAGCCAAATATGCCATTATCTGCATGTAAAAAGCCTTTTCCCAGGTCCCCCCCTCCTCTCCTTTCTGTCATCCACTCCTCAGAATCAGAAAATCTCGACTGTTTTTTCATCGGTCGGATCTGTCTGGTCTATGAAGAGGGAAGGGGGGAGGGGGAAGGAGCGAGATTAGCGGGCAGCTGAGAGCCGAGGACAAAGGATAACACAGGGGGTCAGAGAGGTCAGAGAGGTCCATGGTGCCTGTCAAAGGAAAGAGCCCGTATGTGAATGTAAATTAACTCTTTGTTGTCCTGTTTTGCTGCTTTTACTTTCTCTCTCCATAAGAAAACCATGAAGACAGGGGGGAGAGCTTCAAACTGCTTTTTCATTATATAAATTAATTTTTCGGATAATAAAACCAATTACAAAGTTTCTTAAAATCGCCTGTACTATTGATTTCTGTAATAAAATTTTTAACAACAGTGACACTTTAACCCCTTAAGGACTGGAGCAAATTTTATGAATATGACCTGTGTCACTTTATTCATTAATAACTTCGGGATGCTTTTACCTATCTGGCTGATTCTGAGAGTGTTTTCTCGAGACATATTGTACTTTACATTTCTGGTAAAATGGAATCGATACTTATAACGAATCTTTATGAAAAAAACCAAAATAGCGTGAAAAATTGTGAAAAAATGCATTTTTCCAACTTTAAAACTTTTCTGCTTATACAGAAAATGGTTATACCACATAAATTATATATTAAATAGCATTAGCAACATTTTGACTTTATGTTGGCGGCATTTATTAAACTATCTTTCATTTTTTTTAGACAATAGAAAGCGTAAAACATTAGCAGCAAATTTCCAAATTTTCAGTAAAATTTCAAAATCAGATATTTTTAGGGACCTGTTCAGGTTTAAAGTGTATTTGAGGGGACTGTGTGTTAGAAAGCCCCACAAAGCACCCCATTTCAGAAACTGCACCCCCCAAACTCTGCAAAAGCACATCCAGAAAGTTTTTTTAACCCTTTAGGGGAGTCACAGAAATAAAAGCTAAGTGTGTAAGAAATTCGAAAATTTTTATTTTCTGTGCAGAGATTTTATTGTAATCCAATATTTTTCATAATTATGAACCTATTACCAGAGAAATGCACCCCAATATTTATTGCCCCGTTTCTGCAGTTTATAGAAATACCCCATATGTGGCCCTATTGCGCTATTTGACGCAACCACAAGCCTCAGATATAAAGGAGTGCCTAGTGAATTTCAATGGCTCCGTTATATTTGGTCATTTCTGACTGTACCACTTCAGGTTGGCAGAGGCTCTGGGGTGCCAAAAACTAAAAAACACCCCTAAAGGGACACCATTTAGAAAACTACACCCCTCAAGGAATGTAACAAGGGGTGCGGTGAGCATTTGGACCCCACAGGTGCTTCACAGATTTTCCGAACAATGTGGCGTGAAAAAAGACAAAAGTATTTTTTACACTAAAACGTTGTGCTAGCCTTCAATTTTTCATTTTCACAAAGGGATAAAAGGAAAAAAAAAACACAAAACATGTAGCGCAGTTTCTCCCGAGTACGGAAATACCCCACATGTGGACATAAAGTGTCAAGCGGGCGCAAGACGAGCCTCCAAAGGGAAGGAGCGCCAATTGGCTTTTGGAAGCTGGATTTCACTGGAATGTGCCCGTCATCAAGGGGTCCATATTCTCATTGCACCCCTTGTTAGATTACTTGAGGGGTGTAGTTTCCAGAATGGGGTCACTTGTGGGGGGTTTCCACTGTCTTGGCAGCACAAGGGCTCTGTAAATGCGACATGGCGATCATCATCCATTCTAGCCAAATCCAACCTCCAAAATCCAAATGGCGCTCCTTCCCTTTGGAGGCTTGCCCTGCGCCCACATGGCGCTTTATGTCCACATGTGGGGTATTTACAGACTCGGGGGAAATTGCTTAACCCCTTGTGAAAATGATAAATTCAAGGCTAGACCAACATTATAGTGTAAAAAATGTAATATTTCATTTTCACGCCACATTGTTCCACATTTGTGCCCGTCACCAGTGGGGTCCATATGCTCACTCCACCCCTTGTTACATTCCTTGAGGGGTGTAGTTTCCATAATGGGGTCACTTGTGGGGGGTTTCAACTGTCTTGGCAACACAGGGGCCTTTTAAATGCAACATGGCCCCTCGAAATCCATTCCAGCCAAATCCAGCCTCAAAAAACCAAATGGCGCTCCTTCCCTTTGGAGGCTTACCCTGCACCCCCATGGCGCTTTATGTCCACATGTTGGGTATTTACGTACTCAGGGGAAATTGCTCTACACATTTTGTGTTTTTTTTTTATCTTTTAGCCCCTTGTGAAAATGAAAAATCATGACAAGATCAATGATTTAGAGTAAAAATTTAAAAGAAATTACACTAAATGTTGGTCTAGCCTTGATTTTTTTCCATTTCCACAAGGGGTTAAAGAAGAAAATAAATGCAAAACGTGTAGGGTAATTTCCCCTGAGTACGAAAATAGCTCACATGTGGACATAATGTGCCATATGCGCATAAGTCAAGCCACCAAAGGGACAGAGCGCCATTTAGAGGCTGGAATGGAGGATGGAGGCCATGTCGCAATTACAAAGCTCCTGTGCTGCCGGGACAGTAGAAACCCCCCACAAGTGACCATATTCTGGAAACTACACCCCATAAGGAATCTAACGAGGGGTGCAGTGAGCATATGGACCCCACTGGTGATGGGCACATGTGTAGAACATGTGCCGTGAAAATAAAAAATACAATTTTTTTCATTTTCACGTCCCAAATGTGGCCGTCACCAGGGGGCCATATACCCGCTGCCCCCCTTGTTAGATTCCTTATGGGGTGTAGTTTCCAGAATAGGGTCACTTGTGGGGGGTTTCTACTGCCCTGGCAGCACAGAGGGTTTATAATTGCATCATGGTATCCTCTAATCGGAATGGCGGCCATACCTATTTAGCTGGGGAAAAGGGACAATTCTAATTTATTTGGGGGTATTAGGCCAATTATTAGTTTATAAGGTTGAAAATGACAGGTGTCCATCAAATTCAACCTTTGTTGATCCAGAGGAAGGCAAAAAAAAAAACCTTGTAAGGCAGACGACAGTAGCCTCATCGATCCAGTATGCAGAGGCCGGGGTGATCAGGACAGCCGTCACACTGGAAAATGGCGTCCCACACTCTGCACTTCTTCTGGGGTCTCCCGTTCTCCTTTGTGTGTGGGGGACGTCACATGGAAAATGTTGCCCTGGTGCGATACGGGGTCCTTCATATCCAGAAGCGCTGGGTCTGCTCCATGGCTGCTAAATATTAGGGCTCTATTACTACTTCTGATATTTTCGGATCGTGCCGCAAGCTACAGTAGCTCAGGCAGCGAGGGACCAGAAGAGGGGGGTGCTGGTATAAAAGTTATCCCCGTACGGGTGGTGACCTTTGTCCAACAGTGGGAAGATCAGTTCCCGAATGATCTCCCCACTAACTCTGAGGATGGTGGGGGGCATTGTGGGGGCTGGATTTGGGTGTCTCTTCCTTCATACACTCTAAGGGTACGTGCACACTACGGAATGGCGAAGGATAACCCTTTGTGCATTCCGCAGCTGGCACCCACCGTCCCGGACCCTGGGACAGGTGAGTAATGTACAAATACCTGCTCTGGACCCCTCAGCTACCTAGCTGAGGGATCCAGAGCAGGTATTTTTAATTTTTGGGGACTTTGATCGCCGTGATCGGGCCGGTGGCACCGTGACCACCATTACTTTTTACAGTAATGGCGGTCGGTGCCGTCCTCGGACAGCACCGACCGCCATTTTTTCCAGGTCATCGGGTCACCGATGGCCCGGAAAGGTTCCGATCGCCGCTATTGGCTGATCTGAACTGATAAGCCAATAGCGGCGATCGTCGGCATGGGGGGGGTTAACAACCCCCCATGCCGACAGGGAGAGATGGCCTGCAGTGTATTTCTGCAGGCCATCTCTCTCGATCGCATGCGGCCGGTCCGCGGCGCCCTCTTAAAGGACCGGTACGTCATGGGTCCTTAAGTGACAGTGATCCATGACGTACCGGTACGTCATGGGTCCTTAAGATGTTAAACTCTGTGCCACACAGCTCCTGGTGGAGCTGAGTATAGCAGCAGGGAGTTCAAAGGTAGCCGTCTCACAATCCGACAGCCATGCCTAGCAAAGCGCTTTGCTAGAACTGTAAATTTGCTTATCCCTACTCAAAACCCATTGCATCACTTAGGTCGAATATAAGTCGACTTATTGTCTTATAAGGTATTGTGAAGGGGACCATAAAGGTGATATTACTTTGGGTAAAAACATTGTAATCCTTAAAATGGCTTCAGTCTTGTAACTGCTTCTGGAAGAAGGAGAGGAATGCTGGCAGAACGCCGATGAGCACAGCACCATGAACCTACATCGCAGCCACAACACAGAAACAAGAATGAGACACTTTTGTATAAACAATACAGTGGTACCTTGGTTTAAGAGCTCACAGTTTTTTCAAAATTTTGATTCGGTTTAAGAGCATTGTTTTGGTTTAAGAGCTCCCTCTACTGGGTAGGAGCGCGAGTGTAGGAGGGGCATGGTCTGCATAGCGGGGTCTACAGCACTGTACTCTGACCATGGAAGTCTCCCTCACCTTCGAAATCATAGCAGATCCACTTCAGGCTGGGGCTTGAATCAGGGGACAGGACTGTGGAGGTAATCTCTCCATAGCTGTAACCCCTCTCTCCCCAAACAGACAATGCTGCTATACTGTGCCCACATATGCCCTGCTCATTCCTTCATATTCACTGCAGTCTCTGTCAGCCCTTTTGTTTCCCATCCTCTCCATTACTGTACAGTAACTAATAATATCACATATTCTGCTGTTTCTAAATGTTTGTTTCATCTGATCCGTTTTTAATGTTGTTCAGAATAATAAATCATTATTTTTGGGGCGCGGAACCAATTGTCTGCATATCAGTGATTTCTTAGGGGAAAATTTGCTTTGGTTAAAGAGTGGATTTGGATTAAAAGCATGGCCCTGAAACGAATTATGCTCATAATCCAAGGCACCACTGTATATGGTAAAGCAACACATTGTGCCAGCTTGACTGCGCAGGACAGGAAACTGCTGACCATCTATGGATTGACCTAGAAGAGTGTGATATGTATGTGTCTTGTGACTTGAAACCCCACCTGTAATGAAAGTTTATATATTTCATGTGAAAATAAATAAAGCGTTGAGTGCGAACTCCGGACTCTGCTGAGAGAGGAGGTTGTACCGGGTATCATATCCTCGTTGCTAGCGTTCAGCTTACTTAATTTAGACAGGGATAGTCACTTGGGAATAAGGCAGATAAAAAGCAAATCTCGCCTTAACAGTTGGTGGCCTATACGGGGACAGTACTCAAGGAGACACTGAGCTCTGGAGACCGACCTCCTGATATCCACCAGAGGAAACAGGACTGGCTGACATAGGAGACTGATCACCTCCACTGAAACACCGTCTACTGATTCTTTGAATCTGTGACTTATCAGTGTGTCAGACTGTTCTGATTGAGACTGGGGGTGCATGTGTCAATCTCTGGAGGTCACTGAACGGCCAGTATGTGTCTCCGCTGTACTGTCCTAAGAAAAGAAAAAAAAATAAATAAATAAAAAAAAAAAAAATATATATATATATATATATATATATATAGCTGTTGTGTATATATATATATATATATATATAGCTGTAACCAACTGACTATCTGTTGATATTAAGTTGATGTTTTTACGGTTGTCCTAGTTTTGTTTTTGTTTAGTTTTTTTTACTGTGTTCGGTGCCACTTTTTTGGGCTTAGAACAAAACGACCTCCCTCCAACCAGGGTAAGTTAGGGCGCAGATCCAAAAAGGGGATGTAAAATAGTCTTTAAAATTTATTGTTAATTAAACATTCATGGCGACACAATGCGTTTCCAAACCGAACTGGTTTCTTTCTCAAGTGTCATCTGCCTCAAAGTGATCTCCCCCTACATATATACCCACCTACTTGATTACATCAGTATACAAATGATAGGTTAAACACGAAACTAGCAGCCATTAACCCCTCATTAACCAAGGAAACAAACATCCAATTGTATAAAAATATATAGAAAACATAATAAAAAAACCCTCTATAAAGAATGCATAAAATATATACAAAACATTAATTTCAACGAACATTCTCAATGGGGTGATAAACCATGGGGTGATAAAGTGCATAATTTAAAAATTCATTAAGATTCACGATTAATAAGGTGCCTGTATCTATTGGAACTTGTCTCTGGAATATGCTCTAAAATTGTAAGAGTAAGGTGCCTAGAATCACTGTTATGTTTCAGAAAAAAATGTTTGGAGATACTATGTAATAAATATCCTTTACGAATGTTCGATCGATGTTTATGTCTGAACAGTGCGTCCCACATATTTTAACAGTGCGTTCCCGCATGAATAAACATCGATCGAACATTCGTAAAGGATATTTATTACATAGTATCTCCAAAAAAAATTTCTGAAACATAACAGTGATTCTAGGCACCTTACTCTAACAATTTTAGAGCATATTCCAGAGACACGTTCTAATAGATACAGGCACCTTATTCATCATGAATCTTACTGGATTTTTAAATTATGCACTTTATCACCCCATGGGTTGAATGAAACCATTGAGATTGTTCGTTGAAATTAATGTTTTGTACATATTTTATGCATTCTTTATAGAGGTTTTTTTTTTTATATGTTTTCTATATATTTTTATACAATTGGATGTTTGTTTCCTTGGTTAATGAGGGGTTAATGGCTGCTAGTTTCGTGTTTAACCTATCATTTGTATACTGATGTCATCAAGTAGGTGGGTATATATGTAGGTGGAGATCACTTTGAGGCAGATGACACTTGAGAAAGAAACCAGTTCGGTTTGGAAACGCGTTGTGTCGCCATGAATGTTTAATTAACAATAAATTTTAAAGACTATTTTACATCTCCTTTTTGGATCTGCGCCCTAACTTACCCTGGTTGGAGGGAGGTCGTTTTGTTCTATGCTATCCTTCTTGTATGGTATTACCTGGGAGTGGCAGCGATCCTAACACATGCGGTTATTGAGTGTTGTGCCTCTTCTTGCACAACTCTATCAGGTGAGAGTTTTTCATACTATTTCTCTCACCAACCCCTTATACTCCTGATCTGTGCTATGGAGCGCTGTTCAAATTTCTTTTACTTTTTTGGGCTTAACACTGTGGAGAATTCGCTAATCAGACTCCACATATAGACGCCTCCCGGTTGAGATTGCTAGATTAGCTACGGTCACGTCACAAGGACAACCGGGTGGCTGGTGGTGTGACGCGAAAGTAGGGTTTTTATTTTGATCAGTTGCTCAGCTTCTGGGGGGAGTTTACTGTACTCCAATCTCTGATGGGACGACTGTGACTGGATTGTGAACACTGTTGATAAGGTTGTGATTTTTATTTTTGCTGTATTTGGATGTCGGGTGCTCGGGATAAGCAGGATTTTTTTTATTTTTTTTTGCCTAATGAGACAGCCGGGATTAGCTCTAGTTGAATCACGTAGGAGAGGCTTGACACCTGGAACAACGCAGTGTCCTGATTTCAGGAGCGCAGATAAGGAAACCAGTCACATTCGCCCCAGGAGGGAAGCAGAAACCAGTAGTGTGATGGAAAGCCTACTGTCCTTGCTCAAGCCAAAAGTTGGCCTAAAAAGGTATGAAAGCCCAGTCGAGCTGGTAGCCTGGAGAGAAGGGAAAAACATGTTGCGAGTTAGAAGGGACTGTGAAAGTAACGTGTCTCCTTGCAGGTGGAAGTTGTCAAAAAGCTCTGAAAAGATAAGAAAGAAAAGCAAACTGATGCAGAATTAGCGAGAGACCTGCATCAGATGGGGGAACAGAAAGTGTTCATAATAAGTATAATATATGTGTATCAGATGAGAGCAGGTGAATACTGGATTTATGGTGTGAAAATATCCTAACTACCATCATGTTTGTTATAATTCTGGATCACATTCCATCACACCTGTCCCTCGCCACTAGAGGGAAAAAAAAAGTTTCTGCAGAAACCGATATCCAGTTATCACTTCTAGTCCGGTGGCCATTTTAGCTTCTGGCATTTTCACACACCACCCACCCCAGTGCCCATACTACTTAGTGTCATTGAGGGGGCCGGCACAGGACTCAACAACTGTTTTGCACCTATTAAGAACCCTACAGTATGAGAGCCCGGAGTAACTTAAGGCTGGGTTCACACTACGTATATTTCAGTTAGTATTGTGGTCCTCATATTGCAACCAAAACCAGGAGTGGATTAAAAACAGAAAGGCTCTGTCCACACAATGTTGAAATTGAGTGGATGGCCGCCATATAACAGTAAATAACTGCCATTATTTCAATATAACAGCCGTTGTTTTAAAATAACAGCAAATATTTGCCATTAAATGGTGGCCATCCACTTAATTTCAACATTGTGTGAACAGAGCCTTTCTGTGTTTTCAATCCACTCCTGGTTTTGGTTGCAATATGAGGACCACAATACTGACTGAAATATACGTAGTGTGAACCCAGCCTAAAACTGTAAACTACACATTTCTGTGTAAAAAGTCTTTTTAGATATATCTATCCCAATATATTGTAAGGTTTTGCAGTCTGGTACAGCGTTTGTATCTTTTTCATCACTACAAGGATACTGCTCTGGGGAAAGATGAGTGACTTTGTTTTGGTTATGTTTGGAAAAACATGTATTGGGCCCACAGATTTTACGTCAATGATAAATAATGGTACAAATTAACAGTATGTTATCCCACTCTTCCTAACCCCTTCAGAGCCGGGCGAAATTTGGCCTTAGGAGGTTATCCAGGTAACAAAAACAATACGTCTAATACATATCCTGAACCTTTTCCCTGTTTTTTTCTCATACTTCGGGTTCGGAATCTGCATGTCTCTCCTCCAGCCTCTCCTTCTCCTCTGTCACTGCTTTGGTTCATGCATGCACCAGCTCTGCTACATAATGTGATCATGTGCAGATTAGCTGTGTTACATTAGCGAGTATAGAATACAGTACATACTGGGGTGATGTGGTGCAAAATCTGTGAAAAAAAAAAAAAACAGTCCTGTGTTTACTGTGCAATAGTTATGACAGCAGTGGGCAGGAAAGTTAGCTAAGGGGCAGTATACAAATGGACCAATCAAGGAGAAGCACTGCATCATAAGAAATGTATTTTCCAAGCTGGCGCTATCTTGGATATAGATTAGCTTTTAGAAAAACTTGTAACTCAGGAATAGCAGCAGCTAGAAAGACAGAAGGTGGCTTAAAATACTCAGGGTGACTTGAGTAAGATTAATAAGAGAAACAGATTGCTGAACTCAGGGAGAACAGCCAAATGACAACACTGCCGGCTGCTAATGAAAGCGCTCAATGCAGTGAAGTCCTAGGTGCATTGCCCTCTGGGAAACATGAGTATGCAAAAGAGGAGTCCGTGGAGCCTCATTGAAGAGTCTCAAAACACAGTACTAGCCAGATATCCCTCCGGGAAGGACCCAGCCAAGTGGCAGCTCCTGTTAGGAAACCACCAAATCCACCATATTAAGTGGCCCTATAAGTCAGTGTAATGACAAGGGATAAACCAAGGCTAGGTAACCATCCACAGACAGCTGTTTCGGGGTGTTGCCCCTCATCAGTGTGGAGCAGGATTCTGGCTAGGTGGGAGCAATGCCTAGTGGATTTGGTGGTTTCCTAACAGGAGCTGCCACTTGGCTGGGTCCTTCCGGAGGGATATCTGGCTAGTCCTGTGTTTTGAGACTCTTCAATGAGGCTCCACGGACTCCTCTTTTGCATACTCATGTTTCCCAGGGGGCAATGCACCTAGGACTTCACTGCATTGAGTGCTTTCATTAGCAGCCGGCAGTGTTGTCATTTGGCTGTTCTCCCTGAGTTCAGCAATCTGTTTCTCTTATGGCTCTACTAGGCATTGCTCCCACCTAGCCAGAATCCTGCTCCACACTGATGAGGGGCAACACCCCGAAACAGCTGTCTGTGGATGGTTACCTAGCCTTGGTTTATCCCTTGTCATTACACTGACTTATAGGGCCACTTAATATGGTGGATTTGGTGGTTTCCTAACAGGAGCTGCCACTTGGCTGGGTCCTTCCCGGAGGGATATCTGGCTAGTCCTGTGTTTTGAGATTCTTCAATGAGGCTCCACAGACTCCTCTTTTGCATACTTGAGTAAGATTAGGCTTAGGAGTATTCTATTTTTTTAGCTCTTAGGAGGTCTAAGGACCAGAGTCAATTTTTCAAATAGACCTCTCTCACTTTACGCAGTTATAGTTTCGTGATGTTGAACTTATCCAATCGATTTTTTTGTGACATATTGTTTTTTAGGTTAGTGGTAAATTTAGGCTGTGATCCTTATAAATTTCTAATGAAAAATGTACATTTTTCTAGCTTTAATTTTCTTACATGATGGCCTATGCTATCATGTTAGAGGCGCTATGCATCAACCACTTTACAATGTAGGCAAAAGTGTCTAGTCAATGTACAGTGACAGGCCCATACTACTTGAATACTGCCACTACTGAAACATAATGAATCCAGTCATTGTGCCCCTTTACGAACAACACAGCCGACCAAATTTCATCTTCATGGACGACAATGCTCCAGCTTATCAAAGTCACACCATTAGGGAGCAGCCGCAGGAGACTGGAGTACAGCAAATGGAGTGGCCTACACGTTCTCCAGACTTCAGAATCCTAAATAAAACCTATGGCACGAGCTGAGTAGCTGTGTAGAGTCTCATAACTCTGCACCACAGATCCTCCATGCCCTGACCGTCCTTCAAGGAGGGTGGGATGCCATGCCTCAGCAGACAAAGTCATCTCGAAAACAGCATGAAACGTTGTCGTCAAGCTCAGGGGCGTAGCTAATGTCTCTTGGGCCCTGGTGCAAGAGGTCAACTTGGGCCCCCCCTTACCACATACTGACTTAAACCACCGCTGCTACTGGATAAAATCCTCTGTACAAAGACCAATATAACTTCATACAGTCATATAGAGGTGGACACACTCTACACAGGCTCTATACACCATATATATTACAGTGCAGTTATATCAAGTGACTCACAGGGGACTTCATCTTCTCCATCTGCCCTGGGCCGTTATGAGAACTTCTCCCAACCACAAATCCACAGAATCTGCCAGAGAAAGATATTAGGCTCCTCGCTCCTCACCATCCTCATCTCTCTACACACTACACATCTGTATTGGCCCCTCTACACCCTCATTTAGTAGGTAGCCCTGACACTATGTGATCACCCTTATAGTACATATCCCCCTATTGTATACACCCCCCGTGTAGTCCACTTTATAGATGCCCCCCATGTTATCCCCATATAGATGGCCCCCCATGTTGTCCCCTCCTCCCCCTCCATCATCATACTACTACCCCTTTCATCCTACTGCTCCTCCATCATCATACTACAACCACCTCCATCATACTACTACCCCTTCATCCTCCTGCCCTTTCATCATCATACCACTACATCCTCATCATCCTATTGTTCCTTTATCATCATACCACTACACCCCTCATCATCCTCTTGTTCCTTCATCATCATACCACTACACCCCCATCATTCTCTTGTTCCATCATCATACCACTACACCCCTCATCATCCCCTTTAAAACCAAAAAAATCTATACTCACCTGAATGATTTCTCTAGTCTCCTAGTAACACGCGCTGGCGGGCTTCCCGCAGAGGGGGCAGAGCTTCACGGGACCTGTTTTTTTTTTCCCCCAAAGCAATGCTCCCTCCGCCGGAAGTACTTACCCCGCGCACACAGAGCTCTCTGGGGACCCGCAAGACAGCCGGGGGCCCATCCCAGTGGGAGGGGAGCAGTACAGTGGCAAGTGGGGGCCTCGCGGGGCCCCCCCTTAGTAGCGGCCTGGTCGCAGCGGGGACCGCGGTCACTACGCCACTGGTCAAGCTGTAGTTAATGCTCAGGAGCACATGACAAGTTATTGAGCCATTTTCTTGTTGAGGTATATTTACTGCTGTTTTTTGTTTTATTAAATTGTTTGAGGCGAAGATATCACTATTCTAACCTATCTGTAAAAGCACAAAAAAACCCCCCACAAATCGGGAGCGGATCCGATCTTATGGTGTGAACAGCAACCAAATCAGTGAAAACACTTACACTTGGTGAGTGGTGAACTTCTCACCACTCCTTGTATGACAACGCCCAGAGATAATGGAAAAGAAGATCCACTGCTATCCTTCCGGATCGACACCAGGATCCTCCGGCATAAATATAAGCGATAAAAATATAGACATCAAAATCATCACAACCTAAGCTGACTTCGTAGTAAAAATTCTACTGGATTGAACTGACTTGTTTGAAGGGAGTATGTAACACACTGTCCCCCCCGGATCGTTTTGTAAGTGAACTCTCTGCAGCATTTTCCTGCGCATGTACCGCTGTATCACCGGCCCTTTTAACCTCAGCTTTGCCTTGTCCATGACTGCAGGGCGTCTCTCTGAGCTCAGGATTCAGTTTCACAGATCTTCTTTCAAAGAATAGTAGGTATACAATTTTGTCATATAAAAATGTGCATTTATTATCTAACGCGTATCGGGGGACTAAAAAAAGCACCACCCTTCCTCAGGGATAAACATAAAGTTTGCGTACAATGGAAAGTATACGATCTACGGCTGAACAGTTCACACTACGTACGAACTTACGCCCGGATCGTATGCGGCGCCGTAAAAAATGAACCAGACCATTGTTTCGGGACGGAGATACTGTAACTTACGCCCGTAGCGTAACATGCGGTCCCGTACGGAGTGGTGATTTCTTCTTTTTTCCACTTTGTTTTGCTGATCAAAAAGGTTCTGTGGGGTGTCCAGGGCTAGCCGAAGATATCCCAGTAAAATACCGCTGTGAGATCGCTACGTACGCCGCTCGGGAGGTGTACGTAGCTTACGGGCGTAAGTTCGCGGACCGTACGTAGCCGGCCGCAACTTTCGTAAATTCCGGCCGGAGTTTTACACGTATATGTCCGGCCGCAAAAAATATGCGGCCGGACATATTCGTAGTGTGAACATAGCCTTATACTGGCAGAAATTTTGACACTGTTAGAAAAAAAAAAAAGGTCGAGACGCAGGCAGTTCTACCCCATGTGTGCACCCGAGTGAGGCAGTCATATGATTGTCAGCCTTGCACAGCACATATCTGTCTCCCAGTCTGTGAACTGCGCAAGCGAACTACACAGAAGCATGTTCACAGACCAGAAGAAAGGGGGAGGGGCAGGTCGTATTGGCAGGGGCAGGACTATTATTATTATTATTATTATTATTATTATTATTATTGAATATCAAATTGTCCTCTGTTTGCCATTGCGGGCAGAACGTATTTCAATGGCTCCGTTCAAACGTCCGTATGTTTCCTAGTACGACCATCATTTGCGGCATGGATCACTATCATCTATGTAACAGTCAGTGAATTACCATGCACTGCTGATGCAAATTCGTAGTGCAGTCTGCAGTGAGCCCAAATCCTGCAATCAAATGTACTGAGCACCAGCCTAGAGAGTAAAGGCCCTATTACACAGAACGATTATCGGCAGTATTCAGACAATAATCATCCCGTGCAAAAGAAGGCAAAGATCAGCCGATATGAACGATGTCGGATTATCGTTGCAGTTGTTTGTCTTTCAACATGTTGAAAGACAAACGACTCAGAAAGCAATTGAAGAGGGGAGCCGGGGATGTGGAAGACCTGCTACGCGGAGCAGGTAAAGTATGGTCGTGGCGGGGGCGATCGTAGCAGCGGCGGGGGGGTGGCGATCGGAGCGGGGGCGGCGATCGGAGTGGCGATCGGAGTGGCGGCGGGGGTGGTGATTAGAGCGGCGGCGGGGGTGGCGATCGAGCCGGCGCAGGGGGCTGCGGATGAGCGGGGGGCCGGGCTGCAGGCGGCTGGCAGTGCTGCGGGTGGCCAGACTATGGCGCGACGACTGTTTACACGGAACGATCGGCAAATTTTTTTTGCGAACATTGAACAATGATTTAAGAACCTGTTAAAAGATCAAAATTAACAATTTCTCGCTCGTCGTTCGATCGTTCGCTGCGTTTACACGTACGATTATCGTTCGAATTCGATCGTTATTGTGCAAATTTGCACGATAATCGTTCCGTGTAAACCCAGCATTACACAGACCAGCATTACGAAGACCAATCAAGACTCTTGAAGCTATTTTAATTTGGCAAGCAGGAACATTGCCAAGCTTATCCGAATACATGCATACAATGACTAAATTTGTTGCCATCTGCTGGACATCTTAGATTCCTTGTGCCACCAAAGTGACTGGCATTAATTACAACACAACATTGATCAATGTGGTGTTTTCATATTCCTTTTACACAATTCCGATTTTTTTCTTCAAAACCTGTCTTGCATTCCACTTTTTAGCACATTATGCTTCGTAAATCCCTGTCAATGCTATAAAAACTGTCAAACTTCTATGTGAGGCTGTGTTCTTACATTTGTGTTCAAAATTGTGAAAATCATGCCCATATTTCTTGGCAACATCGCACAGCTATTGGAGAAGAATGCAAATGTGGAAACAGCCTCACAGTTTTGCTTTATTGTTGTTTACATGATTAGCACGATTATGGGGGTTCTACAATATTATCCAAAGGCATTTGTGATCAGCATTACCATGTGTAATTGCAGGTGTTTTTCCAGTACTAAACAGTCTGATGAAGCCTGGTAATGCTAATCATATGGCAAAGGTTAACTTTCAATTTAGATGAAATTGTAGAGCCCACATAATCAACCGATGCGTTCACAGATAGCGATTTCACAGCAAATTTCACGCTGCGGGTGTCACAGAAAATCTTCTGTGAGACTCAGTAGAATTACAGTCTATGGCCTTGCATTCATGCAGTGGATTTTCATTCCGCTGCAAGAACATAGTGAAAGCTATATTTAACTAATTAGTTGCAGCTAAATAAACAGTTAACGCTTACCTGCCCGTGCTCCTGCTTTAGTCTTTGGGTACCTGCTCAATGACGGCTGCTCAGCTAATCACTGACTGTGGCAGGACAGCTCATTGATTGACTTAGCGGGCCATCAGTGATCAGGGACCTGGAGACTGAAGTAGGAGCACGGGGAGGTAAGCATTGGCAGTTACCAGGTGCCAATTAAACATGCCTTTCACTTCATTCTAGCAGAATGAAAATCCATACAGCAATGTTACAGAGTATGGCCATGTTCCCACTGCGTATAACACCGACCGTTCTGTAACATGGCCGGGTCACAGAATGGCCAGTGTTACTGAAGACTATCCTGGCCGATACTGCAGTACCGACCGTTTGATCTTCATTTCTGGTGAATTTGGATGTGGGCAAAGCAGCACGCTCCATTGTGTGAAGTGACATGTCTGTGCAGCTGCTATTCAATGAATAGTGGCCGCAGAAAATGGACATGTCAATTTTTTGTGCGGCCGGATGGAATCCGGGCCATAGCGTATACTGTGTGTGTGTACGCTCCAGCCAGGATTACATTCATTCAAATAAAATGTATGTTTAGCATAAATCACAGCCGTTGTTGCAAATTGCAACAACAGCCGTGATTTAGGCTAAACATACGTTGTGTGAACAATGCCTATCGCAGCAGATAGCAGATTTCACACTGTGTGTTTCGCAGCAAAACTCACTGTGTGCACACACCCTTAGGGGAATTTTCCATGGGCCATTTATCATGTAAAAAAAAAATAAATTAAAAAAATCACTGAATGGTTCACATTTAGGCGATAATCTTATGGTGTAAATGATCAAACAAAAATTTGATCATATGTTGTTGATCACATCTTGAGCTGACCTCAAAATCATTGTTATTTATTATCAAGTCTTTCAGTGCAAACACCCATTGTTCACAATATATATCTTCTCATCGAAACGCCTATCGTTTAAATGAAAAAAAAAAAAATCACTTGTTCCCTTTTCTGTAAAAGGACTTTTATACAAAGCTGTAAAGCCTAAATTCTGCAGTTTTCATACCTTACTTTATTACTAGTGAAGAGCGAGTACTAAAATGCTCAGGTGCTTGATATTCGAGTCGAATATTTCCCGATGCTCGCTTGCTCGTTTCGAGTAACGATCCCCATTGAAGTCAATGGGAGATTCGAGCATTTTTGCAGGGGACCCAAGCTTGGCCCAGGGAAGGTTGTGTGACAACCTGTCAACCTCAGAAAATGATGGAACCACCACAGAAATGGACAGGAAACAGCAGAGGCAGCATGCACGGATGCCTCTGAGGCTGCCTAATCACACCATTACGCCAAATTTTGGGCAACAGCCTGGTGGTCAACCTCAAGACAATAGTGCTGACACAGACCAAGATGGGCAAGGCACATGCGACCAAGGCCAAAGGCCTGAAGGTCAAAGGCCTTGGAAAGTGTTCCCCTGCCAGTGCCTGACAAGCTGACTGCTCCCCTCCTCCCCCCTTAATAACTTGTCTTTTTAATTTACTAGACTGACCAGGGCTGAGGCATGACACCCCCTGACTACTTTAGCATTTGGGGTAATTTTACTCACCACTTCTCCCCACCTCTTCTGTTATAACTGCCAAATTTAAAATTATTTTTATTTTCTTTTTTTCTTTTTTAAATTTGAATTATAATTTGATTTTGAGTTTGTCCCCTTAAGGACAGAGCCAATTTTGATTTTTGCGTTTTAGTTTTTTCCTCCTTGTGCTTAAAAGGCCATAGCACTTGCATTTTTCCACCTAGAAACCCACATGAGCCCTTATTTTTTGCGTCACTAATTGTACTTTGCAATGACAGGCTGAATTTTTGCATAAAGTACACTGCTAAACCAGAAAAAAAATCAAAGTGTGGTGAAATTGAAAAAAAAAAAGCATTTTGTTTATTTGGGGGAAATGTGTTTTTACGCCATTCGCCCTGGGGCAAAACTGACTTGTTATATATGTTCCTCAAGTCGTTACGATTAAAACGATATGTAACATGTATAACTTATATTGTATCTGATGGCCTGTAAAAAATTTAAACCATTGTCAACAAATATACGTCACTTAAAATCGCTCCATTCCCAGGCTTATAGCGCTTTTATCCTTTGGTCTATGGGGCTGTGTGAGGTGTCATTTTTTGCGCCATGATGTGTTCTTTCTATCGGTACCTTGATTGCGCATATATGACTTTTTGATCGCTTTTTATTACAATTTTTCTGGATTTGATGTGACCAAAAATGCGCAATTTTGCATTTTGGGATTTTTTTGCGCTGACGCCATTTACCGTGCGAGATCAGGAATGTGATTAATTAATAGTTCGGGCGATTACGCACGCGGCGATAGCAAACATGTTTGTTTATTTATTTACTTTTATTTATAAAATGGGAAAAGGGGGGTGATTCAGACTTTTATTAGGGGAGGGGCCTTTTTGCTATTAACAACACTTTTTTTTTTTACTTTAACACTTATACTAGAAGCCCCCCTAGGGGACTTCTAGTATTAGAAGTGCTTTGATCTCTCATAGAGATCTCTGCAGCATAGATATGCTGCAGAGATCCATGAGATAGGCACTCGTTTACTTCCGGCTGCTGCAGCCGGAAGTAAACGAGTGCCGAGCCGGGGACGGCGCCATCTTGGAGCGGTCCCCGCCGGCTTCAGAAACTGAGATCGCTCCTCCGGGATAACATCCCGGGGGAGTGATCTCCGCCACTAGACCCCAGGGAACAGCTGAATCCGGTAATTGGATGCAGCTGTCATGTTTGACAGCTGCATCTGATTACTGCATTAGCGGGCACGGCGATCGGACTGTGCCCGCTAATACCTACGGTCCCGGGCTACAAGCGGCACCCGGGACCGCCGCGCGGCCCCGCTCTGAACGTCCTTACCGGCATGAGGGCGTAAATATACGCCCAATGTCGTTAAGGGGTTAAAGTTTGTATCCAGCAATAACGCAATATGAAATGGACAGTACAATCATCCAATAAAAATAGCTGTGGCATGTACCTTAGAGATACAATAGATGACCTGACAGCCCTGCAAAATAGCATTTGAATTGAAGTCGATTTGATTTGAAAATTGAAATTAAAGATTAAAAAAATACAGGCCATAGTGGCCTTTACCGAGCTGCTGACTACTGCCTTTAAAACAGCGACAAAATGAAAGGACTGCAGAGGACACCCGCAAGTCATCCATCAATTGGTATGGTTCGAAATGGACAACACAAGGATCCTAAATTAGGATCCACCATTTTCACTCTGTTCCTTTTAGCTGTGGCGTGTATCTTGGAGATACAATAGATGACCTGACAGCCCTGCAAAATAGCATTTGAATTGAAGTCAATTTGATTTGAAATCAAAAATTAAAAAACAGCCCATAAAGTGGCCTTTAAAACAGCCCATAAAGTGGCCTTTACCGGCCTTTAGATGAGGCAGGCGTGGAACCTCCCAAAAATTATGCCTGACAGCATGGCGGTGAGAACTCAGTGAACAAGGTAGATGACGCAGGCGTTCAACCTCCCAAAAATTAGGCCCGACACAGCATTGCGGTGAGAACTCAGTAAACAAGTTGGAGAAGGCAGCTTTTCAGCTTCTGCACCAGGGCCTGTTGATATTGATTCACTCTCATACTTCGTTCCTCGGCAGGAATGAGAGTGGAAAAGTTCTGCTTGTACCAAGGATCCAGGTGGGTGAACAGCCAGTAATCGGTGTTGTAGAAAAAAAAAAAAAAAAAAACCCGAGGGTCACGGGAAAGACAGCCTAACATGAAGTCAGCCATGTGCGCCAGGGTCCCACTATGCAAGAACTCCCTCTCCTCAATAGGCTGACTCTCAATTTCCTCCTCCACCAATTCCTCCTCTTCAGGCCATACACGCTCATCAGCTAAGAATTGAGCATAGGTACCCTGGGTGGTGGATAAGTTACTGGACACATTATCCGCTATCCATGTCATCACTTGTTCTCACTGCTGCGAGAATAAGCAAGGGAGTGAATGTCTGCGGTGTGCCACTGCTCTCTCCTCAAGGTGTGCTGTGTTACCCTGCCCACTGCATCGCTTGGAGCCCCACACCCTCGACCCTTACCCCTTGGGTTCACAATTTTATGGACACTGCACAGTCAAGACTGAGATAGCTTCACTACAGATTACAACAAGCCAAGAAAATATATTACTGAGACTGAACCATGAACCGCATATTACTGAGACTACTTTTGGAGGTATTAGTATAGATTCTGTGTGTAAGTGGTGCTTTAGGTGTATGCCACCTCTTAGACAGGACAATGAGCAGTGAGGTTAGATATGGCTGCACTTAAAAAGGAAGCAGCCCTGCAGACTGGTTGCAGATGACAAAAGATACTGGTCACACCAGTTTTTGGAGGTTGTCGTATAGTCTGTGTGTAAGTGGTGCTTTATGGTGTAAAGCATCACTTACACAGGACAATAAGCAGTGAGGTTCTATGCAGCTGTACTACAAATGCCAACAATACAATGTACAACAGCAGCAGCACCAGCCACAAAAAAAATGTACTGGGGACTTCTTTGGGGTCTGTATGCACCACCTGCTGTCCCCTTTCTGCCAGCAGTCGATCACCGCAGTGTGCAGCTAAGATCTTGTTAGTTGCACTGCACTGATTTTAAGCCCTTACATGGGCTGTTGGGTTCTCTCTAGTATGCCTGCCTACAGAAACGCTAAGTCCCTTCCTAACACTGTTTCTGGCAGCAGTCGATCCCCACAGTGTGCAGCTAAGATCATGGTAGCTGCACTGCAAGTCCCAGCCAGCAGTCAGGAGTACTCCAAAAAAAAAAAAAAAAGATTTTAAGCCCTTACATGGGCTGTTGGGTTCTCTCTCTAGTATTCCCTGCCTACTGGAACGCTAATTCCCTCCCTAACACTCTCCCTGACAATCAGCAGCTCTGTCCCTATGCTAATCCAGTATGCATGTGAGGCAAGCACTGCCGACCCAGATTTTTATATGCCCGGGTCATCTGATCTGGCCAACAAATCGCTGCTATTGACATGTATGGGTCCCACGTCATCGCATGATGTACCAAAGAGTCTCCTGCATGTTGATTGGCTGAGAAATTGCGCCAAAACTTACAGGAAAAGGATGATGCCATTTTCTCGAATGCTCGCTCATCACTATAGATTTCTTGGTGCTTGGTCCAGGGAAAAATGCTTTTAAAATCGGATTGCGGATGGTGGATTGTCAAACCTGGGCGGGGCTTTACGGCCACAGAGCCACTTCACCTTGCCCACATCGACGTCTAGGCCCCTCCGTGACACCATAGACGTCTAGGCCCCCCTTCAGCGGCCATGGGAATGGGCTGGCCTAGAGGTCTATGCCACACTCCAATGACCACCAGGGGGCAGGGCCTAGACAAAGATAGTGTTTTGGAGAGGATGGGCCCACGGCACCGATGTGGGTGGGGCAAAGTGTCGCTGCAGTTGTAAAGCCCCATCTAGGTGGGGCAATCTACGACCAATAAAAAGCCTCTTTCGCTGAACAAAGCACAAAGAAATCTACTATAAAAAGGTATGAAAACTCAAGAATTTAGCCTTTATAGTTGTGTAGAGAAGGTCTCATACAGAAAGGGGGTGACATTATCACTTTCAGAAATTTATGTGTACGTGTAAAAGGACCCTTATGTACTTATTATGTAAACAAAGAAACAAAACAGAATGTGGGAGCACAATCTAAAAATGCTACCTGAGGCCATCAGATGAAAGCAATTTAAGATGGTCACTTGTAGGATGGTAAACCCACTTGCTCAGTAAACTGCATGAGTACATCACAGAAGCTCCATAGATCAAACACCATAGAGGAAGACAAACACACAAGGCAAACCATGAATGAAGGTGACATGGAACCAGAATTGTCTACTGCGTAATATAGTTTATTGAAGGCACTTTAACTAATGACCAAATTTCCATGTAATGTTTGCCTCCACCCACTGGGGGCAGCAGACAAGAGTCTAACAAAAAAAAATGAAATTTAGCAAAATGGCAAAACCTTAGTTTAATGATTCTTTTATTGCAATCCATTGTAAGTGACGCTGTCGCTACCAACACAAGAGTTTGTTATTAAAGCTTTTGTTAAGAAAAGGGAAAAAGGGGAGGGAAGGGTCAAACACACTGTTACAATACAAGTCGTCATGACAACTGCACGCTGCCACATTGTGCTCTACAGTTAGAAAGGTTTGTGCAAATACTGCTAAGTTTCACCGCATTATGGGCGCTTTTGTTTGCTGATTGTGTTGTCAGTTCAGAAGGACAAGACTAATTGATTGATATATATATATATATATATATATATATATATATATCAATCAGGAGAATGTGCAAATAGAAGCCAGTGTCATCATCTCTGTATTCCTGCAAAACACTCACAATCTGTACACTTACACTGGAAAATTTTGCATATTTCAACATTCAAAATGCATCATTGCATTAAAAAATTAACTAAAAATGTCATCTAAAGCATTAGTACATAGCTGGATACAATGTAAAAAAAAAAACTACTGTGAATTTAATCCACAGCCTGAACATTGCTGGAGGTAGCCATTTTGTATACAGATGCTATCCCTAGGTCCTATAAAATATGAATTACATTCTTATTAGAATAAAAATATTAGTACAGCATTCCCCCTACTGGCAGCATTGCAGAACTACAACTCCCATCATGCAGTAGCTGCAGAGATGTAGGCTGGCATACATAGTCATATGTGGTAGACACAAAAAAAATAGGTAATATTTAGAAAATAATTTAAGAAAAAAATTTTATTAATAAATCTTGATGTATGCTACAGAATGGCTGCCCCCACTATGTGAAGTAACTCATACAGGTAAAGCATTACTTTCCAGGTATACAAAATAACCTTGCTGTTAGTCAGAATCAGTAAATGTACATACTTGAGAAAGTGCCTCTTAACATTACAAACTTAAAAAAAAAAAAGTAAATTCAGCAAAAAACAAACATTCAAAGCATTGCATAAAATATCCAATTAGGCCGTAGTCATATAAACATAGTGTTTTCAATGGCTGATCTGTTTAAAAAACAAACAAACAAATACAAGGATCAAAAGATGTAAGTGATGTCTGAACCCAAATGAAATCAAAAGTTGATAACACACAAAGATGAAGACCTCAAAAATTATTCTCATCATTCTCCCAAAGGCTAATCTTAAAACTTTAAAATATAAAAAAATATATATTTTCCATCTCTTTTCCCTCCCCCAAGGTGAGTTAGAACAATTACAGCTCTACAGAACAGAGCAGTTAGGCATAGAGATTTATATATAGAACACTATTCCGATCTTTAATAGAATATATTTCTTTTTAAAAGGGGTTATCCAGCCCTACAAAAGCACTTTCTTCCAGAGACAGCACCACTCTCGTCCCCAATTTTGGTGGGGTTTTGTAACTCAGTTCCATTGAAGTGAATGGAGCTTAATTGCAAATCACATCTGAAATGGAGACAAGAGTGGTGCTGTCTCTGGAAGATAGTGGCCACGTTTTTGTAGGGCTGATAACCCCTTTAATCTGCCATGAAAGAGGTAGTGTGGAAATTGCAGGGCTGACTGTAATATAGTTAGCAGCTTGATAAAAGGGGGGGGGGGGGGAGGCCTGACAACTCAATGACTATGGATATGGGGGTAGAAGAAACTTCCACAAAGTGTCAATTCTTACAGGCCTCAGTTAAAGGGGCCACCTCAGTATCGGCAACCTCTCACATGGATTATCATGGTTGTCACTCCCAGAACCCTTCAGGTACACAGTTCCCCACTGAATACCAAAGCCAGACAGGTATTGGGCACTGTGGGGGAAATGTAATTTTGCATGGTTGACAACTACTCAGATGTACGGAACAGGATCTCTGTTCTGGGTACTAAGCAGAGGGCTCCCCCCTACAAGAGACAATCCTTTTAGAGTAAATGGTTCAGATTTTGTTGTGGATTTGCAGCAAATTTTACTCTCCCATTTGCTCCCAATGGGGCAATCCGCAAAAAAACTTTTAACATAAATTGACATGCTGCAAATTTAAAATCTGCACCGCAATTTTAGTCAGGAAAAATTCCAGGTGAGGTATGAGATATCAAAAATCACTTCTGCACATCTGGTACTGTAATTTGCTGCTGAGTGTTCACACAAAAAATCTGCAGCAAATCCCTCTAGTGAACATTTACCTTTAGGGTACACTCACATGTACAGGATCTGCAGAAGATTTAATACTGTGTTCAACCATTTAGCTACATCACTATCTGCAGATTCAAATCTGCTGCAGATCCTGTACGTATGAATGGGCCCTTAAAGGGGTATTCCACTCAAACATAACTTTTCATATGCTGCTGCCCATGGTGAGACTAACAATTCATTCCATACTTGTTATTATCTATTCAGTCTCCTTCACTCAGTTCTCAGCTGCTGCTTTCTGCTGAAGACACAAAAATCTGTGTGTGAGCTCTCCCTCCTTCCCTTCTAAGATGGCTGATGTAAACAGGCATCTGACTGGCTACATCTGCAACATTGTAGCTTTTCTGTAATGCTTGGAGGGTTAATCTGAGGATATCCACAGAGCTAAAATCAAACTCCCCTCCTCCGATCTGTCACCCTGCTCTGTGGTGATTCTGTTGATAAAATGTCAGACATGGAAGTGGCGCATGTGATAATGCCCCGCTCCCAGTGTCCTTCGTAGGCTTATACAGGCTCAGGGGTGGACACAGGGGGCGAGGCACGGTCACATGCTTCTTCATGTCGGCCATCTTATGGACAGACTCACCACAGAGCAGTGCAGCACAGCCTGGAGAAGGGGAGTCTGATTTTAGCTCTATGAGGTACACAGGGAGCTGCTGTCAGTAAATGCAGTAAGGGCACTTATTAATACTGCACACTGAACTATTTTACTATAAAATGGCCAACCCCTTTAATGAAACAAATATTACATATAAAAAACCTATTAAAATTGGCATATCTTTCATTTTTCAAAAGCACTATAAAAATTAAGCCATACTGTGATTAATTGCTACGGACAGCAGCTTTTCAATTTAGTACCACATTTATACCAAGTGTCAAGGTGTGTTCCCACATTTAAGTTTTTGAGGTGTTTTTGCTGCAATTTTGGCAAAACCATGGCAAAAAAGGCACAAAAACGCATCTAAAGCTCAATGTGTGAACAATGTGTGAACACTTAAACAGGACTGAGATGCAGTACCTGGCCCAACCACTACCAAATCTACAGTGATGTGCTGATTGGGACAGCCTATCCTAATATTAAAGGGGTTATTAAGCGCTACAAAAACATGGCCACTTTCCCCCTACTGTTGTCTCCAGTTTGGGTGTGGTTTGAAAACCCAGTTCCATTGAAGTAAATGGAGCTTAATTGCAAACTGCACCTGAACTGGAAACAACAGTAGGGGGAAAAGTGGCCATGTTTTTGTAGCGCTGGATAACCCCTTTAAAGAATTTGTTTGCAGTAACTGTGAATTGATTTACTGTAGAAAATCAGTTGCCTGAAGAAAATTTCCTAATAACTGTAGAGTCCTGTCAACGCTTCCAGGGCACAAGGGATTAACTCCTTCCACACCAATTAACAATGGGAGTCATGTTTTATTAAAAAGACAGGGGGAGGGGAAATTACCTAAAGTGCTAGGGATGCAAAGTTGTCATCACTTACAAAATTACCAAATTTGCATTATTTTTAGTTTTTTTCTTTTTCTCCTGAAAAATTTCCTTTCTTATCTAGGAGCTAATAGGTTGCTTTTAGAAGTAATCTAGAATTTGTACAGCTGTTACGCACCTCATTTTCATAGTTAAAAAACCATAAAACACTTAAAGGAAAAGTCTGTAGAAACCTATTGCATCCTCCCCCAGTGCTGCCTCCTACTGGAACACTTTGTGGATTCTTAAATCCAAAATAGTTGCCGTCCCTCAGAACCTGTGTATTAAAGCCTGTTTTTCCCTCTCTTTCCGCCTTAGTTCCTCTTTGTAACAGCACGAACAGTAGTTGCCTGTTTCAGGATGTCCGTAAAAATTGCAGTGCGTCTGCTTACACTTGGTCTGCTGGACATTATAATGTGTCCGGACCTTGCTGCTGTCAGAGGACAATACTCTAGAGATTGAGCTGGGATCTGTGTATTCCTGGTAGCCATTGCTGTGCACAATGCAAACAGTCTGATCTTCTGTGGGATAAACTGGGGGAAGTTCTGACTCTGAAGGAGAAAGCCTACCCATGTGTTGCGTGCTGGACTGATAGGGATGAGGCCGGGTCTGCATGCAGTGCCGGGGAAGAGTGGCATAGGAGGGCAAATTATTGCAAGAACCACCTGCTACCTGCCGTCTACTGTCCTGGTAGCTGTGGGCGTTTGAACTGTCTGAAGTGTTAACTATCGAAGGTCTGGGGATGGTAAAACCCCCAGAATAACTGGAAGGTAGAGCGCCTTTCATGCCAGGACCATATTCCATACCCTGCATCCCATAATTATTAGTCACTTGGGAATATGTTGGAAGCTGGAGAAGATCGTCAGCTTTAGGTTGCACCATATCTTGCTCTAGTCTCTTTGCTGTGCCACAGTTCATTAGATTCTTTTTTTCTGCCTCTCTCTGTTTCTGCTCAGCTATGAACCTCTCATGGGCATCAGCCAGATACCTCTGAATCATTTGCTTCTGGTAAGGCTGACGGTCACTGGTTTTTAAGAGGCATGCAAAGATAAACTTGCGCTCCCCTTGCATGGCCGCTCTCAAGATGCTCAGACTCAGTTTGACATCATGGCTGTATTTGTAGGGATCACCCTGGGCCTTGTCCGTTGTCGACTTGACAGAGGACTTCTCAGATGATGTAGAGATGTCACCTTGTGAGGAATCCTCTTTGCTGCCTTTTCGACCCTTTAAGGACCCTTTCTTTTTCTTCTCCAGTGTGTCCCCTTGTCCATTGCTTATTCCTGACTTTCCACTCTTGCTGTGCATTAAGCCCCCCATGTTTTTCTTCAGCTTACTGCCCAAACTTTTGCCAAAGCTACCCAGCTTGTTGGCCACAGAGTCTGCTCGCTTCTTATCTTTCTCTTTGTCCTTCTCTTTTTTAGACTTCTCCTTCTCCTTGTCCTTCTCTTTCTCCTTCCCAGATTTACTGCCTCCATTGCTTGCTGAGCTGCTGCATACAGACTCTTTGTCAGACTCTCCAGATTCTGCTGCAGACCTGGCATCGTCACCAGCAGATGCAGTTGGAGACTCCGGCTGCGCAAGGGGAGCCTGTAAACATACATCAGAAATATCAGAACTCGCTCGTAAATCCAAGGCCCAGATCTATATTAAAGTGCAAGAATTTGCTGAATTGTAGTCTATTTCAACACCACCGAGCTAAAACTATAGTGTGCACTGAACCACAAGGAGCTCTTACCAGGTTATCATTCCTAGCTGATCTTTACCAATAATACAAACTAACAATGAAACCAATTCATGCAGTCTGGTTAGTTGGAAACCATGAGGTAGAGATCTGACCTTGTGTCATGGTATAAGGTAGATCAATTTAGAAATCGCTTTGCAGCCAAATAAGCAGCTTATTCTTCAACAGTCTGAACATATCAGTAATTGTTGACCGGGAAAACTGTAAGCGTGAGTCCAGTAGTCTTGGATAAGCAGAAAACTCCACCCACCAGCTGCTGATTGGCAGTTAGCTATCCATGCTGTGTATAGGCAGTCAACTGTCAATCAGCAGCGAGAAGGTGTGGGGGGGGGGAGGGTTGTGGCAAGAATCCTTTTCCCCTGCTTATTAGAAGAACAGCTGAACAAAATTATGTAAGTAATACACCGATCTGTTCAGCATTTGTGTCACTAGTTTATGCTGCCCTCATACATTGCTCCCATTATGACCAAAGAGAGGGACAGAAAATAACACATCCCCTAAATTATATTGCCATAATGTCTGTTCACTCACCTGCATCTCACATGGTAGGGAAAGCCAGGTGACCGTCATGTAACTGTGCAGCAAGTTTAGCTTCGCTTCCAATGACAAAGTGACACTAGAAATAACACAAAAACATTTTATATACATGTCTATACCTACATACCAGTATCATAACAGTACCAAAACTAAAGTAGGCATCTTCAATGACAGCCCTAAGGTATGCTGAGAGACATGTATTTAATTTCCACCAGCAGAATTCTGAGGGACCACATGAGGACTCTTCTCCTCTCGTGCCTTTCTGTGCACAATCTAATTATGTGCACGCAACAGCAAAAATCAGTACTGAAATTTACCATTACAAAAGAAAGTACAGTAGTTTTATACGATCAATTCACATTTATGAAATGCAGACTGTGGAATCTCTTGCAAAGTATAAGTCAATTCTGACACAAGTGAAGGGGCCCTTTATCAAAGAGAAAGGAATTGTTAATACTAGAGGAACAGAGACCGTACTGTAAGGATATAGTGGACAATGCTGTGACTACTAAAAGGGGGGATGCTATGATTACTGGGGTTACAGGTAAGAGGTGATTGGGTGCTGCAATCTAGGAGTAATGACTCGTTTACACAAGCAGATATTTGTATCAGCAATAACAGCAGTATTGTCTTAGGGTGCCTTCACACGTACAGGATCCACCGTGGATTTCTTTGAAATCTGCTGTGATCCTGTGTCCTGTCATTCTGTATAGGTTTTCATACTCACAGCAGTAAAGCCCTGACCCTCCTTAACCCACCGCTACCTGGTGAAAACTTTACCAGTCAGTGCTCCAACCTGCTTCTGTGGCTCCCGGCTCCCTGACCTCCCACTCAGTGAGTCAATCAGTGCACTGTCCTGCTGCAGCCAATGATCGGCTGAGCAGGACATCAGGGAGCTGAAGGTTAGTGTATTTTAACCTTTAGTCATGTACTTAATAATGCAACACGGCTATTGCAATCAGATGATTATACTGTTTTAAATGTATGAACGCTGCACAGAACCATAACATAAGCTTTAAGATGTTGATTACTAATAGTAATACAACACTATCCATAAACTGTAATGGTGACAAACAAAAGGTATAACTCCAAAAACTACTGCTATCACATTCAACCTCAGGGCACATGGATATTATTACTATACAGAGTAATCAAGTTATCAGAACTGCATGTATCATGTCAGACCAAACATGTGACAAGGTTGTGAGTGTTTTTGCTGTGTGGTGGGGTGTGCCTCCATGTTTTGTGTGTGACACTCCAGCCTATGAGCTCAGCAGTTTATGGTTCCTATACAGTAATACACTTCAAAACATGTCCTGGTTTGGCATGAAATAAGTGTCTGCAGCAGATGGAGGTGAAATGCGGATTATATTACATCCACCACACAGGAGCTAAAAGGCTGGGATAGCTAATGAAACATTAATACGCACAGGCGATAAGATGACATAATGGACTGTAAGGAGAGGATGCAGAGTCCTGGGCAGAGGCATAATGTCTACAAGAATGGAAACATATTTGCCTTCCTCCATTCTACATATTATCCTCCCCAATGCAAACAGAATGAGAACTATTCACCCAGTAAAGATTAAAAACTAAAAAGCACACTTTCTTCAATAAAAATGACACTCTCTCCAATATTTCCAGGTCCTGACAGTCCCCAAGGACAAGGAAGCAAATCACACCATAGCACAGTGGGCCCCAACTTGTGAGAACACTACAAAACCCAGCATGCATTGGCACCCTGCGGTGTCATTACAGCATTTGCTTTAAAAAGGGGTACTCCAGGGGGGCGTGGCCTAGCGATGGAGGAGTGAGGACGCAGAGCTGCAGTGCTCCCGCCGCGAGGCTCCGTTACACCGCTCCATCCCTCCTGCAACTCGCTCTTCTGGTGGCCACATGAGCAGGAACGGGCGGCAGACACAAGCAGGCACCCGGTGTCTCCGTTCGGCGCCCCGACAGAGCAGCCTGGCCACCTTTATTCAGGCCGGAGCGCGGCCGCGGGCTCCCCCGCCGGAAGTGAGGGGCGGTCGGGCGGACGTGCAGGAAGCGCCCCGGGGCAAGCAAAAGGGCCCAAGGTCAGCTACGGGCAGTGCGGTGGCAGCGGCGAACTCCGGGATTGATCCGGCGAGGGTGAGTGGCGGGGAGACTCCTCCAAGAGCTTCCCCTGTGGTGGAGGCAGTCAGCAGCAGCACGCTGTCTGTGGCGGCGGCGCCATTTTCCCCAGAGCACATGGCGTCTCCTTCCCTCCCTGCTCATGGTGGCCTCACAGCACCAGGGTCTACCCCAGCCCTCACCCAGTCTCCCTCACAGACATCCCCGCCATGGGACTGGCAGGAGTACATGAAATCACTGCCCACACGGCAGGAGCTGGAACATTTTGTGCAGCGGCTTGAAAACTCCTATAAACAAGAGCTCACATCTATTAGAACAGCCATCCAAACCACTGATGCTAAGGTGGAGGAGTTAGCTGCAGACCATGCTGCTGTTTCTGTGCAATTAGAGGAGGCTGTGACCCGTGTGGATGCGCATGATTATCACATTGCTCAGCTGTATCGCCTGCACGATGACAACGAAAATAGGAGCAGGCGCAACAATATTAGGATACGGGGTCTGCCCGAGGCGACTAAAACAGTGGACTTAATCCCTACCCTGCAAGGGGTGTTCAGCTCTATCCTCAAACGCCCGGTATCTAAGGAATTGGAAATCGACAGAGCCCATAGAGCCTTGGGCCCGGTCAGCTCTGATCCTAACAGACCACGTGATGTCATATGTCGACTCCACTATTATTCCATAAAAGAGGAGATCATGCGGGCAGCTAGGGGGGAAGGATCCATTGACTTTGATGGTGCCTCTTTAACCCTGCTACAGGATCTTTCCCGGCATACTTTGTCTCAGCGCCGTGCACTGCGTCCTGTGCTGGAGATGCTGCGTGACCGAGAGATACCCTACATGTGGGGGTTCCCGTTCCAGCTGGTGGTCAGGCAAGGTGGCAAGCGCCACATCCTCAAAGATCCTGCAGATGTTCCTCATTTCCTACAGGCCCTGGGATTACCTGAAGTGCGACTACCAGAGTGGTCTCTGGTCCCGGCCATGCCTGATGCAGGATATGCTAACCTGCCACCGACCAATAATTTGGGGGCTGAAGGTTGAGAAGGATGTGTGGCCACTACTTTACCTCGCTGTCACGTTATACGATTACAGCTTGAGTTTGTTGTATTCTCTTGTTCTCAATATGATGCATATGTGATATACATTTTTTTTTTTTTTTTTTTTCCTCTCTCTTTTGCGGCCCCTGGCTGTAGAATCTTAGTGCTGGGTGCCCGGTACATAGTCTTTATATGACCCGTTTGTTCTGTCTTTTGTGGTCACTATCTGTACTTATTTTCTTGTTCATTGGGGGGATGGATATGGTAATCAGTTTACTCACTAATGTTTACCTCGCGGCGGGAGCCGCTCTTGTCAGTGCTAGTCAGGTTCCATTTATAGGTTAGCGCGTTGAGCGCTGGTTGGTAATTACCTCTTTCTTTCTGTAGAGTCTAGATCTCTACAGTTACAGGGTTTCTTCTGTGAAGCCCTTGTTTCTATGGTGTTTTGTTCGTATTTGTTTCTCGGTGTCCTTGTCTGTCTGTGTGTCCCCCTCCTTTCCCCTGTGTTCCTGTCCTCCCCCCTGGTCTTTGGACCTCATGCCAGTATGGCTCCGGTGTCACTCAAAGTGGCCTCATTCAATGTACGTGGCCTTAATGAGCCTGCGAAGCGGTCTCACATAACATATTCTATGCATAAACAACATGTTCAAATTCTTTTACTACAGGAGACTCATTTCCGTGCGGACCATGTACCTCGGCTGCAGAATCGACATTACACCTACTGGCTACATAGCACCAACCCGGAGGCAAAGTCTAAGGGGGTATCTATAGCCATCCACAGATCACTTCCGCACGACCTTCTGGATACGTTCGTGGACAAAAATGGTCGGTACGCTTTTGCTAAAATACGTATAGCTTCCACCTTATACACGGTGGGTTCTATTTACCTCCCTAATTCGGGCCAGGGCAGGGTTCTCAGTGACATACTTTTAGAGGTTGACACGTTCCTAGAGGGTATATTGATCCTGGGGGGCGACTGTAACTTGACCCTAGACCCACTCTTGGACACTTCGACGGGGAGGTCGGTCGTCCCTAAATCGGTTGTGACCTCGGTGGCAAATACCCTCCGTACTTATAGATTAGTGGATGTATGGAGGATTCTGCACCCGACGGACAGAGACTATTCCTACTATTCCCCCGCCCATGCTTCCCACAGTCGGATAGACATGCTGTTCCTCTCTCATAATGCTCTGGTTCATTCTCCGAGCGCATCCATAGGCACAGCACTCTGGTCGGATCACTGTCCTGTGTTTCTTTCTGTGGCTGTGCCGGGCGGCGTTCCTACTGAATGGACATGGCGACTCAATGAGTCGCTGCTGAAGGACCTGGTTTGTAAGTCAGAGATAGAGAAAGCTATAGCGGAATTTCTAAGAGTTCATGAGCATGATTTGACCCCCCTCCCTCTGCAGTGGGAGGCACTAAAATGTGTGGTAAGGGGAATCTGTATTCAGCAGGGCTCCCGGCTGAAAAGGGAACGCACAGCTAAGATTAGGGCGTTGCTTAGTACTCTAGACAACCTGTCAAAACACCATAAGCGAACATCAGATCCACTATTGTTGCAACAGCTGGCAGAGGTTAGGACACAACTTAAAACCTGCATCACCACTATTGATAATAATCAGAAGAGTAGGTACCAGGGCTATCTTTATGCCAACGCTAACAAATGTGGTAGGGCCTTGGCCCGATATCTACATCCTCGCACGGGTCCTACGTATGTCCCTTTCCTTAGAGACCGCGCGGGAGCACAAGTTCATGATCCCCGGCTGATTGCCGCTGAATTTAGAAACTATTACAGCTCCCTCTATGCCCTGGTTGGGCGTTATTCTGATCTCCCCGCGCGCACTCTGGAAGGGAAGATACGGGACTACGTTGAGGCCACGGCTTTGCCGAGGGTGAATCAGGAGGCTAAGGACGATTTGGATTCTCCCTTTGGTGAGGGGGAATTAGGGGCAGCTATCACGGCGCTGAAAAATGGAAAGAGCCCGGGCCCGGATGGGTATACGGCGGGGTTTTTTAAAATGTTTAAGGAGCGGCTGCTCCCCTTTATGACACGGGTATTCAACTCCATCTCGGCGGTTAATGGGTTCCCGAAGCAAGCCCTGGAGGCGCACATTGTGGTTTTACCTAAGGCAGGGAAGGATCCGTCTCAGTGTAGTAGCTACAGACCGATTTCGCTCATCAATTGTGATATTAAGTTGTACTCAAAGGTCCTGGCTACTAGACTGAATACGATTATCCCCCAGACCATAAATTATGATCAAGTCGGTTTTGTCCCGGGGAGGGAGGGGCGGGATAACACATTGCGCACTATCACGCTGATAGCTCATGCTGCCGCTACCTCCACCGGGTCTTGTCTTCTCTCGGTTGATGCAGAGAAGGCCTTCGACAGGGTCCGTTGGCAGTTCTTGGTTGCATCCCTGACCCAGATGGGTCTGGGGTCCGACTTCATCACCAGAGTTATGGCCCTGTACTCTTCCCCTTCGGCCAGGGTCAGGACTAATGGATCCCTGTCGGAGGCCTTCCTAATTAAAAATGGCACGAGACAGGGGTGCCCTTTATCACCGTTGCTCTACATCATCACGATGGAACACCTTGCTGTAGCGCTACGCAATAATCCCGACGTGACAGGCATAGAGGCTAGGGGTGATCATCATAAACTGGCGCTCTATGCCGATGACCTGCTCTTATATGTTACTCGCCCACACATAACTCTCCCGGCAGTCCTCAAGGAGTTTGAGCGGTTTGGCGGACTCAGCAACTTTAGGGTGAACCTTTCCAAAACCGAGGGTCTCAACATCTCACTGACCCCTCATGAGCTTTCGCTGCTGCAGGAGAATTTTTCCTTCAAGTGGCAGAAGGAGAGTATTACCTACTTGGGAATTCAGATCCCCTCACGCTTGGAGTTGCTGTTTCCGCTGAACTATCTCCCACTGCAGAGTAAGACATTACACATGCTCCAATCATACCACCGTACCTTCCTTTCTTGGTTTGGTCGGATGAACGTCATTAAAATGGATGTATTACCGCGCTTTCTCTATGTCTTTCAGACAGTACCAATTCATGTCCCGGTTTCTTACTTTAGACAGCTTCAACGTGCTTTTGCCAGATACGTGTGGGGCAATACTAGGGCACGGTTGAGTGCCAAGCTCCTTACTAAGCATAAATCGCGGGGGGGGACGGGACTACCGGACCTCCGCCTGTATCATGCTGCGGCCGTTATGTCCAGGATAATTGACTGGTCCCATAACTCGACCACAAAACGATGGGTGACTCTCGAGGAGACCTTAGCACCTCTGACTTTGGCCACTTCGCCCTGGCTCATACAGACGGATCGGGACTGTGTTCAGGGTTGGCCATACCTGGCTAAGCATGTATTTTGTGTGTGGGACCTGTGGGTGGCTCGGCATGCAATTTCTTATCGCCCAGGACCGATGACCCCCTTGTTTGCTAATCCGGCTTTCGGGCCCGGTATGACACATTCTACATTTCTGGTTTGGCGGGTAGGCGACTCTCCTAGGTTACATCAACTCCTGATAGCCTCTAAGATTCCAACTCTACCTGACTTGCAGGCACAATGTCCCGATAGAACCTTGTCCTGGTTTGCTTACAATCAGCTCTGTTCCTTTCTCCATGCTTCCTCAGTGGGTCTTCCTACGAGCCCGGAACTCACGGAACTGGATGATTGGATTCTGTCCTCGGGGGGTGAGTCGGGCACACTGTCCAGATTGTATGCTCTTCTTCTTGCCCTGAGCAACACTGATAGACCGCCCTTTTTCTCCGCCTGGGAGAGGGACCTATGTGTCACCTTTACTCCGGAGGACGAACTAAAAATATGCTCCTTCTCACATGGGCTGTCCCTCGACTCACACTCCAAGGAAAAGAATTATAAAATTCTATCTCGTTGGTATCGGTGTCCGACTTTGTTGCATCGCATGTATCCAGAGGTGTCCGATAGGTGCTGGAGATGTCATAGTGGGGAGGGCTCCCTTCTCCATATTTGGTGGGAGTGTCCCCTGCTTCAACGCTTTTGGGAAGGAGTCTTTACCATCTATGAAAAGTACGCAGGCAAAACGATTCCACACACCCCACAGATTGCTCTCCTCTCCCTACTACCTGGCACCCTTGCCTCACAGAAAAAGAGCATGCTCCGACACATACTAGCTGCAGCTAAGTCTGTCATTCCACGCCACTGGAAAACGGTAGTGGTTCCTTCGCTGTCTGAGTGGCATAAAGAGTTACGGGCCATACAGAGGGCGGAGGAATTGGTAGCCGAGGTGCAGGATCGCATGGAACACGCATCTAAGCTATGGACCCCATGGATCCTCTTTGAGAGCTCACCCGACTTTCTTTCTCTCCTGCAATGAGGGCTCTGTGGTCACACCTTGTATGTTTAATGACGATAGAGGCCTCTCATTCCTGAAGTGCCTGTCCTTTTCTGTGTACATCACTTGACTCTGTCTGTTCCCTTTTGTATTACCCCCTGTGTTTGTTGTCTGTGTTAGTCTAGTTTGTCCACCCTTTTCTTTCTACCTCAGTTTCTATATGGTTGCCATGTATTATTTTCTGGTTTTCTGGTATTATGCTGAGAATATATGTATATATGTTTTTGCAGTAGTTTGAGCATTTCATTTGGAACTCCTGAGTTATGCATACACGGCAGCAGGGCCCTATGGACGCTATCTGGTTCCCACAGCTCAGGGCTCTCCATTGGACTGTTGGTCCCTTTAAGTCATTGTATGCTTTGAGTGCTCTCATAATGTTTCTGCTGATATGTCTGTAACCCTTATTTCTGCAAAACCAAAAACTTAATAAAATAAGAGTTAAAATAAAAAGGGGTACTCCAGTGTCGCTATATAGAAAATTATAAAGATTATGCTTACCTCTCCACGCTCCCCCAATAGCCTTTTGTCTTGTATCTGGGTTTCACCCACTTCCCCGTAGCAGACACTTCCGAACCAGCCTCTTAAGTGACAGCCTGCTCAGTCAATTACTGGCCATGGTGCTGTCCTGCCTTGGTCAGTAATTGGCTGAGCAGACTGTCACTACAGAAATGGGTTGGAAGCGTGGAGAGGTAAGTATAAGCTCTTTAAATATTTTCTATATACTGGAGTACCCCAGTGGCCCATAATTAATAATTGCTCGCTCCTCGGCAGACTGTTGTCTTTATTAGGCAGAGCAATATCTGCCCGACTCGACCGGATTCAATAGATAACTTTTTACATCACTGAAGACTGCTGTTTCAAAATTCTGGTCTCTCTTCAATATATAGCAGGGTACTTGTTGCTGAGTACTTTACACACAGCACAGAGTAAACCTCTGCATACTTTTTTTTATTCAACAATCTATTGGGGATTGGGGGTGGTGGTGGAGGGTAAGAGTGGAGAATCCATACAGCACTGATGCAGCATTTCCAAACAATGTGCATGGGGTCTGTCACTAAGATTAAAAGAAAGAAAAAAAAATTGCTTACCCTGCCAGGCAGACATTATCAGAGTCATTCTTGCCCCACTCCCAGTCTTTTCCAGGATCAACAGCAAAGTGCACTGGTAGTAACTTGTGCTGAGAGTCCGTCAGGGGGATAAAAGGCGCTGTATATAAAGAAAGGGGAGGAAATTCACGTCATCAAATGAAACTTCTTTCAGGACATTTCCCAACAGAAAAATCTTAAAGAATCACTCCTGCAATTTATTTTTTATTTATCATGCAGCTAGTATCCTGTTTATAAAATTCAGCTAGTAATACCTCAATACACGATAAACCTCTGACCCAGTTGAGAGAACAGAAACATGCATATTGTCCAAACTCTTATGGAGACCCAGTTCCACTCAAGAGTCTATGATGAAGATTATACAGGTCCTGTCTTTTTCTTCCAAATAAAATGGTGTCATAAAGTTAAATAAATTTGTAATTTACTTCTATTTAAGCCTTCCAGTACTTATCAGCTGCTGTATGTCCTGCAGGAAGTGGTGTATTCTTTCCAGTTTGACACAGTGCTCTCTGCTGCCACCTCTGTCTGTGACAGAGGAAAGCTTGATGTTTTTAAATAAAAGTACATTTCGAATCAACTGGCGTCGTAAAGTTATATAAATTTGTAAGATTTTTTTATTCTAAGTTCACATTAAACAACGGCCGTGGTTGAAGTTTTGCAACTGCAGCAGTTATTTAACGGAATTACAGATCACATTAAAATCTATGGAGTATACACTCCAGCCGGTATTCCAAGCGGACCCACAAAAAAACTGACATGTCAGTTTTGTGTAGCTGCTATTCTTTGAATAGCGGCTGCACAAGACTGACAAAGCACACCAAGTAAAGTGCAGGCTCTTGACGCACTTTACATTGTCAGCTATGGTAATTTGAAATGTGGGCACACCGGAACGTGCCCGCGTTCTGTGTCTTGTATCCTTAAAGCGAAACTATCAGCAGGTTCATGCAAATTACCAGCTGACATCCCTCTGCAGCTACATGCCTCCAGTTTTTGTGCTGTTTGAGTAGAGTAAATATGCAAATGTGCTCATTAAGAGCACTGGGGGCATTTTTCAGCACCACAGAACATCACCCCTATCCTCCCCTTCAGTGACTCCTTTCCTATGCATATTTCTGTATGCATAACCATGCCAGTCGGGAAACGCGTCAAAAACAGGCATTATTATGCATACAAGAATATGAATAGGGAAGGCATCTTAAAAAGGAAGCGGTGGGTGGGTCGAGGGGGGAGGCACTCCGTGGTGTTAAAAAATGCCCCCATTGCACCTAACAAGCACATTTGCATATTTACTAAAATAGCACAAAAACGGGAGGCCCGACATAAAAAGGATTCACAGCTCCACAAACATGAGGCATGGAGTTGCAGGAGGATATCAGCAGATTTGTTTGCAGGTTCATTCCCCTTTGAAGAACAAGGATTTACACAGAATCAGTCATTAATTTCATGCTACCTAAACCACAAGTCATCACGGTAGTCCTCAGTAGCCCCACGAGCCTTGATTGATGGATCTCCCCCTACATGCAAATATAAAATGGAGACCAAGGAAAGCTAAAGGGGCAAGGAGAAGTTGCCAGAGACCACCTGGGTGACTTGTTGTTCAGAAAAGTAATAGCATGTTCCCTTTTACCAGTTCAATTACATCAAAGCAGAGCACAAGGCAGAATATTTGTAGTTTTGTATATTCTTCGGTATCTTGCTGTACTGAAAACATGACATGTATCAGGTCTGGGATGTACCTTGGTCCTTGCTCTGGTCACCTTGTTCCATTGATACGAGGGCAGAGAAGTGGGCTTGGTCATATGCCAGGACAAGCGGAGAGCTGTGGCACTTGTTAGGTGGAACCTCTAGAGGTAGATAGATTCCTCCAAATGGTATTGGGGCAAATGCTGGAAGTGAACAGAGCATTAAATAAGAATCATACACACAGTAAATCAAAATACAGCAGCAGCTGGAGCTAATGTCTAATGCGGTGCTTCTCAAACTGGAAGGCGGGTAACAAAAGTGACCACAAGTTGCACAGTCCTGCAACAATGGCTACAACAATATTTGGTTTAGGAACATTTATGTTATACAGAGTTTAGGAGACAAATGAAAAGTAGACTGAGCAATAGTTTTCATTTTTGCATGGCCTTCCACCTTAGGTGGCGAGATCCCAGCATCCTCTTGGCCAGTCTGGTGATCTGGTCTCATCTGGGTGAGGCTCCAGATTGCTCTATTAACATACCTATAATGCTATTAATGGGTCTATGGGGGTGTGTGGTGTGTGATTTTTATGCGCCAATGGTCTGTACCTTGTTTGCGTATATGCGACTTTTTGTTCACTTTTTATAAAAAAAAATTCTGGATTTTGGAGACCAAAATGCGCAATTTTGCAATTTACGCTTATGCCATTTACCAATCGAGACCAGGAATTTAATTTAATAGTTTGGGTGAATACGCATGTGAAGATACCAAATATGCTTGTTTATTTATCTATTTTTATTTATAAAATGGTAAGGGGGGGGGGGGGGGGGGGGGGGGGATTCAAGCTTTTTATTAGAGGAAGAGGCTTTTTTTTAATAAAATCACATTTTTCCATTTACATTAATTAAAATTCAACCTGGGGGTAAACGACACTGATCTCTCATAGAGATAGGTGTAGTATATGTTATACAGCACTGACCGATTACATTAGTGGTGTATTACTCTGGGCTGCTGCAGCACAGATCTATCGATTGCTGGGCTGGGATCAGTATCATTCCGATGCAGAGGCGAGGCCCGGACGGAACAAAGGATCTTCTCCCTGCAATTAAAACTCACAGTGGTGGTGGTGGGTTTGATCCATCCACTAGACCACCATGGTTGCGCTTTACAAGGCATTTAAAGAGAACCTGTCACCCCCCATGCCAGGTCAGAGCCCGGCCGACCCCCGGCTAGAGCACCTTATACACACCTCGTTCCCGAAGTCCCGTTCCTGGAGCCGGTCCGGGGACGGAGATATCACCGTATGAAGGGGCGGGAACGAGTATAAGGGGCTCTAGCGGGGGGTCGGCCGGGCTCTGACCCGGCACAGGGGTGACAGGTCCTTTTTAAAAGCAGCTGTCATGTTTACCAAGTGTATTTAATTGTCCTAATTAGTGGATGCAGAGATCAGACTGTGCCCCATAATTGCCGCCATCCCCAGCAGGGTCGCGGCGCAGCCCCCCTATGAACTCCCCCATGGGTCATCAAGGGGTTACGGAGCAGTCAAACTAAATTATAATTGTTCACACTTGTGTTGCTTGGCATCCACTTTTTCCGCCGGTGGCGCCTGCGGGGTTTGGGGTGCCCTTTTGGGTCTGGTCCTGTGACAATGGGGTTGCAGGGCCATTCCATGGCCCCTCTTCTCTGCTTGCGCACGTTTTGCGGGGATTGTGGTCGCTGACCGGCACAGTGATGAGGTTTGGTTAGGGACTCATGTGTATCAGAAGACCTGCACGTGGTACATGAGGCAATATGGTTTGGCCAAATTATATACTAACTTCTGATGTTGGTTTTAAATGTAGCTGAACAAGCTTTCGTGTCAGCCATGGGTGCGATGTGCAGCCATTTCTGTCTTTTTGGCTTGTGCATATTTTATGTATTCTGTCCCTTTTTTCATTGTGGCTAGCACTCGTGCTGTGTAAGACCTATGTGATCCAAATTAGCAGGAAGCACCTGTGTACATAAGGGGAGGATCTCCTAGTATTCTCCCATTCTACCTGCAGAGGAATGGAGAGAGGTAAGAGCTTGTTCACACTTGTGTTGCTTGGCATCCACTTTTTCCGCCGGTGGCGCCTGCGGGGTTTGGGGTGCCCTTTTGGGTCTGGTCCTGTGACAATGGGGTTGCAGGGCCATTCCATGGCCCCTCTTCTCTGCTTGCGCACGTTTTGCGGGGATTGTGGTCGCTGACCGGCACAGTGATGAGGTTTGGTTAGGGACTCATCAGAAGACCTGCACGTGGTACATGAGGCAATATGGTTTGGCCAAATTATATACTAACTTCTGATGTTGGTTTTAAATGTAGCTGAACAAGCTTTCGTGTCAGCCATGGGTGCGATGTGCAGCCATTTCTGTCTTTTTGGCTTGTGCATATAAACTAAATTATAAACACTGTGGGAGAGTACAGTCCAAGTAAAACATATATTTAAAAAAGTGACGTAACGAGGTGCGGGCTGGGCTGTGCGTCAGGGACGGGCGCGTGAAGCAGGGTGACCTCCAGTAACAGCTTCAGTGCAGGACAGGAGAGAAAGCCCTGAAATGATGTGAAATATCATCATCCCAGTGGTCTCTCTCCCGCACGGGAGCTGTCATTATCTGTATTGTGTGGGCGCCGAGTAGACCTGGATAGACAACTGCAAGGTAAGCGGCTCTCACCCGCTCTCCTCTCATCAGTCAGAACAGTGAGCCTGTGCTCCCCCCTGCTATCCACTATGATGACGATTCACATGTCAGATCATCCAGTCCCGCTACAGAGCTGTTACCAGAGGTTAGCCTGCTTCACGCTCCCATCCCCACCAACTACACTATTTTTGCTAGGAATTGAAGACTTCAAGCTGTAGTAAATGAAGGAATAAAAGCATTTCATGTGCATTTCCCATAATTAGTGTTTATTGAGAATTTGTATAATTTTTGTAGGGCAGTTACATACCTAAATATGTTTTGCCCGTACTACTTCGTTAAAGCGACTCTGTACCCACAATCTGTCCCCCGAAAACCACTTGTACCTACAGATAGCTTTAATCCAAGATCTGTCCTGCGGTCCGTTCGGCAGGTGATGCAGTTATTGTCCTAAACAACAACTTTTAAACTTGCAACCCGTGCCAAACGTGCCATTCCTCATCATTAGGAATGCTCCAGGTAGATTGCCTTCTATTCCTCACCTGGGTAATCACGGTACATGGTCTGGATCATTAAGGACCTGTGCAATGTTTAGCATGGAGAAAATGTGCCAGTGGCATTCCTAATGATGAAGAGGGTGGGGAGGAGGGACAAAGGGTGGTGCAAAGGTAGGGCACAGATACTCCCGTTTGGCACGGGCTGCAAGTTTAAAAGTTTTTTAGCACAATAACTGCATCACCTGCCGAACGGACCCCAGGACAGATCTTGGATTAAAAGCAGCTATCTGAAGGTACAAGTGGTTTTGGGGGGTCAGAATGTGGGTACCGAGTTGTTTTAAGAAGAGCTCTTAAAGGGGTTATCCAGCGAAAATCTTTTTCTTTCAAATCGACTGATATCATAAAGTTATACAGATTTGTAATTTACTTCTATTAAAAAATCTCAAGTCTTCCCATACTTATTGGCTGTTGTATGTCATGCAGGAAATCTTTTATTTTCAGTCTGACACAGTGCTCTCTGCTGACATCTCTGGCCGAGACATCAGCAGAGAGCACTGTGTCAGTCCGGAAATAAAACAACATTTCCTGCTTGACATACAGCCAATAAGTATGGGAAGACTTTTAAAATAAAAGTAAATTGGGAAGATTTTTAAATAGAAGTAAATTATAAATCTATATAACTTTCTGACAACAGTTGATATGAAAGAAAAAGAATTTAGCTGGACAACCCCTTTAAGAGCTGTCCCACCATTTTGTACCATTCATAAAAAATTAACAGTATAATTTACATGCTTTTAAAAAAACAATCCATTTATACAGCTATAAGATTTACTTTCATAATATGGCACCCCTTGCTTTTCATAGTGTTAAGCGATGTACATGTCCACCAAGCACAGCCCCCATGCTGCTCAACACTTAGGGTAGTATTACAGGGGCCCGACAATAACTGTAAATGAGCTCCGATCTGCTAGACCGGCGCTCCTTTACTGGGCCTATTACACGGCCTGATTATTGTTTAACAAGGGTTGCAGGGACATCGTTACCGATGTCCTTGCAGCCCTTGCTTTTAATTTATACATTACCTGTCCGGGCTGCAGGGCTCCTCTTGCGGTCTTCTCCCCAGGTCCTGCGCGCTCCAACTTAAGAGCGACCTGTTTCAGCTGACAGGCCACTCAGCTAATTACTGGCGGTCCCGGCCAGTGATTGGCTGAGTGGCCTTTCAGCTCAGACAGGCCGCTCTGAAGCTGGATCGCGGGACCCGGGAGAAGACCGCAAGAGGAGCTCTGCAGCCTGGATAGGTAATGTTAATCGTTTGTCGCCGCCCGCACACCACTATTACACGTAGCAATGCGCGGTCGGCACCTGACAATTATAGGTTCAAACCTATATCAACGATCAGCTGATGAGCGTTGTCATCGGCTGATCGTTGTATTTATTACACAGAGCGATAATCAGCCGAGTCGGGCAAATTCTCCTTCCGTGTAATAGTACCTTTATGCTCAGTCACTTTTTCCACAGCCCCCCCTACTCCTCTGTTTAACGCAGAGCAATCAAAAGAAATGGCTTTCTGCACTGAACAGAGGATTACTATACAGAGACCTGGCTGTGGATAGACTAACTAAGGATCTGGTCTGAAGTCCACACTTTGTCTAGTCTTTATTTAGGACTTGTGTTCCTATATAACCTGGAGATGATTGCAGAGAACGGAGGGCCAAAGACAGTTCACCAGCAGTAAACTCTGTAGTCACCATGATGGCCCAAACAGAATTTAGATAGAAAGGTACTGATGGACAGCAGGGAAGTGGGGCTACCTTCTCCTCCTGAGTCTCTGAGCATCGTGTCCGCCACCACCACAATGGGCCTCTTTAGTACATGAGCGAGTACAAAGACGTGGAACTCCTCCAGACTCTCATACACGGGCTCCTCCGAGCTCTCCACTCTGCAAAACAGTAAGATCAAATAAGCTCTTTCGGTGTTCATAGGATACTATTATGGCATCCTGAAATTTCAGGCATGTTGTTCGGGGTCTTATGTCAGTCATTTGGCAGTTTTAAACAGATCCCTAAAGCCAGTGATAACCACTCAGCATAGCTTATTGGCCGATACTAATCACAAGAAGGGGTAACCAACCATTACTGTAGCTTTGCACAAAAAGATGAAGTCAGCTTACAATAGGTATTGCTATTGGGGTGTCACAGTGTACCTTTGCGGACCTAGGCAGCAATAGATCGTGAGCTTGTGAGCTTCATCGGTTTAAGTTTCTCTCATCTCTCTGACATGTTAAAAGATCGGTAATTTAAAAGAATGACAGCAAGCTTTTTGCTCTTACTTGGCTAAAGTAAGCTAAAGAGATGTCATACACTTGAAATAAAAATTAGTTTTTTCTTTTCCTTAAAATTTACCACTCTTGTCCATGCAATATCCACCTGAATGAAGGGGGAGCTATGCAATTCCAAACACAGCCATTGGACAAGTTTTGATAACAATATGCAGGTCTATTTTTCCAATTCTAAACATGCCTTGTAAATCCACCTTAGGAATAGCAGCTTTAAGACTGTATCTTAGATATTAGTTAGATTTTATTGTATGTAAAGCAGATGTCCAAAGCACATGAAGGAATACAGTCACTTGGCCTCAGAGCTGATCTGAAGAGATCAACCAAACCGACAAAGAGTTCACAAGTTCTTTGTAAAAAAGGTGACGAAAGGATGCGGACGAGGATGTCAAGATGACAAAATTTAGCCAAGTTTTTTGGAGAAAGCCCTAAAAATGACCCGAGTTGCTGGCAGGAGGCTTCCAAAGCCCTCAGAGGAAGGAACTCACTCCCAGCAGCAGAGTAAACAAGAAAGTTCAGCGCATCACTTGTAAGATTCCAGCATTTAACTGAAGGGGAGGCCATTACTTTCACATGATTCCTTTCAATGGATACTGATTACTAAATGCGTCAAACTAGTGTCTGACAATCAGGGAGCAATAAGCCCCACTGTATAACATGACCCACTTAGCTCTGCTGCATGACCAATGTGGCTCACACAGAGAACTGGCGTACACTACCTTTTAACCTTATGTCTGCACTTTGCGTTGGGACACAACTGCACCCTTAAGTTTATCCCTAGTTTAGGAGATCTCTAGTCAAAGGGATGTCCACCATAAGCATTGATGGCATGTTGATCACCGTTTCTTTTTCTTTTTTTTTTAAACTGCTCTACTGAGTCATGGACGCAATAAACATAGCATTTAGTAGTATAGTATAAAAGTCACAGACTTGATGGATAAAGAAGTTAAGGTTAGAAGGACCAGGGACTCTGCAGTAAATCTTTTATGTTTCTATGTACAAGTTAAGACTATTATTTTCTATCCACCCCTTGCATGTGGCAGGCCGTACACACCACAAACCTCATTACTTACCCTCCACAATTTGAACCACTGTTTCCATAATGCATCCGTGGCTCACTAGACGCCAGCTTTATCAATTCATTCCACTCCCTCTGCCATTCCTCTTCTGTGTATACAAGACCAGACTGTAAGCAGATAGAGAGATATACTGAATAAAAAGAGTGGTTCCTCCCAGCATACTTAAACTGTGTAAAGAACAACTTGGGGAAAAAAATCTTTTAATCTATGGTGTCACACAGAAGGAGGGGGAAGCAAAACCTTAATGTGAGGAGGTTAGGACAGCTTCACTTACTGATTTAGGGCCCTATTACACCAACAGATTTCTGACCAATTTATCTGACAGATTTTTATAAGCAAAAGCCAGGAATGGATTTGAAAAAAAAGGAGAGATCCCAGTCTTTACTTTATGACCTGTTCTCTGTTTATAGTCTGTTCCTGGTTTTGGTAAGATATCTGTAGAAGTAATAAGGCCCTTAGACAATAACTTTCCTATTTTACATAGATTACGAAGCAGCTTAATCCTTCATGAGGTTCTGCAGCAGCCAGGGTGGCCTATAATATAGACTGCAGCTTTACATTAGTCGGCTCCTGCAGTGACTACTCTAACTCACTCCTAAATAATCTTTTACATGCAGCTTGTAATTTTACTATCACACATTTCAAATTACCCAGATTAATTCTACATTACAGTATAGTAACAGATAGTATAGAAGCCTGTAAATCTATGCAACAGCTGAGCCATACTATGCCATCTACCAGATGCCAGCAGTGATGTGTTCATACCTCTTTATTCTGCATAGTTTGTTGAAATCGCCATCTCCTCTTCAGTGCTTCCCTTTCTGCACCTTTGTCCATTAGTGTGTAGAGAGACTTACGGAGCATGAGGTCTCGATCATGAAAGCCCCACATCCCTAAAAATGACAGTCAATTATTACTTTCCCCAAGTTATTTCCCACCCGAGTACCCTTTAGTTCTTTTTTGCCTTACCTAAAGAGGCTGCATGCAACAAACAGTTCCCATCACCCGTTGTTGCCAATGGGAGAAGCCTCTGGTAGGATGGGTCGACTTGTGCCCACCAATTGAGACGACCTGGGAAGAGATATATACACACAATTACATGACCAATAGTGTCTGAAAGCTTATATATACATAGCAGAGACCATTATGCCACACTCTAAACCATGCCTTTATTGCCACCATATTGCCCATATGTTGTACCAGCTGGTATGGCTTTTACACATCTTAATAAACCAGATTCAGAAAGTTTTTTCAGACTTGCAGCTGAATGGCTGATAGCAGCATGCGTACTAAGAGAATGCGCCAACAAAACCACTCCTAGGGTATATGGCTACAGAATCTTTGCCCAGATGAAGGACAGCCTAACTACAATTTGCTTTTGGCATGCTCTCCCTGTGTTTGCATTGGTTTCCTGCGAGTCTTCCTCGCACACTCAAAACATACAGATAGACAAGTTTAAATTGTGAGCTCTAATGGGGATAGGGACAAGCTATGTACAGTGCAGCAGACCAAACTATTACTATATTAATGTCACTAAAGATGTTAAAAATATACATATTGCATTAGGTCTCACTCCTGGTTAAATCTCAGGATAACATCTGGATCCTTCACTGCACAGTCTACACACCTCGCTTGGCGCTTGGTGTTTTCTGGGAGGAGCTGCGGTAGAGTTCTATTGGATGCATATTATAGAGTTGTGCCTATACGTTTGCACAAATCGATCAGGTGAGTGATGACATACTACACTCACCATATTTGAGCACCCATTGGTATATACTACACCAGGAGGGGCCCCGTTCGCTTCTTTTTGGGATCACATCCGGTCACAGGTGCAAGACCTACCATTTTTGCCATTTGATTACATGTCAGAAGTTACTACAAATGACTTATGGTACTTTTACACGGAGCGATAATTCGCCCGATCGCATGATTAACGATTTTGAATGAACGATGTTTTTTTTTATAACGATCAGACGGAACGATACATCATACGGAAAAATCGTTATGCGATTGTTTTAGCCTATCGCACACATAGGTGGAATCGTTAAACTATTTACACGGAATGATCTGCGAATTTTGTGCCAACAACCAACGATAATATGAGAACACGTTGAAAGATCAAAATAAACGATTTCTCGCTCGTCGTTTGATCGTTCGCTGCCTTTACACATACGATTATCATTCGAAACTCAATCGTTGTCGTGCAAAAACGAACAATCAATCGTTCCATGTAAAAGGACCATGACGCTTTAAGTACCAGCACATAACTTTTAGAGATGTCAGGCACTGGTACGTGAGCTTGTCGGGATTCAGTCACAGTGCAAGCTCTCAACGTAACCAAATACGAGCATAAGAAATCTGATGTCTGCCATGGAAAACAATTGCGCAATTACGAATCCATAATTGTGGACGGTATAGTACCCTCTGATTTGTATGAACTCTTTATCAGTAGTTGTTATGGATAAGTAAAGGGTCGTGATCCGGATTTACCCAGGTCAATCAATGGGTTTGACTTGGGTTTGTGCAGATGAGGACGGACACACATCCATATCCTGTCTGTAATTGTAGGTCTACAATTACAGAAAGTATTACTAATGTGAGAATAGGGCCTTTCCATAATTTTCCATAAAGCTTTATGACTGTATAATGAAAAGCTCTGCAACTTTCTAATATACCTGGTATTTTAATTCCTTGCCTTAAAAATCTCTGCCTGCTGTCTGACAGTGAATTCTGACACACCTGTAATGAGTAATGCAATGTTTCAATACAAAGCGTAGTTTGTGCGCAAATGAAACACATATGTAGACTGTATATTAGGCAGTTGCAGAACTTTTCTTTATACAGTGATGCAGCCTTAATAAATGTATCCATTGTGTCCAATACATCCAGAAAAATACTGGCTGACATTTGCATTTTACAGAGGATAATCCCCACCAAACCAGAGCGCAAAAAGTGGCCAAAATTGGGTGTCGTGGGGAGTTCCCGGGAAATTAACTATGCAGAAGTGGTACAGCACAATAACTGTACAGCTAGAAAGAAGGGACGTTTAGGGGGAAACTATCAGCATATCAACCTGCTGTTAAGTACCTGTAGTGGTAGAGTTGCAGGTACTTAACACAGCAAAAGGAGTTAATACCAAAAAGTTCTATTTTGGTCTCATATGACCACCTCCCATAGTAATACTTAAGACTGTGGTCCCACCTCCTGCATAGTAACTTCACCAGTAGAATAGTGAATAAAGCTTGGATATATAATGCAAGATATAGGATAGTAATCTAATGTGTGTACACAGTGACCCCACCAGTACCACTTTTTACACGTCCCTGTGAAATGTCAACCATTTCTTTTCTATGACCCATTTAAAGAAGCAGGTTCTTCTAGTGTCCCTGTTGAAGGTGGGGTTCTCCGACAACTTTCTGATTTTGTTTTCCTTGAATGTTTCAGAGACCCCCCAGATGGGTAGAGGCCACTGGAGGTTTCATTTATTTGAGGATATTTGGGTACCTTTACTGGGCCTATGTAAAAGTAAGTCAGAGTGGTGGGAGGTTCTTCCGCCAGCTCTCAAGCCTTAGGGCCCTATTACACAGGACGATTATCGTGCAGAAAATCATTATGTTGTTCGAATTTAAATGATAATCATCCTGTGTAATAGCAGGCAACGATCGAAAAATCATTGGTGTGTCATTGATCGCCGATTTAGATCTGACCCTAAAATCATTGCTAATCGTTTCCGATAATTCCGCATTGGTTTACTAATCATTCAGGGTAATTCCACATCGTACCTTCTTTTGCTGTGTTGAGATGGAGTAAACAAACGTTATAACGATCGTAACTAACGACTATCATTCTAAGTAATATGGTGAACAATTTCAGGTTAAGGGTAGCTTCACATGTACCGGATCCGCATCGGATTTCACCCTGCAAGTTTGCAGTGAAATTCACTGCGGATCCAGTAGTGTGAAGCTGAATGGGTCCCATACATGCAGCGGATCTGTATGGGACCCGGGCCCTTTAACCCCCCCCCAGTCTCCGACAGCCCGAGCATACATTACCTGCTCGGCTCTGCGGGTGCGTCAAGTTCCCAGGTCCCCATCAGCTAATCAGTGATACCGTGCACTGATTGGCCGGGAGCTTCACACAGCCGTGGCCCTGAGCAGGTATTGTATGCTCAGGGCTGTGGGCTGTGCATGGCAGGGCGGTTAAAGGGGCCGGGTCCATTACAGACAGCGGATCCGCTGCGTGTATGGGACCCATTCAGCTTCACACTACTGGATTCGCAGCGGATTTTGCTGCAAACTCACAGTGTGAAATCTGCTGCGGATGCGGTATGTGCGACGCTATCCTAACAAAAAAAAAAAACAAAAAAAAAAAAAAAACTTGTTTGCGATTGTTTATCGTTAATTGTTAAAAATCACTAATAGGACCCTGAATAGATATTGTGTGCATTAGGGCATGAGAAGGAAACTAATGCATCTAGTCTTGACCAGTGATGAGCGAACATCCAGTTGTTTGGTTCGGAAGCCGAACACGAACAAAAAAAAATAAAAATTATCGTGATCAGTTAGTGTTCCTCAAACATTCACAGACAAATAACGAACGTACAGAAGAAGCATACATTTTGTGTAAAGATCAGGTGCAAAGCATGGGAAGTCTGGGAATGTGGGAAATCAGGACAAAGTCAAGGAAATTCCTTGACAAGAGGGTTCAATTGACCCATCTCCAGAAGCCCCTGATGCTCAGAGACCACACAGGTCAGGATCTGAGAGGGGGGTTAAAAGGAAGTTGTAATTACTTGCCTTACATGCCTTACTGCTTAAATTATATTTTTATGTAAACATATTTATAAAGATTTTTTTGTATTTTTTTTCTAATTTTCCAATTTTCTATCTATATTATAAAATATTCCTAAATTATTGCAGTTTTTATTCTCACCACTGGGGCTTAAAATATCACTGTCGTTATAAATTTCAGAATCTAAATCAACAGTAGATGTGATATAAAGGAAGTTTGCAATTTAGTCATTTTTTTTTTTTTTTAGCCATCACTGAAAACACAACACTTCATGTTTTTTGACAGTTTTTTCTGTCAAGAAACAGGAAGCAGTCAAAAAACAGTAATTCCTGAGTTTCCCAGGCCATCTAAGCGCTCACAGAGAGAAGGCAGTCATGTGATTGATGGGCACATAGAGCCGTGACTCTGCTTTGGCCGGAATTCCTGTATTTAGTCTTTTTTTTTTTTTCCAACAAAAAAAATCTGCCTTCAGGAGACTGGACCTGGATTTCTGGTTAGTTCAGCTTTGTTTTACAGCATAACAACCAAAAAAATAATGTATATTGCAAACTTGCTTTATATCACATCTAATGTTGATTTAGATGTTGATTTAGATTTTGAAAGTTAGAACGACAGTGACACTTCAAACTAAGCTAAGACTTCCTGTGTCTGTGGTGATGAGAGGAGGCTGCCGTATAGTGATATGTATAGCATTGCAGGCGACACCAGTAGATAAGGAGCATCAATACAAGACAATAGCAGTACCGTGTGGAATTACCGCTTCAAAGGTCACAGATCATGCTTAGTAATGTTTCACAATTTTCTCAAGGGGACAGACTTTTGTCGTCTGTGTCCATGAACCAGGCTGTAAAGCATGTCACTAAATGCTGTTAAAAACAACTCAAGTAAGATGGCAGCCCCCATAACAAAGTACAAAAAGTGAAAGAAAAAAAAAGTTCAGTGATTAAACAGAAACAGATTAGAATAAAAGAACAAGTTTAGTTTTAGTATCAGACTCAAATTAGTAAAGAAAATGTAGGTGACACATGCCCTTTAAGTGTATTGAACAAAAAGAGGACCCCCCAGAAGTTTTGGCACTCGGCCTGGTGCTGCATCCTGGAGAAGCTATATGGAACATGTGGATCATTTCCTGCTTTACTGTCCCTTCAATATAGGGGTGTACACCAGGGTGGAGTCAGCTAGCGAGACTCCCCTATCAGGAGTGGGCTTACTTATTAAGAAACCTGGGTGTCTGTGATTGCAGCATGTTATTTTTACTCAGCTTAGTGGTAAGGTACCATTGACCAAATATTGACTCTGTTAGCAGAATAGTAAAAGACAGGTATGCATATAATTCTGTATGTAAACTGTTTTTAAAGATGTTACAGTAGTGAATCTAATGCAGGGTAGCGTAGCGGTTGCAAAGTCTACAGACACCTGTCAATCATTTGCAACTGGAGATATTAGAAATATTCCCTCCTTCACATCCCTACAGCCGATTCCTGTTGCAGTGTTGATGCTGTTACACTGTAAGAAGTCACCTAATAGGAAACAACTGAAAGTTGATGCCATTATTTCTGATGGGAGAAAGAATCATCTATCCCCTCACCAAAGTCTCATGTTGTGACAAAAAGCAGCACCATCTGTTTATGTAACCAGACACCTCCCTGAAGAGATCCTGCCTCCTGTGTTGACACATGAAGCAACATGAAGAAATGTACTTATGAGCGACTGCAGGCATTGACAGGGCTCTGTTCTGCAAGTCATGTGACCACCTCAGGCATGCCGGGCATTTGGTAAAGTGACGGCCACGTTTCTTATTATTCATTTAGTAGTGACAGATCTCAGGGTCTTACTACTGTTGGATGGAAATATCCACATCTGTGGACAAGCAATTCTCAGATGTCAGCTCAGACCTCGGACAGCACCAGTAGGACTAAGGGTCCTATTAAACAGAAAGATTATTGAACAAAAAATCATTATATTATTTGATAATCTTTCTGTGTGTATGCAGGCAATGATGAAACCACTAACGAAAATTTGTTTGTATGATGGTTGATCACATCTTTTCAGCTGACCATCATCATTAATCGTTCGTTAATCACTAGCAAACGCTTCGGTTGATGTACACATTTGTTTGTAACGAACGCCTATGATTCCATGTATTATGGTGAACAATTTCAGGCCGTTCCCAAAAGCACTTGTTCATAATTGTTTATCATTCATCAGTGTAAAAAAAAAAAAAAAATAGATTAGTCTTAGTGTAACTGCTAGTTTTTCACAGGATTTCTGCTTGCTGTCAGTGAATAGAAATCATCTCTAATTCATGATGCTGAAAATCTAAACAAGGCTAGTTCTAACTTGCATTTTTGTTGTTCATTTTACATATACGCTTAAAAAAAAAGGGGAAAAAAAGAAAACAGATGCAAAAACACTAGAAACACTCCTGCAGCTGATTATTGGCTTGTGTAAAATTAAAAGTGATCAGCTGAATACTGGGCAAATGGCATATTTATCGTCTAATTGTCTCTTTGGAACCAGCTTTAAAATCAATCTTTATCGGCCCAACATCATCCTATGTAAACAGGTGTTTGTGCGTCTGTTTCCAGAACACAAGTAGAGATAAGCGAACCTGCAGAGGTTAGCGTTCGTATGAACCTGAACTCTTGGCTTCTGATTCCCGCTGTCTGCCCGCTCCGTGGAGAGGGTGGATACAACCTGAGGACCGCCTAGAAAACTGGGACACAGCCTATGGCGACTGATTAATATAGTGGTTACACTTCGTGTGGATCTGAGTTTGTTTGTTGCCACCTATGCACTTTGATCATATATTGTGTATTATCTGGATTTACCTACAAGTGTCTGCCCTTGCATTATCAGCCCTGAGCGTGAGCGCTTTACTTGTTAGATTTTACTGTTGGATGACGCTTTGCCCTTAAGATGCGACTTCCGGCCACACACTGTGCCCGTACTTCCTTGCACAGGCGCAGTGTGAGTGCCGGGACGCCGTGGACTGCATCTTGCCGTGTTCACACACATCCAGGGTGAAGAATCACTGCTGATCAGTAAGTGTTTTGATGTATTATTTGCCACAGGTGCCTCCCTGACCATGTTTGTACATAAATAGGATCCCTATACAGTACTAACAGGTAAGGCTGGTGGGAAGAGAGCCTGAGCAATCTCAGACACCTGGACTCTGTTTATGGAATTAGACTACGGGATAGGCTCCGGTAACATGCCACGGTGCGGCGATGAAACAGAAATTGCTTGACTGCCAGGGGTATACTGCTTACATCTGATCTTCGGTCTTCTGGTAGAGTCTCCTCCAGGCAGGCTCTATTAGACAATGCTATGGACCAGTGTATACAATCTAATGACTGCAGGTATTAGTAGCATGCATAAACAAAAGGGGGAAAAAAATACCAGTACTGATGTTTTTCTTACATTTTATTATCAGGGGAAAAATATATACAGTGGTACCTTGGTTTCAGAGTAACTTGGTATAAGAGTGTTTTGGTTTAAGAGCTCACAGTTTTTCAAAATTGTGACTTGATTTAAGAGCATTGCTTTGGTTTAAGAGCTCCCTTTACTGGGTGGGGGCGCGAGTGTAGGAGGGGCATGGTCTGCATAGCGGGGTCTACAGCACTGTATTCTGACCCAGGAAGTCTCCCTCACCTTCCAAATCATAGCAGATCCACTTCAGGCTGGGGCTTGCATCAGGGGACAGGACTGTGGAGGTAATCTCTCCATAGCTCTAACCCCTCTCTCCCCGGGCAGAGTGCGCTGCATGTATGTTGCCACATATACCCTGCTCATTCCCTGTACTCCCTGCAGTCTCTGTCAGCCCTTGTCTTTCCCATCGTCTCCATTACTGTACAGTAACTTATAATATCAAATATTCTGCTGTTTCTGAATGTTTGTTTCATCTGTTTTACATGTTATTCAGAATAATAAATCATTATTTTTGGGTGTGGAACCAATTGTCTGTATTTCTATGATTTGTTATGGGAAAATGTGCTTTGGTTTAAGAGTGGATTTGGATTACAAGCACGGTCCTGGAACGAATTATGCTCGTAATCCAAGGCACCACTGTATATGATCCCAGTTACCAGAAGAAGTCCCAGCTACACAAATATGGTACTCATGGAGAAAAAAAAAAAAGACGCCCCAAACAGCTCCGAGGGTGAAAAAAAAAAGTGTTCTAAGGGTGCCTTCACACCTACTTGATCCACAGTGGATTTCAGGATGCAAATTTGCAGCGATAAACGCTACGGATCCAGTGACATTTATCCCTATGAGAGCTCATACATGACATCCCGCTGTATGCGAGTTAACCCTCCCAACGCTGAGAGCATACATAACCTGCTCTGTGCCGCGGCTGCATGTGAGGCTCCTGGCTCCGGTCCAGCTCAGCCAATCAGTGCTACCGTGCACCGATTGGCTAAGCGGGACCAGAGCCGGGAGCCTGACATGTATCCGAATCGCTGAGCAGGTAATGTATGCTCTCGGTGGCGGGCTGTGGCCTGGGGGCGGCAGGGGGTTAACGCTCATACAGCGGGATGTGAATCCCGCTGCGGGTATGTGCTATCATAGGGATGAATGGCACTGGATCCACAGCGGATTTCGCTGAAAATCCGCAGCGTGAAATCCGCTGTAGATCCGGTAGGTGTGAAAGCACCCTTAAGAGTAAAAAATACAGCAATTTTAATCATAATTATTTGCAAATAAAGTTTTGCTGTTATGTAAAATGTAGCTATATACTTCCATTGTATATGCATAATGTTGTATTTGGATTGACCTATAGAATAAAGATATTATGTCAGTTTTACTGTAAAGTGCATTGCGTAGACACAGACACCCCCCAAAAAATTACAATTCCCCCACCCCAACAGTACCCCATAAATATCATCTTTGGGTTTATAGCGGATTAAAAAACACTACTACAAAGTACTGTACACTAGTGATGTCACAATACCAAAATTTTAAATTCAATACCAACACCAACATTTTTTATTTCAATACTAGATACCATTTAGATACTTAATAACCTATTAAAAAAGACATAAAAACACAAACATAATGTCCCCAGCTTTTACACTACTCACTGTGTGATCCATCTGACATGCTATCTATATTTTTCAGCTCCTACTATTACAGTTATACAATTTCTTTTCCTTTTATTTTACAACTTTTAAAAAATGTTCCTTTTTTCTTTAAAATAAATGTAGGGCTGTGTGAGGGTTATTTTTTGGTGCCATGATGAGTGGCTTCGATTGGTACCATGTTTGCATATGTGTTATGTTTTGATTACTTTTTTATTACATTTTATTTCTGGGATGTGATGTAGCTGCCCTATCTACATCTGCCTGGCGTGATACAGTCTGCTCAGATTCTCAGTTTAATCCTTTCATGGGTTGCCGATTTCATCTTTAACGTGTGTTGTGCTGCCCAGGTCCTCAATATAAGGGGGATGCTGTACTATATTGGGTGCAGGCACCAATTTTATATACAGTATTTATATATTATAATTATATTATATATTTATTGTATACGTATATATTACATATATTTTGGTGCACCCAATATAGTACAGAATCCCCCTTATATTGAGGACCCCAGCAGCACTTAAACTCTGCGCACCCCGTGGACACTGACCCCGGGACCCCACAACACCAACCCCCAAAAAGAATGCAACATTCTTTTCTTGTCATCAAAACGAAAGAAACTCATTATAAGCTAATGGAGTCTCTTTGGCACTGTCTGTATCCACTGAACAGCAGATTAAGCACAGCATCATGGCTTTTCTTATACTTGGAAGCCATAGTGCAGATGTGAAATACAAAAACCAGAATTGATCAGCCCCTCCATATACAGCAGTATGAATAAAATCCACAGGTGCACACTACCATAACTACAATGCCAGTGCAAACGTACAAATAAAACATCAGCACACTGCAAACTCTAAGACATGTGACTTGCACTTCTGGTATATTACATTTAAACTTGAGGCTCTTAGCATATATTTTTATTGAGTTGTGTGTGCCCAGTAATGCAGGTGTGAACAGAGACATATATTTTGGTGCCTGCACCCAATATATAATCCCCCTTATATTGAGGACCCCAGCAGCGCATACACCCCGCGCACCCACCCTTGGATACTGAGCCGGGACCCCACCGCCCCAAGCACCCCCGTTGGACACTGACCCAGGAGCCCGTGCACCACCACCTGCAAACTCCCCCCCCCCCCCAATCCCAACTGCCCCACGCTTGCCCCCCCCCCCCCCCCCAATATCAACACTGACCCAGGATCCAGCGCACCCCCCGTTGGACACTCACCGGACGCCAGCACTACCGCAGCTGCCAAGCTCTGCAGTGAGACACACATGTCCCCCGCGGCGATGTGAGAGGCAGAAGTGTTGACCAGGCAGCTACATGGTATGTGGAAGATCTGGGCCCGGGTGAGTGAGCATGCGATGTGCCGCCCTGCTTTACTGGGGTTATGTACTGGGGGAGGGGGGGGGGGGGAGTGGCACAGAGAGAACATGACAGGCGCTTTGGTAGCTGCCTGTCATGTTCTCTGCACTATACTCTATGTTAGGCTACGTTATTTTGTAGCTCCGAAAATTGACAGTAGTATTGATTTTTCGGTGCATCCCTACTGTACACCTGTTCCAGAAAAGAAAACAACAGGCCCTGTAGATGAACAACTAACAGCACTTTAGCTCCTAGGAGGTAAAAATAAAATTCCAAAAGTGAAAATTGGCCATTTTGGGCTTGGACATTAAGGGGCTAAGGATGGCATGATTATATTATGTATATTTAGTAAAGCCATTATAATATGGGTCTCTGACCTTCTAAACATTTTTACATTGCTCAAAGCTTATGTAGGTAAAGACTAGTGCTAAGCAAGTAACTCTTTTTGTGACACAGCCAATGAAAAAAATATGACATGAGCCTTAGTAGAAGAACACCCGCCCCCAGTATATATATACTGCCTACTTTTAACTGTTAATTTGGGACAGCCAATATGACAGCAATCATGAAGAGCATCTATTTCAAGTTCAAGACCAAGGATGTAACTATACGTCCATTTTTGCAGTGCCGTTCAGGAATTTTCTGTTGCAATGTAACTTGCCTGTCATCAGACAATCAGTTAGTGAAAGTTTCTTTGGAGGGACAGTAAAATAAAGTATATTAAAAAAATAAAAACACAAAAAATAAATAAATAATTATATATATTTAGTATCATGTAACAATGCTGCCAATAAAATTAACACAGGAAAAATCGCTCAGTGACCACAGAAAATTCCAAATGACAGAATGCTAATTTTGTCTTTTTTTTCTCATGAAAAGTGCAACAGGTCAGACTACAAAAATGGGCTCTGGTCCTTAAAGCGTAACTGTCATATTTTTTTTAATTGCAGAAATCAGTAGTATAAGCGATTTTTAGAAACTCTGTAATAGGTTTTATCAGCCAAAAAAGCCTCTTTCTGTGCTCAAGAAGCAATCTCCCAGCCTCCCCCCCCTGACTTCTTATCTGTGCATTATCAGGCAAACATGTCTTCATTACAGAGAACCAGTGAAGACGGGCTGTGTTCTCTCCATTCTATCCTTATGGAGGGGGGGAGGGGCCGAGGGAGATGAGGGAGCAGGAAGAGGTCACATGAAGGTCAGCTGTTTCTAGACTGTCTGGGCACCTAAAATGCTGGATTCTGGGGTCAGAAAGGTCAGTGGTTATCTATGAACTTACTGAAAGAAGATTGCAGGGTGTTGTGCTTTGCAAGACTGCTCCGTGCTCAGTCACTCCTAACTCCCTCTCCATAGCCACATAATGGACACAGAAATCCTGCTTCTTCTGAAGTGAGGGGGGAGGCTGGGAGATTGCTTTTTCAGTCCAGAAGGAAACTCTTTTGGTTTATAAAACCTATTATGAGTTTCTTAAAATCGCTTGTTCTGTTGATATTTAATGTTTTCAAAAAAATGACCCTGAAATGACAGTTAAGCTTTAAGGCACTTTCTGGACCGGTTTTGAATGGGTAAATATTGATGTCTATACTTACAAAAGGCCATTAGTATCAGACTGGTGGGGATATAAAAGTTAGCACCACTGCTGATCTGCTGACTGAAGAAGCAGTGGTATATCACTTCTAAAACATAATTTTCGACAGTCAGTGGTCTGGGTGTGAGGGGGAAGCGAAGACAATGGAGGAGACCAACACAAGCTTTTTTAAGGGTTGGTATCACAGTCATTAGTGTTTGCCAATCATGAATATCCCCTGTTCTTTATACATGGCAGCATCCATTAGTAGCACATTGTGTTAAAAGGGAAACTATCAGCAGGTTAGAGAAATGTAACCTGCTGATAGCTCCCTATTGTGCAGAGGGTGCTGAGGATGAAGGTAAATCTCTCACCTTCCTCCTTTATGCCATTCCTGTGCAGTTTGTAGTATAATTCTGACCCACTAATAAATTAATGATAATCATTAGAGCAGTGGGCCACTGGGGAGCTCCAAGTGGTCTTACCAGACACAGGACTACACTACAGACTGCATGGGAAAGGCACTGAGGATGAAGGTAAGAGATTTATCTTGATCCTCAGCACCCTATGTGAAATAGGAAGCTAACAACAGGTTAGATTCATCTAACCTGCTAAGTTTCCCTTTAAGGTGCCTCAGGACAAGCCTTGGGGAGGAACATGGCTCACCCAGGATTATTAATTACTTTAATTTCCGTATTTGAGACATGTGAATGAAATGCCGCTCATCTCCAAGGAATCTTCTGCTTACTTGGCCTTCCATCAATCAGTCATGACAGTAGTTCCCAATCAATGGCCCAGACTTCTAAGCAATGGAGTGATGTCATTGGCTCTAGGCTTCAGCCTCATAAATATTCATTCAGTAACCAAAACTACTGGCACAAGTTCTCACAAGTGTACTGACCCATTCCAGCGATTCTACACCTACGTGGTCAATACAAGTGACTGCAGGTGTATGTCTGGCGTTCTTTAACTAAGAACTCGCAACACAATGGTGATGGTGCCAGGCTGGGTGAATTCTTGTAAGACGTGATGTAAAAAATATTCCCATGAATCATTACCACATTTAATTATAAGATGTAACAGACAGCAAAGCAGAAATGGAATAATTACCCTAAAGGAAACGTTCAGCCGTTCTTGTAACCCCCCCCCCCCCCCCAAGTGTTTAGTAATGGAGGAACCTGATGAATTAGCAGGCAGCGCCGAGCATGACACAAGTGACATCACCCTCCTGGAATCTGCTCAAACGCAGGTTGTGTCCTTCCTACACAAGCCAAGTAATATGGCTATATCAACCTCAGGGACTGGGATCCCTCTGCCAGCATCAATTGCTTAAAGGGGACCATTCAGCCCAATTAGGTTGATTTAGTTCTCTGGAGCGCTGTATAAAGCTCCTGTGCAGCTCAGAGGACATATCGGAGGGAGGGAAGAAAAATGCAACGTGAGGTAAAGCTTGGCCGCTCTGTAGTACTACAAGTCTCATAATTTTCTATGCAAAAGTGGCTATCCTCAAAAAAACAAAAAACCTGCTCTTTGGTTTGGTGCACTTGTTCTTACTTGGCTTATAATCCATAGGGGAAAAGCAGAAGTTTGTAGGCAGTAACATAAAAGCTCTCTCCAACACATGGTGCAGCAAAGCCAGCCTTTTATCTCCTGGAGGAGAGTTACTTTGCATACTTTCTCCCCAGGGAGTATTGCATGGCTTAGCAGTCTCCTGAAGGAGACTTATGACTCCCTTACCTCTTCATCTACTACAACATTCCTGTAAACATTTTACACCAGTGAGCACAATAAAAGCTCATCCCATGTTAAAAAGCATAACATGCTTTACATGGCAATAACAACCTGAACATTTATAGTTTTAATTTTTAGCACTGATGTTGATATCAGTTTAGGGATTTCTATCCCCTATATAAGCTAGATCAATCTGGAACTTATGGGGGATATTTATCATACATGGTGTAAAGTGAAACTGTCTCAGTTGTCTCTAGTCACTAATCAGATTCCACTTTTTATTCCTCACAGACACGTTGGAAAATGAAAGGTAAAAGAATCTGATTGGTTGCTAGGGGCAACTGAGCCAGTTTCACTTTACACCATGTTTAATAAATCACCCCTTAAAGTGACACTGTCACCCCCTTTGTGCATTCTGACATCTCTACACAGGTGTAAAGGGTAAATTTAGCGGTTTTCATACCTTATTTTATATCATACGTCATGGTGCTTGTTCAAGTAAAAAGTGTTTTTTTTTTTATCAACTGCAGATTATGTTAAGTGGGCGGGGCCTCGCGGCATTAGCGCCACTTAGCCCCGCCCACATATTCACCGTTGGCCCCACCCCCTCACCAGCCATTGGAACAGGCTGGCCTAAAGGTCTAGGCCCCACCCCCTCTGGGTCAGCCTGCCAATGGCCCCCAAGGGGGCAGAGCCAACGGTGGCGTTATGGACGGGGCTAAGTGGCGCGATGCCCCGCCCACTTAACACAATCTGCAGTTCATAAAAGATCACTTTTTACTTGAACAAGCACCATGACGTATGATATAAAATAAGGTGTGAAAACTGCTAAATTTACCCTTTACACTTGTGTAGAGATGTCAGAATGCACAAAGGGGGTGACCGTGTCACTTTAAGCAAATTAAAGGGTCTGGATACAAAGATTTGAAGGGGACCAGAATGTTTACTTCCACCACAAAAGAAGAGTAAATAACCAACATATACAACAACCTGGCTCTGTCCATTAAACAGATAGCCCTGATGTGCTAATGTTAGTATAATCTGCCAGATGGTACTTACCAGCATGCTCCAAAGCCACCAACATGGACTGCTCAATGAGGTCCCGCTCAATGAAGCTCCGAAAATCATCATTGTATGTGGTTAGGTCGGGAAGCTGGAAGGTACACACAGGGGGCTCCAGTGAGTGCTCACTGCTGCCATTACTAGATACATGGGAGCGAGCCAAAGAGACGATAGAGGAGCTTGCATGGGAGATGCCCCGGGACAGGCGTTTCTCTAAAAATAAGAACATTTATTCAGTATTTTGATCATACAGACCACAGTACAAAGCAGGCAAGTGGACAGTGAGGTAATGTGTCATCATAAAATTACCTATTGTTCACATAATTTTTTTGTGTCTAACATTTTAGGCTTTTTTATTAATTTTTTCCTAATTCACCATTTTACTATTTTATAAAATAATCCTGAAATCCTGAAGGGTGTCTGTGACTAATGTACTCCTAAGGGTCCGGAAATCTGGACAGGTTTTCCGAACATGTGAAGGGGGCCTGACTCTAGTATCCTATTTTATGTCTTATAACATATGAATCACCAAATCAGCATGAAGTGAACCCTCTGGACTCCAAGGCTCATATACAGTTGAATAAACACCACAAATCTCTTCAGCTTTTAGTATAAAACGTTGACAATTTTTTTTGTTTCCTTTAAAATTCTGACGCGTTTCGGACGGGACAATTCTTAGTCATGGCTCTACATAAAATATAACATGTTTTAGACAGAACCATGACAAAAGACCAAAACGCATCAGCATTTTAAAGAAAACAAAATAAAATTGTGAACGTTTTATACTAAAAGCTGAAGAGATTTGTGATGTTTATTATAGTGCTTGAAAAGCACTATATTGTAATCCGTATTATTCTTCTTCTTCCGTTTCTTCCAGCTATTTTACTGCGATTAATACAGGCTGAACCGCTTTGCGCACAGACTCCGTTCAAACTGCGTTTCGAAGCCCTCGGCGGTGTGAGGTGTGCTATTTTTCATTTCGATCGGATTTGTCGTTTAAGAAATTTACGTTTAAAGACCCCTAACTTCCCATAGAAAATAATGGCCCATTGGAAATAATGGCCACACTCTAACCGCTAACAGCAAATCACAGCACATATGCAAATAGCTGAAATATAGCAGCTAATAGGAACTCTAAGGTCTTGTCAGTCAATTTATCACACCATCCACACAGTCACATGTCCAATATTGGCCAATAGAAGATGTAGAAGATGGAAGGTCCTTAACGATTTTGTCTCCTTGACATGAGTGTGATTGTCATGGTAACCGAGCAATGATCTTTACCATTTTAAGTAGCAGAGCCGCTCTTAAAAGGGACGCAACATGGGTCGCTCTTAAAAGGGACGTGACCCTTTGAGAGGGACCCAGGTCGCTCTTAAAGGGACAAGACCCATGACGCTTTTAAAAGGTATGTGACCCAAGTAGCTATTAAAGGGACCCATGTTGCTCTTAAAAGGGACGGGACCCATGTCTCTCTTAAAGGGACCCATGTCGCTCTTAAGGGGACGGGACCCATGTCGCTTTTAAAGGGATGGCACCCAGGGTTAAAGTTTCTCTTAAAAGGAAGTCACTGGTAAAGGGGCGCTCTGGAAGTCACTGGTAAAGGGGCACTCTTTTCAAGCACTATGTATTTCCCTGAAAATGCAAATCTACTTCAAAATTATAAAGTTAAGATTTGCACAGTTTCTGTGTTTTCAACCCACTCCTGGTTTGGGCTGAAAAAATACTGACAAAAATGCTGCGTGTGAACATAGCCTAACGGCGACATGTGACACTAGTGGATCAATATTAATACAAGACAAAAGCAGCTCCCTGTAAAATAACCCCTTCAAAGGTCACAGAGCACGCTCAGTAATGTCCATGAGTCTTGCTGTAAAGCATGTCACTAAATGTTGTTAAAAACAGCTCAGGTAAGATGACTGCCCCCATAACAATGTATAAAGAGCAAAATAAAAAAGGAAAAAGATTAAAATAAAAAAACAACTCTTAATATCAGACTCTAATCAGTAAAAAAACTATAGTTTACACATTTCATTTAAGTACCCAAAAGACAATCAGATTGCATTAATTGGTTCTACTAAGGTTCCATTAGACAGATGGAGGTCAAAAGATCACCTTTTTTTAATGCCATCAGTCTGGTATACCACAAAGAGATACTTTAGGTACAAAAAACACCCCAAAAAACAAACATAATGGCCAGTATAAGGTCTTCTTTTAAAAGGGATTGTATCTGCTACACATACCATCATATGCCTATATAGTGGGATGTGTGGTGAGCTTTTCTTGGCATTTATGTGAAATGCTGGCTAGTATATTGTGAACAGAGCCTACATCGTTTTTCCTGCTTAATCCTTAAAGTGACACTGTCACCTCCTTTTTGAATTGTGACATCTCTACACAGGTGTAAAGGGTAAATTTAGCAGTTTTCATACCTTATTTTATATCATATGTCATGGTACTTGTTCAAGTAAAAAGTCATTTTTTATCAACTGTAGATTGTGTTAAGTGGGCGGGGCCTCGCGGCACTAGCGCCACTGAGCCCCGCCCACAACGTCACAGTTGGCCCCACCCCCTTGGCGACCATTGGAACAGGCTGACCGAAAGGTCTAGACCCCAACCGATTTATGCCGACCAACCAATGGGCGTCAAGGGGGCGGCGCCAACGGACAACTTAATACAATCTGCAGTTGATAAAAGGACACTTTTTACTTGAACAAGCACCATGATGTATGATATGAAATAAGGTATGAAAACCGCTAAATTTACCCTTTACACCTGTGTAGCAATGTCACAATGCACAAAGGGGGTGACAGTGTCACTTTAAGTTTAAGTAACTTTTGTAACTTTCTAATGTATTTGGTGTTTCAAGTCTATACCCTGTTAAGATCTATTAGCATCTAGAAAATTCTAGCAAACCCTTATCTTTGAGAAGCATTAGGCCTTTGCAGGGTTTTCTGTCCTGGGTGTTTTCATTCACTGAGGGCCAGCAAGGATGTTAAAGTGTCACTGTTTTTTTATTTTATTTATTTATTGCAGAAATATTTTTTGCAGAAATCAATAGTCCAGGCGATTTAAAAACAACTTTGTAATTGGGTTTATTAGGCAAATATACCATTATCTGCATTCAAAAAGACTTTCCTCAAGTCACCCCTCCCTCCTCTCTCTCATTCACTGCTCATTTTCATTTTAGTTTACATCAGTCGAGCCCTGTGTAATTTATGGAGAGGGGAGGGTGAGAAGGGAGATTAGTCACCAGCAGAGAGCAGAGAACAAACAATTACACAGTGGGAGCTGTATGAAAGCTGGTATTCAGAGTTCAGAGAGGTCAGTGCCGACTTCAGAGAAGATAGCCTGGTGATGTAGCTGTAAATTAACTCTTTGTTGTCCTGTTTTAATGCCTCATCTCCCTCCACCCTCCCCTCTCCATAGAAAACCATGAAGAAAGGGGGGGGGGGGGGGTGAGCTTCCAACGGCTTTTTCATGATAAAAATGCATTTTTCGGCTAAAAGCTTCTTAAAATCGCATGTACTATTGATTTCTGCAAGAAAAAAAAAATTAAACGACAGTGACACTTTAAATATTAATGAATTGTAAAGCATAACATATTAGGAAGTAGCTTAACTTCATTGCACACGGATAAGGCGTTTTTTTTTAAATAAACTACAAAATACCTCTAAATTTGGGCAAATGCTTGGAGCTTAGGGACATCCTAGGTTCTAGACCTGCAGGTGTGGGTATAGGATACACTGACACACACATTCCTTTCATACTTTAAGTACAAGGGATCTCTGCAGCTACAAGTGTTGTAATAAGATTGTCATGTCTTCATGTCGGTGGTTGCAGTCAGATGTAAAGGTCAACGGCAGACTGCGGCTTGTTTATTCAGAGATTAAAAAGCAATGGAAAGCTATCAGCGTTGCAAGACAACGGTGGTCACAGTAAAGGAACTCCGATGTCATCGTAAAAGATGTGTGTGAAGCTGGGGAGCTTGCAGAGAAAGGGAGCTTTAAAAGCGACTCAGTACCCACAATCTGCCCCCTCCTAACAGCTTGTACAGTCAGATAGCTGCTTTTAATACAAGATCTGTCCTGGGGTCCGTTCGGCAGATGATGCAGTTATTGTCCTAAAAATATACTTTTAAACTTGCAGCCCTGTGTCAAATTGCCATATCCATGAGTGTCTGTGCTCAGGCTTGCACCGCCTCTCCGTCCCTCCTCCCCACCCGCTTCACCATTAGGAATACCACTGGGCAGGTTTTTTCTATTTATCACTTGTCTGAAAATTGCACAGGTGCCTTAACAGTCTAGAACATGTGCAGTGTTCTTACAGGTGATGAATAGAAGAATACATGCCTGGGGTATTCCTAATGATGAAGAGGGCAGGGAGGAGGGACGGAGGGCTGGTGCAAGTCTACTACACTGACACTCTAGGCCACGCCAATTCGACACAGGGCTGCAAGTTTAAAAGTTGTTTTTTTAGGACAATAACTGCATCACCTGCAGAGCGGACCCCGAACACATCTTGGATTAAAAGCAGCTATAATAAGGTACAAGCGGTTTGTGGGGGGGGCAGATTGTGGGTACAGAGTCACTTTAAGAAGATGTTCCCTTACAAGAAAGGTTCTGGAGCGGAGGCAAAACACTGAAAAGAGTCAACCTCATATAAGAAGTTAAATTTAAGTGGTTTCTCTATCATGGCATTCCTAGGTGAATTTCTTAATGCCTTGCCAAGAGTACAGATAAACACAGGAGCGTGCCTGCAGGAGTGATATTCATAAGAATTAGAGGCATGTAGAAGGAAATGTTTGTGTAGGTTAATATACTGTGACAAGGTGACAAAACAAACTTCTCCAGGGCTTTCACAATGGCTGACTGACTTTAAATGTAATACATCTCCCCACCTGAAAGAAGGGAACAAACCTTATTAAGATGTGTTCACAAAGGACTGAAATTCTACAGATTTGTCCAGTTAACTTCAACAGGGAAGTCAAAATTAGCAACAAATCTTCAGTATTTCAGTGCTTGGTGAACCCTTATAATATGCAGGTGAGCGAGTCTTTTTTCTTTACAGCAGTACATATTATAGACCAGTGATTTTCAACTAGTGTGCCGCGACACATGGTCGGGTGTGCCGCGGGGAAAGTTCCCCAAACTATGGTGCCCCTGTGTTTTGTTCCCCGGCAATGCGCAGCGAAACATGGGGGAGAGAAGCACAGGAGAGAAGCAGGGGGGAGAAGTATGATGGAGAGAAGCATGGGGGAGAGAAGCACAGGAGAGAAGCAGGGGGGAAAAGTATTGTGGAGAGAAGCAGGGGGGAGAAGTATGGTGGAGAGAAGCATGGGGGAGAGAAGCACAGGAGAGAAGCAGGGGGAGAAGTATGGTGGAGAGAAGCACAGGAGAGAAGCAGGGGGGAGAAGTATGGTGGAGAAAAGCACAGGAGAGAAGCATGGGGGAGAGAAGCACAGGAGAGAAGCAGGGGGAGAAGTATGGTGGAGAGAAGCACAGGAGAGAAGCAGGGGGGAGAAGTATGGTGGAGAAAAGCACAGGAGAGAAGCATGGGGGAGAGAAGCACAGGAGAGAAGCAGGGGGGAAAAGTATGGTAAAGAGAAGCACAGGAGAAAAGCAGGGGGGAGAAGTATGGTGGAGAGAAGCACAGGAGAGAAGTAGGGGGAGAAGTATGGTGGAGAGAAGCACAGGGGGGAGAAGAAAACAGGCCCAGGTTTCACACTGAGTGAGTATAAATACATTTAGAATCTATATTATTAACTAAATGTATAATATGTACTGTTTTAGTGTCATTTTGTGCCATTTTGGTTGGTGGTGTGCCCCTGGATTTTTTAAGTATAAAAAGTGTGCCGCGGCTCAAAAAAGGTTGAAAATCACTGTTATAGACAACAGTGCAATAGCTACCCCAACCCCCTCCTGTAGAGAGCAACTTATGTGAGGTTTCTGTGGGAAGAAATTTCCTCATGACATAACACCAAACGTCCTGAAACAGACATTCCATAATCACCTTGCACAATGTCATCCTGCCTCTGCAGTGCCGGTCTCATAGGGCGAGCCACTTCTGGGGGCTTGAAGTTTCTAGTGTCGTTGAAGTTATGGGCCAGCCCACCTGCAGTGGCTTGTCGGAGCTGGTCATAGTCATTCAGAGCAGCGTTGACGTCCCATTGTTTACCTAGGAGACAAAAAAAATATATTTCGGGTTTTTGAACATTTTTGGGATGATTCCACATATCTCTGGAATAGACAACTGACAAGAATGGAAACACAGGACAGCCCATAAAGATTGCCATATCCACAAATGACAAAGTCAATGAAAAACATTTATCCCAAGCCACAACGTGTATTATAATGCAAATGTCTACTCACTATTCTGCAAGAGAAGTCACTGTCTACAAACATTGCTTATCCTGTACTGATCTCCAATAACATTCTAGAGCTACACTCACTATTCTGCTGGTGGAGACAAGTTTACATGATAACATGATAAGGAGCATTCATGACTCACAATAAAACAGCATCAGTAAACTAACCAGACTGCTAAAAAAAAAAAAAAAAAAGTTCTGCTGCTACGGAACAAATACAGACCAAAGGATTTGGCGCCAAAGCTCTATGCATCCGGCCTGTGTTTTTTAGGTCATTGTCATGCCTGGTCTGATTCCCAACAAACAAGCAGGGTGACGCTACTCAACTCTCATTCTTTATCAGTCACACATAAAACCACATTTTCATTCCACAAGTACATTATAGTTATAGGGGAACTATTAGCACATTAGACGAATCTAACCTGCTGGTAGTTCCGTAGTGAGCATGGGGTGCCACCGCTCCCCCCCGCCCAATGATCTACCCCCGCCTGTTCATCATCATTGGGGGTGGATCGCTGCACGCGGTGGAAGGTTGTGCCCCTTCTAATGATTATCAATGTTAAGATGGAGTGGGCCTAATCGGTGCGCTGTAGGCCCGCCCTTTTTGCTGCTATCAGCCTACCTGGCAGAGGATTTAGGAATAAACAGCACGGGAACAGCACCGAGGATGATGGAAACAGACATGCCTGAAATAATTTCACTGATGAAACACTTTAGCCGCAGAGTTTCCAGCTACTTGGGAGGTTTGAAGAGTCCTCATGTGACACTGATGAATTATACTATAATAGCGGTGGACAATTTAGTCTTGTAGTTATAAAAAGGTCAGCCGTCTGATTACATTGTCAGAAAACAATTTGTCTCCCATCATCTCCATTATGAAAATTTGTCTCCCATTATTCAGGGGCTAGAGGTATACAGGACACCGCTCAGCCTGAGAAAGTGTAAATGTCAAAAGGGCGGACCACAGGGCTCTGACAGGGCACACACATAAGGGTTCCAGACCCAGTTTTACACACAACCAGATGTTTGCATTTGCACCCGTTATGTTGGCTTGGTTCTGTGTAAATGTTGCTGTTATGTACCATGCTGTGCACTTTGATATTTTAAAAAGATAAAGTTTGATAAATATTAAAAGTAATATCAGCTGTAATTAAAGTTCCAAAGTTTTGATAGCTGTTCATGGTCAAGGAGACACAAGTATCTTTCATCAATCCATCTGTGCTTCCAAGACGTAGAGAAATGCTTTTATTCACTGGTACAAGGAGTCCAAGCTCCGTTAACAGCTGCAACCGGAAGCTTTCGCCCCCTCCATGATTTATTGACACCAGGAGTGCCAAGCGGGTTCAGATATGGGTGGGGAGAGTAATGGGAGGAGGAAGTAAGTAATCACATGTTCCGTGATTACAGTCTGTGCATAGAACTACGGACTAGAATCACAGAATGCCCAGCATCATGTATCATTATGGTGCAGAGAGTTCGATAACATTTTAAATGTTTGCCCTCCCCGTACTGATACATCATAATGATCCATGATGCTTGGAGGTCTGTGATTCTGACCGTAGCACATCTTTCTTGCATGGACTGTATACTCGGAACAAACATGTGAATGCCCCTAAGGAGGTGTTACAGCTCTGGAAAGCCTCTTTGACTAACAAGGGTTGCAGTAAAACACCTATTACCAAACTATGAAATTCCTCCACAACCCACACAGATGTCCACGACATGCGGTTCCCCCTGTCCATTAAGTTATAGAATAATAGTTTTCCTAAAATTCACGACTGCAATTTAAAACCCCAAAACTTCACAAAAAGGTTAATGTGTTGCAAAGAAAGTCGGCAACACAGGCTCCAATATCATCTGCTTCAATATCTGGCCCATTAGAGAGAGGCTGAATTTAGTCTCACCTCCCATCTGGACTTGCTGGAAAGTCCCCGCACCTTCAGTGTCAGCCAAGAGATGAAGTCACCACTCAGCCTGACAAGTTAAAGGAGCAGTAATGAGGACGTCCATTAACCATTCACTTACAAGAAGCACAATACAGAGACACCTTAGAGAGTAAGGGGATATAAAATAGAGAGGAGATGAATGAAGGGAGATAAGAAGTGACTACTGACCTGTTCTTCCAAAAAGTAGCTACACTGCAAGAGCCATATTTTTATGATCACTAAGGCCTCAGACATGCACAGCCTCTTCTCCCCACTATGCGGCCTCTGCTAGTGCCACAAGGACTTACACCAAACTCAGTGCAGGTCATGACCTGTGGCAACATATTTGTGAAAAGTTGTGACTTATCAGTGAACAAAAACAGACACAAAAGGCAGAAAAAACATACTTCACAAAGCAATGAAATACAATGGTGCCTTGGATTACGAGCTGAGCTTGTAATCCAAATCCACTCATAAATCAAAGCGAATTTTCCTATAAGAAATCATTGCTATTCAGATAGTTGGTTCCACACCCCAAAAATAATTTTTTTTTTTTATTGTTAACAACATGTAGAACAGATGAAACAAACATTGAGAAACAGCTTAATAGGTCATATTATAAGTTACTGTACAGTATAGCAATCAGCATGTGGAGTAAAAGGAATAGTAAGGGCATAAACCTGAAAAACAACAGAAGAGGTTTGTAGATAAAGGATGGAGCTGCAGATCCCTATAATGCAGTAGAATAGTACAACATGCTAGAATAGAGAAGCAGGGTGCTGTCAAAGGTCTGTGTGGTCACATAACAGCAATGGGGAAGGGATGTGTGTTCAGTATGGACCAATCAGGAAGTGAGAATCAGAGCTGTGCAGGAGGACAATGACAAACTTTTCTATACAGCAGTGTGAATGGCTGAGTGTAAGTGCAGGCACATTATAGCAGGAATGGAGAAGGGAAACACAAGGGCTGAAAAGACTGCATGGAGCATGAAGGAATGAGCAGGGCAGATGTGGCCACATACATGCAGCACTCTCTGTCCGGGGAAAGAGGGGTTACAGCTATGAAGAGATTACCTCCACAGTCCTGTCCCCTGATGTAAGCCCCAGCCTGAAGTAGATCTGCTATGATTTGGAAGGTGAGGGAGACTTCCTGAGTCAGAGTACAGTGCTGTAGACCCCGCTATGCAGACCATGCCCCTCCTCGACTTTCCCTCCCACCCAGTACAGGGAGCTCTTGAACCAAAGCAATGCTCTTAATCAAAGTTATAATTTTGAAAAACTTCTTGCAAAAAGCCTAATCCAAGTTACTTTTAAACCAAGGTACCATTGTACTCAGAAGGGATAGAAAAGTTATGGTAGGTTCACACTGCACTTTTGCAGTCCGTTAAATGGATACGTTTTTTTAATGGTTACTTATAATGTACACAAAAACATGGTCAACCACGTTTTTGTGTACACTGAAAAATTAAAAAAAATATGTTATAAATAGGAGATCAGTGGGAAAATGGATCCAAACGAAGGCACACAATTGTATCAGTTTTTTTTTCCCCATTAAACAAATACGATAAATCAGACTGCAGTGTGAACCTACCCCTAGCAGAGGACAGCCACAATTTACCACAATCTACCATTTAAAGACAAAAATTACAAAGAAAATTCAATATAACCATATTGTATCTGATGTTCTATCCCTGACAGCGGCACCACTCAGTCTATAATGTGCCCACTCTGTGGCTTGCAGCTAAGTGTCTGTGAATAAATGGAGTTAGAGGATTTCCTTGTCATTCTGTGGGCTTGGAGTGGCTGAGTATATTATTTGTTTTGAGCAATTGTGTAGATTACTGCAGCTAGATAAAACAAGAACTGACATAGTTTAAAGCGAAAGTACCATCAGGTACATCCATTTTCTTCCTGTACATTGGCCAATCGGCGCCTGATTCACGCAAATCGGTGCTGATCTTTCGCCATGCACTGGGGGTGGGCATGGATGCACACAGCTTAAAGAAGTCCCTGGGCACGATCTAGCTATCGCTGCCATGCTGGATGCGTCCTCTCGTTTACCCATCTGTGTGAAAAACTTCAATATAAAAATTAAAAAAAAAAACATTTATAGAAGACACGCTATTCAGTGAGTGCCATTTGCTCTTTCTACTTTGCTTTACTATATACCTGTGACTGTTTCTACAATATAGAGCAGAGTTTCCCAACCGGGGTGCCGTGGCACACTGGTGTTCCGGGAGAACCCGCCAGGGGTGCCGCGGGATCCCGGTGGGAAATGTGTGCTGTCTCTTTAAGCATCCCGAGAAGCTGCGGCCGCGCAGCTTCTCGGGATGCACGGATCACTTTCATGTTCCGCCCGCACTATGAGCGGGCGGAACATTAAAGTAAGCAGAATATAGGAGCAGGAAGTGTTAGCGTCCTGCTCCTATATTCACTCCCATAGGCCGCGCCAGCACTTCATACCAGCAGCCTATGGGAGGCCGGGACGTGACCTCTCCGGCAGGCGTGATGATGTGACGTCATCACGCCTGCCGGAAGTCCCGTCCCCGCGGTTCGCAAGATGGAGCCCGAAGAGGAGGAAGAGCTGCTAACTGCAGCCACACAGCCCAGATTAGGTGAGTAGGATGTTTTTTTTTTTTTTTTTTTTAGGGGCAGAGCAGGGGGCATTATTAGTTCATGGGGGGCACCTCTGGGGGCATTATTAGTTCATAGGGGGCACCTCTGGGGGCATTATTAGTTCATAGGGTGCACCTCTGGGGGCATTATTAGTTCATAGGGGGCACCTCTGGAGCATTATTAGTTCATGGGGGCACCTCTGGGGGCATTATTAGTTCATAGGGGGCACCTCTGGGGGCATTATTAGTTCATAGGGGGCACCTCTGGGGGCATTATTAGTTCATAGGGGGCACCTCTGGGGGCATTATTAGTTCATAGGGGGCACCTCTGGGGGCATTATTAGTTCATAGGGGGCACCTCTGGGGGCATTATTAGTTCATAGGGGGCACCTCTGGGGGCATTATTAGTTCATAGGGGGCACCTCTGGGGGCATTATTAGTTCATGGGGGCACATCTGGGGGCATTATTAGTTCATCACAGCAGGGGATCCTACATACAGGGGGCATCCCACATTCCTACTCGCTTTACTGCACATAACACCAAACAGCGCAGTTCCTTTGGGAGCCGACAGGAGGGAGAATGGAAAGGAAGTTGCTAGAAATGTGCGGAGCCTAAATTGTTTGTCTCACAGGTTCTGAAGAGGTGAAAAGTAGCTGGAAGAAATCATCATGGCGGATGGAGAGGAAAAGGGAAAGTGACTCCTCAGATCAAAGAAGACGTCACCTGTGAGTCACTGTATGATGGTTTTCTTATTTTGTAAAACATTATTTAGTAGGGGTGCCCCGAGGAAATTTTTTTTTTTCCAAGGTGTGCCCCGAGGTGGAAAAGGTTGGGAAGCACTGATATAGAGAACCACTGTAGTATCATTTTGCAAAACAGTTATTTCCACCTACAACTTACCTGAACCGCTAATAGTGCCAAACTTTTTTTTTTTTATGCACATGTAACTGGTGGTATATTCGCTTTTCCCAAAATCTTTTTGCCAGTAATTGAAACATTACAAAGTTATATCACCTATCTTCCCCTCTTCCCTACCTTTTCTCCCCTCACCCCCCCCCCCCACCAGGAAGTGAAGTAAACTTATTGTTACCTAATGACTGTTGACCCCAGGCTTTTCTGTGGCAGCCATTTTGTGACCATGACATTATCAAGAGGGAGGCGGGTCTAGGCCCTGTTAGGCCAGCCTCCCTTTGTCAGATTACTCAGGTTGCTCAGCTCTGATTGGCTGAGCAAGCTGTAAGCAATCTCAGTTCTACAGAGTTCTACAGAGTCAGTTAGACATCACAGGAGACAAAGTGAATCATGGGAAATCCCAAACCATGAAGTGAAGAAAAAATGACACCAACTTGAGCTTAAGTTCAGTTTTTTTTAATCAGCGCCGGAGTTGTCCTTTAAGGCTATGGTGTAAGAGCCAGTTCACACTGAGGAATCAGTGCTGAATTTCAGCGCTGATTCCTCACTAAAAATTCCGTCAGAAAATATAATGCAGAGCCAAATTCCACTGAGTTCAATGGAATTTGCGCTCTGCAGTTCAAACAGCGAAATATTCCGTGGCGGATGCGCTTTACGCAAGAAGAATTGACATGTCAATTCTTCTGCCAGATTCCGCTGGGAGAATCCCATTCAACCAACAAAACACAGTAATCACTGAACTCAAGGAGAACAGCGAAAAAAATTCCAATGAAGTACTCAATCAAGAGTCTCCACTGATGCCCCCAAAAATTTAAATATGCAAAACAAGAGTCCGTGGAGCCTCAGTTACGAGTCTCAAAACACGGGATAGCCAGATATCTCTAGCCTGTTGCCAACGGGGTGCCTCCATGATGGGGAGAGCACCACACCACCCTGATAAATAACCCCTTAAGTCCCACTCGGTTGCGAGTATTGGAACATAGACAGGGAAACAACAGGGTGGCCCCTTTTGTCAATGTCTAACTCAAGGTGCGAGTATTGCGATCATGACAAGGGCTTGCAAAGGCAGGCTTCCACCCACAGACAGCCGTTTCGGGGTTTTTGCCCCTCGTCAGTGTGGGGTAGGATTCTGGCTAGTTGGGGCAATGAAAAATCAACCAACAAAACACAGTAATCACTGAACTCAAGGAGAACAGCGAAAAAAAATTCCAATGAAGTACTCAATCAAGAGTCTCCACTGATGCCCACAAAAATTTAAATATGCAAAACAAGAGTCCGTGGAGCCTCAGTTACGAGTCTCAAAACACGGGATAGCCAGATATCTCTAGCCTGTTGCCAACGGGGTGCCTCCATGATGGGGAGAGCACCACACCACCCTGATAAATAACCCCTTCAAGTGAATTGAGCAATGAGTTTCTGCTCTGAAATTTTTCAGTGTGGAATACTTGCAGAAATTCAGCGCGGAATTGGAAAAACAATGAATGAATTTCATTAAATGAAAAATAAATTTGCACAGAATTCCGCCAGAGGTGATTCCAGGCGGAACACTTTCCTTGTGGATACCGCACAGAATTCCGTGAGAACACTTTCCTCGCCGATTCAGCACTGATTCCTCAGTGTGGGGCTTGAGGCCTTGATTCAGGAGGAACACATTGATGTTGGTGCCACTGAGACATGCCTGGACTCACCACTTGACTGGGCTGTCAATATTCAGGAATTTACATTATTCTGCAGGGACAGGGAGGAGGAGTAGGTTTCTAAATGGTATGAATATGACTGTAAAATATTTAATAGTGAGTGTTGATTGTGAGGATGTGGAATCATTGTGGGTTAAACTACAGAGAGAGGTAAACACTGAAAAAGTAGATTAGGGTCACGGTTTAGCTAAAACCACAAAGGGGAGAGAATTCCTTAAAGCAAATGTACTATCAGGTTTTTTTTTACCTGAATTAATGGGCGCCAGTGTCATGGTCCTTTTTTTTTTTTTTTTTTTAAACTGCCGCACGGTTCCTACACACAGCGCTGGTCTTTTACCGAGCACCACCCGGCATGAAGTACTGGGGGCGGGCCACCGGCCCCCAGTGTGACAATCTCACCTCTGACACAGCTTCATTAGAATCAGTGGGAGGGGGTTTCGTCACACTGGGGGCCGGTGGGCCCATCTCCAGTGCTTCGAGCCTGGGGGTGCAGAAAAGACAGACGTCGTGTGTGGGAACCGTGCGGCGGTTTAACAAAAAAAAAAAAAAAGTGATGTACCTGATGGTACATTCTCTTTAATCTGCTCCAGAATACTTTATGGGTCTATTTGCGGAGAAGCCAACAAGAAGTGACTCGCTGTTTGATCTGGTTATTTTTAACAATACAGAGATAATTGGGAATATCACTGCCCATTAAAACCATGGGCCATGAAAATATAGCAATCTTGGCTTCAAGTGTAAATATAGTCATAGGTGAACATCAGAAAAGTGCCCAATTGGCATTAAACTTCCAACATCTGTACAAATTGGATGCCACCCTAGGATGTTCTGGAAAACATGGATACTGCCATAGGCAATGTTCACACAACATATTTTTTTGAATTAAAAGTTAAAAATGGCTGGAATACCCCTCAGAGTCAATGCGAGGAGTTAGCAATAAATCTGCAAGAGGTCAATTACATGAAGTGACATGCTACATATCTGAAATCAGCACTGCAGGATAATCTTACAGATTCCATGCAGATTTTTCCAGCAACAAGTTTTTATGTAATCTTATTCTCAATGCTGGTACTATAATACACTGTGCATTTATAACTTGTAAATACACTGTGGACAATCTTGTTAATACATTACTTATCCTATATTGACCGCGAGTTACAGTTTGGATTCTTTTCCAAAGCTACAGACACTGTGTACATACATTGCTTACTTGGTATTGATCCTGTGTAGAGATGAGCGAACCGGGTTCGGGTCAATCCGAACATGAATGTTCGGCATTTGATTAGCGGGGGCTGCTGAACTTGGATAAAGCTCTAAGGTTGTCTGGAAAACATGGATACAGCCAATGACTATATCCATGTTTTCCACATAGCCTTAGGGCTTTATCCAAGTTCAGCAGCCACCGCTAATCAAATGCCAAAAGTTTGGGTTTGGATTGACTCATCTCTAATCCTGAGTTATATACTCCAGAGCTGCTTTCACCATCCTGCTGGTGGAGTCACTCTGCACAAACATTACTTATCCACAGTTAAATCCAATAACAATGCATTTTATTAGGGTGCACAAACAATACAGCGATCATTCGTGCAGCCTAGCCATATAATTGATAGTGCCTAATAAATATTGGGCTCTTATGGTGGTTTTAAACGGAGCAATAATTCGCCCAATCGCACGATTAACGATTTTGAATTAACGATTTTTTTTTTATAACGATTGGCGTTTAGACGGAACGATACATCGTACGGAATATTCGTTTTGTGATCGCTTAAGCCTATCTCACACATAGGGGAAATCGTTGAAAGACTGTTTACACTGAACGATCTGCGATTTTTTTGCGAACGATCAACTACGATTTGAAAACTTGTTGAAAGATCAAAATGAACGATTTCTCGATTGTCGCTTGATCGTTCGCTGCGTTTACACGTACGATTATCGTTCGAATTCGACCGTTATCGGGCAAATTCGAACGATACATCGTTCCGTGTAAAACCACCATTAGGCTATGTTCGAATTTGCAGATTTACTGCAACTGATTGCATATACATTAATTTGTTTTCGTGGAGAACACAGGCGTATTTCACTGTAGATTCTATACAATGGATTCTGCCTTGAATCTTCAGCAGATTTGTTAGAATAACTCACAGCAAAGCTGTGGGTTTTACACCCCATAGGTCAAATGGAGAGTTGCTTATAGTACAAGAGCCCAGACTCCTGTCAAAATGGCAGGCGTTCCTGCTCTGAAGGGTTTCCTAGTAAAAGAGCAGATAGCGGCCCAACTCTTTTTGAGCAAGAGGCATTTATTGGGTGCCTCCTGCCCAGTCTGCTGGAAAGTTAAAAAGAATGTATCACCTAGATTTTGTTTTAACTGATCAGGTCCAGATACTGACACATGATCTATTTTTCTAATCTGGGTTCACACTATGTATATTTCAGTCAGTATTGTGGTCCTCATTTTGCAACCAAAACCAGGAGTGGATTGAAAACACAGAAAGGATCTGTTCACACAATGTTGAAATTGAGTGGATGGCCGCCATTTAATGGCAAATATTTGCTGTTATTTTAAAACAACGGCTGTTATATTAAAATAATGGCTGTTATTTACTGTTATATGGCGGCCATCCACTCAATTTTAACATTGTGTGGACAGAGCCTGTGTTTTTAATCCACTCCTGGTTTTGGTTGCAATATGAGGACCACAATACTGACTGAAATATACGTAGCGTGAACCCAGCCCCAGGCTGTAATTTTTTAAATTACATTTTTTGTTGATATCTTGCCTGGGCTGTTTTTAGAGCATTTAGTAGCATGCTTCACGGCAAGCCTCAAGGCCTCTTTTAGTGCCAAACACTGTATAAAAAACTGCTTAGTGTCCCAACTCACTTCCTGGGCTGACTATGCTCAGCCCAAGATAGGCCAAAGATGACAATGGCCCCCTCAGAAGCAGCAGCCTTCTGCTCTTGAGCAGGAAACCAAGTTCAGTGCAGGGGCTCCTGGCATTAAAACGGGAGTCTGGCTCTGGTACAGTAAGCCTAGGTGCTATAAGAGGTGGTAAGTGGCGATGCTAAAAGCCTATATCTTAGCTACAAGTTTTGCTACCCACTGAAATCAATGAGTAGCAAATCTGCAGCTATGCGAAATCTGCAGTAAAACCTTGGAGCCCTTTTCCACGGCCGCAAACGAGCACCTTTCAGCCAGATTGGCGCTCTCTTGCAGTGCCTTTAAGAAGTACCAATAATAGAGTTTCCGGGTTGCAAAAATACAGCAATAAAGTGAGAAAATTTGCAACAATTCTGCACCATGAGTCCTGTGTAAGCATACAGTTGTGCTGAAAAGTTTATGTACCCCAAGAAAATGTTTGCTATCTTATCATTTATATTCTCTGAAAAAAGGATAACACAAACTTTTTTTTCCCACTCCTGGTCAGTGGTTGGGTGAATCCAATTATTGACAAGCTACTGGCTCTTTCTCTTTTTAAATCATAATGACTACCAAATACATCCAAACAGCACAGAGACAAGCCTCAAAACTTCTGGAAGAAGGTCATTTGGAGTGTTGACACCAAAATTTTACTTTTTGGCCACAACCATAATTGTTACATTTGAAGAGGAGTTAACAAGGCCTATGATGAAAGGAACACCATACCTACGGTAAAGCACAGAGATAAATCGCTGATGTTTTAGGAATGTTTGAGCTACAAAAGGCGCAGTAAACTTGGTTAAAGACATAATAAGCAAATACTGGTGGCCACTCATCAGCCTGGAAGCTGCACATTGGAGGTACATTCCAGCATGACAACGATCCAAAACACAAGGTCAAGTAGACCTGTCATTGGCTACGGCAGAACAAAGTGAAGGTTCTGGAGTGGCCATCTCAGTCCCATGGCCTCAATATCATTGAGCAACTCTCAGGAGATCTCAAGCACGCAGTTCAGCAAGACAGACAGGCACTGGAGGCTTTTTGCCAAGAATGGGCAGTTTTACCATGTGAGAAAACAAAGAGCCTCATCCACAACTACCACAAAAGACTTCAAGATGTCATTGATGTTAGAGGGAGCAATGCACAGTATTAGGAACTTAGGTATGTAAACTTTTGATCAGGATCATTTGGAAACAAATTACTTCACCCGACCACTAACCATGAGTGGAAGTTTGAGAGTTATCATTCATATTCTCTGAGAAAAAGGACAAGAAAGCAAAAATTCTGCTGGGGTATGAAAACTTTTGAGCACAACTGTATCCTTATACAACAGCGCTGAACTTACTGTTCTGCAAGTTGTGTCACTGTGTATATACTTTATCCTGCATTTTTCTATTGGTGAAGTACATACATTACTTATTCTGTACTGACCCTGAGTTACAGCCTCTATTATACTCCAGAACTGCATTCACAATTCTGTGGGTTGTTTTCAAAAGCAGACAACAAACCACATCCCTAACAGCTCAGTTTAAGAGTCACAGTCGTATTTTTTTTTTTTTTTTTTTGCAGAAATCAATAGTCCAGGCGATTTTAAGAAACTTTGTAATTGGGTTTATTAGCTAAATATACCATTATCTGCATTCAAAAAGACTTTTCCCAGGTCCCCCCCTCCCTCCTCTTTTCCATCCACTGCAAAAAATCTGGAAATTGTGACTTGTTGCATCAGTACCCAGTCTGGTCTATAGAGAGGGGAGGGGGAGGAGGAAGGAGGGAGTTAGACGACAGCAGAAAGCAGATAACAGAGGATTACACGCACAGAGCTGGGTAAACACTGTAATCAGAGCTCAGAGAGGTCAGTGCTGACTGTCAGAGGAGATAAAAGGTGAGGTATTTGTAGATTAACTCTTTGTTGTCCTGTTTTGGTCTTTTATTGAGCTCTCTCCATAGGAGAACAATGAAGACAGGGGGGAGAGTTTCAAACTGCTTTTTCATGATAAAAATTCATTTTTCGGCTAATATCGTGGTAAATACTTGAAATCAAAGTATTTTAGGAGTGATACCTTTATTGGGCAACAAAAAACTGTTAGAGCTGTGAGCTTTCGGGATTCACAAGATCCCTTCGTCAGACAAGTTCACAAATGAATGACTTACAGAAACAGCACAACATTTTAGGGATGTTACAAGCCAGAAGGGAGAGACATCTGTGAATGGGGGGGGGGGGGTATATACATCACATAGATAAGCCAGGGCAATAAAAAGGACTTGTTGTAAATTAAAGGTTATTTGGAAGTCCAAGATTGTTGGTCAGTTCAGTCTTATCTGTGGAGTGTGTCCATGTAGTGGGTCATAAATCCAGGTGCCAGGTTTAATCCATGTGTTAATGATTGGAATGTTTTATTCAATTTGAATTCCCACACTTTCCTCTCTCTGCCACTCTGGAAGTGACCTTTGAGGACCATAACCTTTAAATCTGTTATTCTATGGTCCAGTCCTGAGAAATTTTGGCCTACAGGGGTGTTGAGACTTCTTTTTATTGTATGTCTATGTAAGTTCATTCTAGTTTGTAGTTTCTGTTTTGTTTCCCCAATGTAAATCCCTGTGGGGCATCGTGTACACTTTATCATGTAGACCACATTGGAGGATGTACATGAGAAAGCATTGGTGATTGTGTAGTGTCGCTGTGTGTTGGGGATGCGGATTGTGTTTGTTTGTAATATGTGGGGACATGTGCTGCATTTTCTGTTGTTGCAGGGGAAGGTGCCAGTCTCTGTTGTTGATGTCAGAGCGCTTTCTACAAGGAGGTTTCTTAAATTCGGGGGTTGTTTGAATGAAAGAAGAGGTAATTCTGGGAAAATCTCTTTCAGTCTGTTGTCCCTCTGGAATATTGGTTGTAGTTCAGCAGCAATCTTTTTTAGGATCTTCATATTAGGGTTATAGGTGACCACCAATGGCACCCGGCTGTTCTCCTCCTTCTGCTTATATTCCAGGAGGCTTTGTCTTGGAATTCTTTTGGCTCTGTGGATCTGTTCATCATCGGTTATTGGATGGTAGCCTTGTTTTAGGAATGTCTCTCTTAAAGATGATAGGTGGTGTTCTCTATCTTTATCATCAGAACAAATCCTAATGTATCTGAGGGCTTGGCTATAGATGATGGACTTTTTTGTGTGGTTTGGATGAAAGCTGTTCCATTTTAAGTATGCTGGGTGGCCTGTAGGTTTTTTGTAGATTGATGTTTGTATGGTGTTGTTCTCTATAGATATGGTTGTGTCCAGGAAATGGATTTTGGATTTGGAGTAGCTGAGTGTGAGTTTGATGGTGGGATGGAAATTATTAAAGTTGCTGTGGAAGTTGAGCAGTTCCTCTTCCGATGCTGTCCAAATGATGAGTAAATCATCAATGTACCGGAAATAAGCTAGAGGTTTGATCATACAAGTATTTAGGAACTCCTCCTCCAATTTGGCCATTAAGAGATTGGCATATTGAGGAGACATTTTGCTTCCCATAGCACTTTCCATACATTGCAGATACATGTCTTCCCCAAAACAAAAATAGTTATGGTTAAGCACAAACCTGACCTACTGGACCTTCCACCAGACAATCCCAAAAAGGGGACTTTCTACATCCTACCAAAAATACATAAAGAAGGTAATCCAGGGAGACCAATCATCTCTGGTATTGGGACACTAACAGAAGCCATCTCTGGCTGGGTTGAAAATATTTTAAAGCCTTTGGTGAAGCAAACACCCAGTTATGTCCAGGACACCACTGACATTCTCTACAAACTGTCAGCCCTGGGCCCACTACCACAGGATACAATATTGGCCACCATGGATGTGGAATCTCTGTATTTAAACATCCCCCATGAGGATGGCATTGCTGCCTGCCAACACTTCCTTCAGAAACACAACAGAGCCATGGAACCAACAACACAACTCATCAGGTTTGTGCTTAACCATAACTATTTTTGTTTTGGGGAAGACCTGTATCTGCAATGTATGGGAAGTGCTATGGGAAGCAAAATGTCTCCTCAATATGCCCATCTCTTTATGGCCAAATTGGAGGAGGAGTTCCTAAATACTTGTATGATCAAACCTCTAGCTTATTTCCGGTACATTGATGATTTACTCATCATTTGGACAGCATCGGAAGAGGAACTGCTCACCTTCCACAGCAACTTTAATAATTTCCATCCCACCATCAAACTCACACTCAGCTACTCCAAATCCAAAATCCATTTCCTGGACACAACCATATCTATAGAGAACAACACCATACAAACATCAATCTACAAAAAACCTACAGGCCACCCAGCATACTTAAAATGGAACAGCTTTCATCCAAACCACACAAAAAAGTCCATCATCTATAGCCAAGCCCTCAGATACATTAGGATTTGTTCTGATGATAGAGAACACCACCTATCATCTTTAAGAGAGACATTCCTAAAACAAGGCTACCATCCAATAACCGATGATGAACAGATCCACAGAGCCAAAAGAATTCCAAGACAAAGCCTCCTGGAAAATAAGCAGAAGGAGGAGAACAGCCGGGTGCCATTGGTGGTCACCTATAACCCTAATATGAAGATCCTAAAAAAGATTGCTGCTGAACTACAACCAATATTCCAGAGGGACAACAGACTGAAAGAGATTTTCCCAGAATTACCTCTTCTTTCATTCAAACAACCCCCGAATTTAAGAAACCTCCTTGTAGAAAGCGCTCTGACATCAACAACAGAGACTGGAACCTTCCCCTGCAACAACAGAAAATGCAGCACATGTCCCCACATATTACAAACAAACACAATCCGCATCCCCAACACACAGCGACACTACACAATCACCAATGCTTTCTCATGTACATCCTCTAATGTGGTCTACATGATAAAGTGTACACGATGCCCCACAGGGATTTACATTGGGGAAACAAAACAGAAACTACAAACTAGAATGAACTTACATAGACATACAATAAAAAGAAGTCTCAACACCCCTGTAGGCCAAAATTTCTCAGGACTGGACCATAGAATAACAGATTTAAAGGTTATGGTCCACAAAGGTCACTTTCAGAGTGGCAGAGAGAGGAAAGTGTGGGAATTCAAATTGATAAAAACATTCCAATCATTAACACATGGATTAAACCTGGTACCTGGATTTATGACCCACTACATGGACACACTCCACAGATAAGACTGAACTGACCAACAATCTTGGACTTCCAAATAACCTTTAATTTACAACAAGTCCTTTTTATTGCCCTGGCTTATCTATGTGATGTATATACCCCCTCAGACCCCCCCACATTCACAGATGTCTCTCCCTTCTGGCTTGTAACATCCCTAAAATGTTGTGCTGTTTCTGTAAGTCATTCATTTGTGAACTTGTCTGATGAAGGGATCTTGTGAATCCCGAAAGCTCACAGCTCTAACAGTTTTTTGTTGCCCAATAAAGGTATCACTCCTAAAATACTTTGATTTCAAGTATTTACCACGATATGGATTTTTCTGGCTAACACGGTACCATACTATACATTTTTCTATTTTTCGGCTAATAAACCCAACGACAAAGTTTCTTAAAATCGCCTGGACTATTGATTTCTGCAAAAAAAATTTCACCACAGAATGCGAATGTTCCATGTAACCTGATGTATGGTGGTTCACTGTAATTGTAACCCATAGAAGAAATCTGGTGGGAAGACAGGACGAAAGAAAGGACAATGCAAGGTAAAGTTAAGTCCTCAAGTTGTCTTTTGCTGTAGTCTGAGTAGATTGTTAAGTTATAGCGGATCCAGGGAAAGTAAAATAAGGGACCAATTTGGTTGCCGTCAACTGGTTGAAATCCAGCATTCCCCAGCACCAGAGTGGCAATCCAGCCTAATTATGCAGTGAAAAGTCACCCAGTTTCATATTATTAGTAGAGGCAGAAAGGCAATTTACCAGCATGGCCAGCGACATATGGTAGCCACTAGGCTGGAGCAAACTTGGAAATAGGCCTGGCTTTTCTTGCGCTGCAAAAAATCTGTAGAAGTTCAAGTTTCCCAGGGATTGCCACCCAACTCTCTTGTAATCCTCAACAACCAAACCACCTAACTGTGCAGCTGCAGGTAAGTATTTGGATAAGCCTGTCCAATCAATGCTGAGGTCACAGTCCTTTGAAAAGTGGGAATAACATCCAGGTATGAATTTTGTCAAACACTTTGAGGAGGAGTAAAACAGGAGCAGAGCCTTCTAAGAAAAAAAAGGAATCAAAAATATAATTTTAGGAATATTACATTAGAACAGACAGGTAAGGAGTGGTGACAAGTTCTATCCCATTAGACAGAACTGTACCTGAAGACTCCGGAAGTAGTAGAGTTAAATGGGCACTGTCGGTATAACTTTCAAAATCTAAATCGACAGTAAATGTGATATAAAGCATATTTGCAATTTTCATTATTACTATTTTTTTTATAGTTATCATACTGTTAAACAAAGCTATACTTACCAGACGTAAGTCTCCTGAAGGCAGATTTTTGGTCCTGTGCTGGTTTATAAAAATAAATATAAAAATCACAGGAATTCCCAGTCATCTGCGCACTTACAGAAAAGGCAGTCATTTGATTGACAGATGCATTGAGCCATTACACACTGTATTGGCTGGACTACCTGCAATTGGTCTCTCTTTTTCAACCAGCACAAGTCTAAAAAGATGGCTTCAGGAGACTTACCTGAATATCTAGTAAGTATAGCTTTGTTTTATAGCATGACAAATAATAAAAAAAATTATAATGTAGATTGCAAACATTCTTTTTATCACATCCCCTGTTGATTTACATTTGTAAAGTTCTTATGACAGGTACCCTTAGAGCACAGTAGTTGTGACCCAGCTTTCCCAGAAACAGAGTTTGAATGTAGAACAGACTGACGGAAAAGGACAACTCAAGGACTTGTCTCTACTGCAGTTTTTTGTTTATTTTACTAGTAACAGCAGGTAACAAGCCATGCGCCCTGCCAAAGCACAACAAGTCAGTGACCATCCAACCTTACCTTCGAGGAGATCTCTAGCCAGCCCAGGCTCCGCCCCCGTTGAACGCACAAAATCTGACAGGACGAGATCCATGTCCACAGGTCATGTGATCATGAACTCCTTTCAGGCAGATTAAGAACACAGGTTGGTCATAGATCAAAGTTTAGCTCTTCAATCTACGGTTGAAAGAATGCACAGAAGCTTGTGTTACACACCCAGCAGACGTTCAAGGCAGGAGGCTTCATGTCACTTGCGCCGCTTCAATTACAGAGTCAAAAACACAATGACACACAAAGCACGAGCACGGCCTGGGATATAAATAACCCTCTCGGCGATCTCGTCTGGCTGAAGACGTTCTCTGGTTTCCCTTTGTTCACATTTTTCACAAAAGCGTTGTGTAACCCCGCCTCCCGGCTCAAAAGGGGGACATTGTTCTAACTCCTACAGGTGCTGCCGTCCACAAAACAACGCATACCCACGTCCGCGGCCTGCACCACTTACTTAAAGAGATGCTGCATCTAAACTCTTATCGCTGCTACAGAGTCACCTATGTGTCCCCCCCCCCCCATATGAGGAGGCAGATTGTAGCAATTAGCAAAGAAAATGACTGCCTCCCCATCATCACTTTGTTTCATATCTCCAGTTCTGAGAATCTTTGGAAAGGCCTATTAACAGGGAACTTGTCACAATGGAACACAGTCCAACCTGCCTGCAGACAGCAAGTTAAAAAGCAGGGGGCTGAGCAGATTGATTTATATAGTTTTATGGGAAAAGTTCCAGGATAACTTGTCATTTTTTCAATCTTTACTCCGGCCAAAGTTGTCAAGCGGGTGGTGTTACTAGGTTATCTGAGTATAAATATGCATATAGAGAGCTCAGTAGAACTGCCCACTTGACTACAAACCCAGATTGTGCAGTTATTCATATAAACAAATAACAAATCCTGAAGCTTATCCCACAAAACTATATATCAATATTTTTTGCTGTGATATAACATGCTAAAATGTGCCGGTTATTAGCAGCCCTGCCTATAACGTCTGAGGAAACAGCACCACTCTTGCCCGTAGGATGTGCGGAGCGATTGCTGTATTCAAGTAACTAAGCCTGAGCTGCAATACTAAAGGGAAGGTTATGTCAGCTGGCGGTACAACCGTGCAAGGAGATCCGGGACTTTGGTGGTGCTGACGGCATCAGATGGACATCATCTTGTAATAAAGCTTTGATTTTACATCAAGTACTACTACTCCCATCATTGAAGGAGTGATGTCCATTTGATGCTGTGAGCGCCACCAAAGTCCCGGATCTCCTTGCACGGTTGCACCTCCAGCTGGCATAACCTTCCCTTGATTCTCCACCGGGATCTACCGGCCCTGCGGACTGGCTTCAAGAGGCTCAATATTTGATTATGCGATCGGCGGTGTCAAGCTCATAGCACGACCACCCCCGGGGAGCGGTTCCAAAGCCACCATTTTTATTCGAATATTCAGTTTGCAGTAACACACTATGTGTGCCCCCAGTGTTTTTTAATTTTTCCAGCTCTGAGCTGCAATACTAGACATAGTCACTGCACAGGAACGGCACTTTCTCAAAAAATGCTTTTAAAGGGAATCTGTCAGCACCTGAGCCCTACCTGAGGTGCTGACAGTGTGCTGTGGTTGTCAGTCTTCTAGTGAGCATGTAGCTTTTAGGTAATTTTTCAGTGGAACGGATTATGCACCATCTTGCATCTTTTACACTGAGGAGGAATCAATGAGGAGTTGTGCCTAAGCATTTGTGCCTCACCATTTCTTCCTCCTCCCCCTTCTCTATGAATTATCAAAGCTGCTTGGTCTCCTGCTCACTTAGCTGTCAGTCAGTATGTGCCTATAGAGAACTTATCTGCAATCAGATATGGTTGAATCTCCTAGCCTTTGGCCTAAGGGTAAATAACCTGTCTAGAGACAAGCAACCGATTTTCTTTGGTTCAATTCCCTTGATGGAAATGAATTTTTTTTTTATCTTTTCTTATTATGGTATCATTTCTAAAGTGCAAATAATTCCCAATCAGGTCCAAATCAGGTAGGTTTTCTAATACAATAATGAGAAATATATCATTGTACTGGGAACACATTGGGAACACAGCTGTCACAGCAACAACAGCCATAGTGTTCACATACAGCGTGCACTACAGGTGTTGTTGCTGCAGCCATAGAAAAAAGTGAACTTGTCAATGTTCTAAAGCAGCCGTAGTTAACCCTCTGTGCACACAATGTATGGCCGCGCTGGCACTGCACAAAAGTCTATGGCTAATTGGATTGCAGGCACACCCAAAGGTGCCCGCAATCAAAACAGAAATAAAATAATGTTCCTGCAGCAGATATGGCAGTAAAAGCCGCAGGAAGATTTAAAACAGTAGCCGTTTAACACTGCAAACAGCGGCCGTGTCAAACAATGCCAGCTGTTTTACAGCGTGTGAACATAGACTTAAAAATTATACAATGATAAGAAAAAAGACACTGTTCCCAATCATATAAGTAATCACTACTGGCATTACTGCTACCCCCTGAAAACGCACTTTGTAAATTATATCTATGTAGGCATCTGGGCGGTCCTCAGCGAGGATAGCAGGAAATTTCCTGTCTAATCATACCTCTCTGTGGTTGTAAGCACTCAGGGACGGCCCCCTCTGTGATGCTGCTGGCTTCTATGCTAAAAACCATGCCCAGAAAAGCGTAATTAGACAGGATGTTTCCCGCCATCCATGACTACTTACTCACAGAGGACTGCCTCGATGTCTACATAGGTATCATTTACAAAGTGTTTGTTCAGGGAATAGCGATTACTTATTTACTTATTTAACATATATTACAATGTTTTATAGCAGCAGGCACGATTTTCTAGAGATTGGTGCCCTTTAAAGGATTACACAGGAGTTAAAATTAAAAGTCACTTTCCTCCAGAAACAGTACCACACTTGTCCCATGACTTTGATGGGATCGAACACCAATCTGACAGGACTTAATCCTAAAATACCGATCTACTGACATAACACGTTTAGTCAAACCAATAACGATGTTCTGACGAACACTTACAAAATACATATGAATTGCTAACGCATATAAGATTAAAGGACTGAGGGTTTAGGCAGTCTAGAATAAGTAAAAGACACTCCAGTTATAGAGCCATGGGAAAGAATGGATTAGACCAGTGCTTCTCAAACTGTTGCTGTCGCCCTCCAAAGTTGCTGGTGAGGCGCAGCTGGGAAGGGAGTTTTCACAAAAGTGACTATAGGCTGCACAGTGATGTCCCTGCCTCCAACAATTTCTGGTTTAGGAACGTTATTGGCTTATTTTGTACTTAGGATTTATATTTGAATGGACTTCCACCACAGATGGTGAGGCCCCAGCATCGTCTTGGTCTATCTGGTGAGGCCCAGGCATTATTTCGAGGGTTCGGCGAGGCTTCAGTACAAAAAGTTTGTACATAAATGGCCAAGTAAAACTGGCTCAGTAGCTTCTTCCTAATGTCCTAAATAATCTTGGGGTGACTTCTGAGTAAATAAGGCAAAGATATATAGCAAACTCTCGTGTGTGTGTGTGTGTGTTTTTGTTTGTTTGTGTGTGTTTTTGTTTATTTGTGTGTGTGTGTGTTTGGGCAGTGGATGCAGCCAGTCTCAAGCCACAATGCCTAGAAGAACTGAAAATTAGAAATAAGAAACAGCAGGAAGAGACCACCTGCTCTATCTAGTCTAACTAAATATTCACCATACACAAAGAAAAACTGCTAACAATGCCAGATACCTGTGATATATAGGTCAGACATAGGCCCAGATTTATCGGCGCTCTGTCAGTGTCATCACGACCCCAAAGCAACTACACCGCTCAGCCAGTCAGTAACTGCAGCTGTGTCCTGCCTCACTCACTGATCGGTTGAGTGGGGCCGTGACGCGGTGACGCTGCACTGCAGGGGCACAGGGACGGGTAAATAGGACTTCATTATAGTTCAACCATCCCCTTTCCCCCATTAATTTTTCACTGTTGCCTAGAATTCCCCTTCAATTTCTGCCTCTCTCTTTCAAACACACACAGCCTGCTGCAGCCATAGCACACTGGAGAAAAACACAAACACAATCTTCTCCTGGTGAGAAACCACCCATTGAGGACAGAGTTTACTGCTACACTATTTATGGCTTCTCCTTCTCTCTCTCTATATTACACAAGACATCTTCATATTACACTGCTGCTCATATATAATTATCAAACTTCAACGGAGAGAACCGCACAGATCTCCCACACACACACAATGGACTCTTCCAGCTCAATAACAAACTGCCAAATAGTGACCACCAACCACCCTCATCTAACAGGGCCAGTGCTTTATTACTGATATATGAAGGAAATGTTTTACCCTGTATAAGAAAGAGAAATGTTTCACCCTGGTAGAAAGTTTGTTTTTCTGGTTTTAGGGTGCATTTACACCTACCGGATCCGTAGTGGATGTCACTTCTATGGAATCGAAGCGAGAACCACTGCGGATCCGGTAACATTCACCCCTATGATATCACATACTCGCAGAGGGATTGACTCCCCGTTGTAAATATGTGCTTTAACCCCCCGCTGTCCGCAGCCCTGCCGCCGCACCCCCCCATCCCCGGCCGCATCCTGCAGCCCGCCGCCGAGAACATACATTACCTGCTCGGCGGCGGGATCTGAGCGGGAGGCGGGATCTGGGATGGGCTGATGCGGCCAGGGATGGGGGATGCGGCGGCGGGGCTGCGGACAGCGGGGAGTTAAAGCATATATTCACAGCGGGATGTTAATGATGTTGTGCTATCATAGGGGTGAATGATACTGGATCCGCAGCTGATCTCGGTGCGAATCCGCAGAAGTGAGATCCGCTACGGATCTGGTAGGTGTGAAGGCACCCTAAATAAATAAAGGTCCTCAGATTGATACAACATAAAATATTATTAATGAGAAACATTTATAAAATCCATTTGAAAATTCAATAATAAAATTTTGAAAGATATTTTAAAGCTGGAGTTTGTACATTTTTTTCCGACTCCAGCCTTGGAAAGCACCCACCAATGGCCCTGACAGGTTGCGCCACATTGGTTCTGACACCTATAGATACATCTCTGTGTGTTTCTATATATTTTGTAGCGAAATAGCGGAAACTACATTGCAGCAGCCTACTCCTGATCCTGCTGGCATATTCAGTGACTGGAAACCTCCCTCTTAGTAAAGAATGTCAGGATCTGGAATATAAACTCAGCCTAGATGGCTGAGCTGTGAGGTTCATGGCAGCCACACAACCCCGTGCATTCTACAACTCGTGTTTACAATGGGCTGGGCCGGGCCCACGAGGCAGACAAATAAATCCCTGTTCTTGGGCATATCTTAAGCAAGCACATGACAGCTATTGTACTGAGTACAGACCACGCAGCTCTTAAGAGGTCTATCTACTACTAAAACAACACTGATGAGCTCTGGCGACAACACAGGAGGTGGACACTGGGTCGCAACAGCACCATATGACTAATATAAAGTAAACTATAAAAAAAAAAACTAAAATATACTTATGCCCTTATGAATCCACAAAATCTCACATAAACCCTGACCAATAACTTTTGTCAAAAGTTTTCATTAGTGATAGGTACACTTAAAATGGACACTGTAATTGTTTTAAAAGGAATGATTTTTCTAAACCGAAGAAATAATGGAGGTGCACACCTCTTAATGAATCTGGCCAGCCGTGCACCCGGGGTACCAAGTCTACATCTGAGCAGGCGTAAATCATGACAAGTGAGGCGCAGGGGGAGTCCACTTAAAAGGTGTTATGGAGGATTAGAAAAAAACACAGCTACTTTCTTGCAACAGCAGCCCCACCTTTGTTCTTCAGGTTGTGTGTGGTATTACATATTAGCTCCATTTAAAGAGTACCTCTCAGCTCAGAATCCTTGGTAACACATGACGGAAATGCATGCAACCTCCACTGTTATCCAATGGAGGTTGTGTGCATTTCTGTCACACATGGTGCCTTACCAAGAATACCGGAACTTCAGAATTGGGATTTATTGATTATAAAGCATTTAAAATGTTACCCACAGAATTGGTTCTATTGAAAAAAAAAAGTGTTTTGCTGATGATTTTCTTTTGTAATGGTGTATCCCATACTAGTGTCCAGCAACAGTAAGTTAGAATTGATGGATTCAAGGGAATTTCAAATGTGAATAAAGAAAATAAATTTTCAGTTTTAATTGATCATTTTCTAAGTATTAAGAAGCTTGTAAAGCAATTTAATGTAGGTTTGGTGCTCAATAGTTCCCAAGGAAATTCTCGAAAAAAAAAATATTTTTTTTTCAAACATAATTTTCATTGAAATTTTCAAATTTTTGCAAAAAACGGATTGCAAAAAACGGATGCATTTGTGTGCATCCATTTTTGATCCGTTTTTCCATTGACTTCCATTATAAAAAAACAGATCAAAACGGATGCGTTTTTTTTTTTTATGCACAATAAAGTACTGTTGACACTACTTTTTTGACCATTAAAAAAAAACGGATCCGTTAAACGGATTGCAAAAACGCAGTGTGAACCCACCTTAATTAAGTCATATACTGGACCATTACCAGAAAGGATGTCAACTTATAAAGGCAGAAGATACATGTACATATCATTTATACATAAAACAGAGTCCCCCCACCCCTCTTCTAATGCTACCAAAAATCACCACCTCTTTTTAATCAGGTAGTTTGAGTCATCCTTGAATACCAGCAACATCTGCTTCAAGGTACCATTTAGTGTTGTGATACAACGTATTTCATCGGAGTCTAGAAAATTTTATATAAACTTCTTCCATTTTTTAAAAAACTGTTTAGCTCTTTTCTCTCGAGCCTCCAATTGTTCCATAAGTAAGTAATGTTTAACTTGTTGTACCACACAAGCTACCGTAGGCATATCAGAGGTAAACCATCTGGACAACAAGCACCATTTTGCCACTAATAAAATTATGTGAACCAGTAGTCTTAACACCCTTGTCAGGTGGGATATGCAAGACCATGAGATGGGCGTCCAAGGGAATAGAAAGATCCAGTTTATCACGTATTAGATCTGGTTATTTCAAAACACGGTGACCAAAGGGCATGTAAACAGATGATATAAATGATATAAATCTTTTGTAGATTCCCCACAGTTAGCACAGGCCGTTATTCGGTCAGGGGTATTCAAGGGTTCTGGGGAATGTAAAGCCATACATGGCATGGTGCATAATCCTGAAATGAGATTCCCTCCATTGTTCACAGTTAATGGTAGTTGCTGGTAAACTAAGAAATGACTTGATGAGAGAGCAAAGGCTACTTGTGCTTCCTCAAATGTGAGATACCTACACTCAGACGCTTTAGTCACACCTTTTAATCTACACATCCTAAACAGAGCGTTCTGGGAGCCCTGAGCAAATTCCAGATGGTGCCACAAATCCATGAACTCACTCACCAAGAAAGGGAAACCCAAGAGCTTTCGACTATGTTGCCATGCCTTTACAGAGTCTAGAAGTAATAAGCTATGTTTAACCTCTGGGGGCAGAGCCCCAAATCTAGTATGAAGCAAGCTATTTAGTTACCATAGGGAGACCAACTGCACATCCAATTCATAGTTAGAATAGAAACTGGAACCCCTTACCCAATATATTTCATGTTTTAACAAACAAGCTAAATAATAAAGACGCACATCAAGGAAGTTAAAGCGACTCTGTACCAATCACGGCTGAGCATCTGATAATGCTGCATAAGGCGGCAGGCACTAGGGAAAGTCGGAGCGGTTCGGCCGGCCGAAGATGACGTCCTGGCACAAGATGGCGGACATGCGCGACACGGATCAGGTATGTATAATGCACCACACTTCTGGGTACATGTGCGGGGGTGGTGGGACACAGGAAGGGGGCGATTCACAGACATAACATACATTACAAAGTTGTATAACTTTGTAAAGTGTGTTATTCTGTGAATAATTTCTTAGCGCTGCACTACCCCTTTAAGACAGACTGTGATAATGGCTGAAAATAGAGAACAATAGCATATGAGTGCTGTATGTCCAGCAACAACGGGATATATACAAAGACCTTCCAGGACACTCAACCCATTTACTGACAGATTTAGAGGAGGGGGGAAATAGCTTGTTCATAGCAACCAGTTACACTCAGCTTTTATTTCTCACATGGTGCTTTGGTAAAACAAATTTGAGCTGTGATTGGTGGCTATGGGCAACAAAGGAAACATATAAGACTTGTTAGTATTGCCCACGGACATGAAGAAATGGCGAGGAAAGTGTGTCTCTTCTGGCAGATGATTAGTATTAGTAGTATGGCCGCAGTGAGATTACTTCCCCAAGGCTGCAGACAAGCTGGATGCAGAAGTCAGTAGTAAATATCTGCCGAAGAGAACAACAACTGCATCAGCTAAGGCCGCTGCTGACAAATACAGCATCTGAAATGTGCAATCCAGAAGCATCGTGGCTCACAAGATCATCCCATCACAACACTTTCTACCATTTAGGATCCAGTAGTCATTTATATAGCACATGTAGGGAATTAAAAGACCAGATCTGATTGGTTGCTGTAAAGCCCTTTAGTACCACTCAGCTGAACACAGAAAGGAATTGTTGTCATGGGGGCACCTCCACTGAAGTTTTTCTCATACTAGCCTATAACCTTTGATAGCAGTGTGATCAGGAGTCAAATCTATGAACATAGCCCGACAGTGTTTTTTTAACTTTGCCCAGTTACAAAATAATTAGAAGACAATGTCTGCGAAGAGAACACCATGTGGCTCATGAGTCCTAAACTGATCACTCAATCCTCCCTCCCACCAGAAGCACTTGCAGTTGGGTGCTAAAAATTCACTGCACATGATAGAGATGTTGCACGTCACCCGTCATCCATCAGAAGTGCCAAGGCTCTTGTGGCTCCCTAAAACACATGAAGAGATGATGAGCATCCAAATAGAGGCTTCTGGGGCTTTGGACTGGGTGTAGATGATCTACCTGACCCATAGCCTGAGATGTACCTAGGATTTCATCCTCACAAGAGCATCCTGCAGATGTTCACACTGAAAAGACACAATGCTAGTAGCAGATGGCCAGGGCAGTGTCCAGTATTGTCCGGTTCCAAAATTAGCATCCCCCACATTCCCCATCATTCACACTTGAAAAGGTGGATATCATCCTATTCATGCCACTGAACAAGAAGCCAATAGCCAAGCCCAGAGCTCTGCTGCAGCTTTGGCCATGGGGGGTGGTGGTAAATCAGCTTAGCCTGGAAGTGACCACAACTGGCCCTGCCCGCAGCAGATGGCACACTGCTATTTAACCACCGGAAACGTTATACGCGGCACACACACGCTGGACACCTTGTTCCCTGCTGAACAGATGTACTTAACTCTTTGTAACATGACTGTCTAGATGCTTCAGGACAGCTTATGTCAATGACAAAACCATGCCGCCTTCAGCACAATGTGGTGACGAGCTGATCCCGTCCTGCAGCTTCATGACAATTAATGTGAATTTCCCGGTTAATAACCAGACAGGTGTTATATTAACTAACATATCCAGAACATCGGACCCAGACAATACAAAGTACTGCCCATAACGAGCAGCCACTGAATAACCCCTAAATCCCATATACTGAGGTCCCCTTCAGGTTATTAGGACAACATCTATAGAGTACAATAAAAGAGCTTAAGGACTGTGAGATGATCCCAGTTAATGGAGAGAATGGAGTAGCTATTGACTGGAGTGGGACAATCCCCTTAATGTGAACACTATATGCACCCTCACTAATGGCATCTTCTGTACTGTTAGGTTACATGTACATCGTTTCATCACTGTATAATGAAACATTCTCTATAACTTTCTAATAACGGTAGGAAGGAAACTTATAATTGCTTTTGTGCATTGTGTCTGCTTGTTTTTCCTGTTCCATTGTCTTGTAAAGTAAAATTTGCATGGTAAAACGAATAGTTTGTAAGATTTTCTTAATTATGATTTTTTCATTATTTGAAGCAGTTTTTATCCCATGCAGCTCTATTAGACAATTTAGTGCTATACTACAAAAATTGCACAAACTTTTAGCCACTTCCTAAACGGGTGAAAAATTTACTCAAGTTTGAAAACTGCAAAATTCACAAAAGCTTTTTGTAACATAACAATAGTTATTGAAACGAAAATTATTTATTCGAAACTAATTAACTAAGGAAACAGGTAGCTAAGCTGATAATTTTTAGGGAGCAGGGGGCATCATCACACAGCACACAGGACCGGAGGAGGACAGGGGAGCAGAGCGGGGAGAAGAAGGCATCATCACACAGCACACAGGACCGGAGGCAGACAGGGGAGCAGAGCGAGGAGCAGGAGGCATCATCACACAACACACTACCGGAGGCGGACCGGGGAGCAGAGCGAGGAGCAGGAGGCATCATCACTCAACATACTACCGGAGGCGGACCGGGGAGCAGAGCGAGGAGAAGGAGGCATCATCACACAACACACTACCGGAGGCGGACCGGGGAGTAGAGCGAGGAGAAGGAGGCATCATCACACAACACACTACCGGAGGCGGACAGGGGAGCAGAGCGAGGAGCAGGAGGCATCATCACAGAACACACTACCGGAGGCGGACAGGGGAGCAGAGCGAGGAGCAGAAGGCATCATCACACAACACACAGGACCGGAGGAGGACAGGGGAGCAAAGCGGAGAGCAGGAGGCATCATCACACAGCACACAGGACCGGAGGCGGACAGGGGAGCAGAGCGAGGAGCAGGAGGCATCATCACACAACACACTACCGGAGGCGGACAGGGGAGCAGAGCGAGGAGCAGGAGGCATCATCACACAACACACTACCGGAGGCGGACAGGGGAGCAGAGCGAGGAGCAGGAGCTATCATCACACAACACACTACCAGAGGCGGACAGGGGAGCAGAGCGAGGAGCAGGAGGCATCATCACACAACACACTACCGGAGGCGGACAGGGGAGCAGAGCGAGGAGCAGGAGGCATCATCACACAACACACTACCGGAGGCGGACAGGGGAGCAGAGCGAGGAGCAGAAGGCATCATCACACAGCACACAGGACCCAAGGCGGACAGGGGAGCCGAGCGAGGAGCAGGAGGCATCATCACACAACACACTACCGGAGGCGGACAGGGGAGCAGAGCGAGGAGCAGGAGGCATCATCACACAACACACTACCGGAGGCGGACAGGGGAGCAGAGCGAGGAGCAGGAGGCATCATCACACAACACACTACCGGAGGCGGACAGGGGAGCAGAGCAGGAGCAGGAGGCATCATCACACAACACACTACCGGAGGCGGACAGGGGAGCAGAGCGAGGAGCAGAAGGCATCATCACACAGCACACAGGACTGGAATTGGACAGGGGAGTAGAGCGAGGAGCAGGAGGCATCATCACACAGCACACAGGACCGGAGGCGAACAGGGGAGCAGAGCGGGGAGCAGGAGGCATTATCACACAGGACCGGAATCGAACAGGGGAGCAGGAGGCATCATCACACAGCACACAGGACCGAAGGCAGACAGGGGAGCAGAGCGGGGAGCAGGAGGCAGCATCACACAGCACACAAGACTGGAATCGGACAGGGGAGCATAGCCGTGAGCAGTAGGCAGCATCACACAGCAAGCGGAGAGCAGGAGGTATGTTGCAGAGGAAATGATAGAATTCCATTCCATCATTTCCCTGAAAGGGGTCAGTGATTTGATCTTCAGGGAAATGATGGAAGGGCTTGGACATTTCATGATTTCTTCGGATTTAATCAAATCCCTGATTCTATCATTTCACTGCAAGTGTGTGTATGTATATATATATATATATATATAATTTGCCTTTGCTAAGTTATTCTAATTTTCTGAGATAATGAATTTAGGGTTTTCCTTGGCTGTAATCCAAAATCATCAAACTTAAGGGGTCATTCACATGTCCGTAGAATTCAGTCCATACATGTACCGTGTTCTGCGGACTGGACCTGGGAGCTCCCAGCATCATGATTAATTATGATATTGGAGCTGCTAAGCAAGTACTTTCAGTAGCCTGTTCCATAGACTAGCTCCTCTTACAGTAAAAAATCCTCTTCTATGGTGTTGTGAAAACTTTTTTCCTCTAGCTATGGAGGATATCCCCTTGTTTCAGATACAGCCCTTGGTATAATTAGATCTTGAGAGAAAACTCTGTACTGCCCCTCAGTTATTAATGGAGAAGTCCGGCTAAAGTTTTTGTATTGTATTGCCACCCAAAAGTTATACCAAATTACCAATATACACTTATTACAGGAAATGCACATCAAGTGCTTTTCTCCCTCCACTTACTACTGCATCAAGGCTTCACTTCCTGGATAAAATGGTGATGTCACGACCCGACTCCCAGAGCTGTGCGGACTGAGGTTGCCGGTGAGGATGATGGCAGAGGGATGGTCAGTGTCCCTCCAGTGCCCTGTGTCCTTCAGTGCCCACAAAAACAAAATCCAGTCCAGCGTTCCGTCATCCAATTTGAAAGTTTTATTTGCGACACCATGATTAAAGGGAACCCATCACCCCCGTGCCAGGGTGAAGGCCCAACCCCCAGATACTTACCCCATCTCACCAAGTCCCGCTCCTGGAGCCAGTCCCGGGACGGAGATATCCTTGTCGGAAGTCCAGGGGGGTGATAGGTTCCCTTTAAGGCTGTGTAAGGCGGCTGAAACATGCAGGCATTTGTTGGGGGCTAACCGCACTGTGTGCACAGAACATGGTGTCGCAAATAAAGCTTTCAAATTGGATGACGGAACGCTGGACTCGGATTTTGTTAAACTTCAAGTTCTTTCCCAGTCAGTTTTGGGGTACATTCACACATACAGTGTTTGTTGCTGCATGTTTTCTAGTTTGTTAAGAATCTGAAGCACCAAAATAAGCAAGCCAACGTAGCCGTACTCAGTGTTTTCTCATTTGGTAAATATTCTTGGCTTTTCAAAAGGTTTGTCACTTTCTTCCCTTTAAACATTAAAAGTTGTAAGCGGACAGGAATCTTGAGAAAGGTCAGCAGTCCTCCCCTGATCTATGAGATCAGAGTCCAAGTATGCCCAGAATACCTTAGGAGCTTGCTAGATTGTCTCAAGCTAATGGCATTTCTCCACTCATCCCCCACAGCACCAGTACAAGAGCCCATGTGCTGACACAGAGCATCATGAGAGATGCAGCCAAGGCACTGCCAACATTATAGACAAGACAGAATCTAGATCACGGGTACGTTCACACTTACCGGATCCGCAGCTGATTTTCTGCTGCGGATCCGCAGCAGATTTCATTTAAATAACTGAACACAGCATCAATTCTGCACCATCAAATCTGCTGCAGATCTGCTGCGGATCCTGTAGGTGTGAACGCACCCTACATCTACTTTCTTTTTGAGAAACTACAAGCCCCAGCATGCTCTGATCCACACGAGTCCTTCAGATGACCTCTCCAGACATTTATTGCATTTATCTGCTTCTGGGAAAGCTGGCGTGCATTGCCAATATGAATTTACAATTACTATCTGGGTGAGCACACACCCAGTTTACACAGTAGCTTAGTTATTTAGCCAAATCCATCCCTTAAATAACTGGGCAGGTCCTATATTTAGGAGCGTAAGAAAGCTGAATGTCTTATCTGCTTGTGTGGTGTGAAAAGCTACGAAGCAGTCCCAAAAGGGTTGTCATCCAGCTTTCCTAGACACTTGAACGGTACATTTGCCTAGTTGTACAAAAGGTACATCCCTCCCATGCAACCCTAGGCCTATTTTTCTTGTCAATTAGGAGTCTCGAAAAGCTGAGTGACCAAACTGAGCTGGTGGGGAGGAATCTGTAACTGCATATCTAGGCTAGTTTGCCATTCTGGAGCCTAAAAAACCTGCATGACAGATGTCAGCCAGCTTTAATTAGTGTCATAATAAGCATGTAGATTGCAAGACAGTCTATGTCTACACCATGTGTTTAGGGGGAAACTGCCCCAATTTCAAAAATATGATAGGACAATGGGGGCTTCTAGTTGTATATGTGGACCCACCTTACATTGCTGCACAAACTTTGGAGAACGTCATCTACGCCCCAACGTGGCCATCCAGAATTTACCAGAGAGGAGTGTTACTACATGACTGATAATATAATATACTGGTAATATGGAAAGCTACTGTAATAAGACAACACAGGGGGTGTTGTCTGACTTGTACACATGGCAGCACATTACATCATGACAGCCAGGCGTATGCCCGAAGCTCCTGCAAAAAGCCTGTCATCACAGAAGATGGCATTGGGGGAGGGCACAATACTAGCAGTAGCTGATAAATCTAAAATGAACAGGGCATTGATCCATTATAGGTATTTCCTTAGGTGGGTAGCAGCTTACATGAGTCATTACCCAGCTTTCCCTGGGTTCAGAATTTCAATGTTTAAATAGTTACATTTGTTCTTAAAAACCTTTTGAAAGTTGGACAACAACAAATGTTAAAGGAGTAGTCTGTCGAAAATTTTTATTAAAGTATTGTATTGCACCCCAAAAGTTATACAAAACCCCATTAAACACTTAATATGGGAAATGCACATAAAGTGTTTTTTTCCCTGCACTTACTACTGCGTCAAGGCTTCACTTCCTGGATAAAATGGTGATGTCTCGACCCGACTCCCAGAGCTGTGTGGGCTGTGGCTGCTGGAGAGGATGAAGTCAGGGGGACACTGAGGGACTCAGGGCACTGGAGGGACACTAGGCATCCCTCTGCCATCATCCTCTCCAGCAGGCACAGCTCTGGGAGTCGGGTCGTGACGTCACCATTTTATCCAGGAAGTAAAGCCCTGATGCAGTAGTAAGTGCAGGGAAAAAAGCACTTTATAAGCATTTCCCGTAATAAGTGTTTATTGGGGATTTGTATAACTTTTGGGAGGCAATACAATACTTTAATAAAAATTTTTGACTGACTTCATACTTGTTGCCCGAGATGATACTTTGGGACCTATTATGCTGCGTTTACACGGAACGATTATCGTTCAAATTCTCGCGATAACGATCGCATTTGAGCGATAATCGGCTCGTGTAAACACAGTAAACAACCAAGAAAACTATCGAAACGATCAAGAAATCATTCATTTTGATCTTTCAACATGTTCTCAAATCGTCGTTGATCGTCGCAAAAAATTTGCAAATCGCTTCGTGTAAACAGTCTTTCACCTATTAACCCTTTGTGTGAGATAGGCTTAAGCAATCTTAAAAACTATGGCAATGACAATTTTTCCAAACGATATATCATTCCGTCTAAACGCTGATTGTTACTTTGAAATCGTTAATCGTTCGATTGGGCGAATTATTGCTCCGGAGCAATAATCCGCAGATTTGGCAGATTATCACTCTGTGTAATAAAGACAACAATCAGCAGATGACAACAATCATTGGCTGATCATGTCTTTTAGTCCTGACCTGAAATCATCAGCCACCTACCGTGCATAGCTATGTGTAATAGTGACACACGGCCAATGGCTAATGAATCTGTAAAGAAAATAATAAAGTGTATTCATAAAGTGTGTATTTATTTTATTATTTTGCACAGACAAGGGCTGCACAGACATCACTGATGATACGTATACAGCCCTTGCTGCACAACAGTCGAGCCACGTAATAGGCGCCGTAAAAGAGTGCCGATCTGGCCCTTAGTCTATTCTCTGTTCAAAAAGAGGGGGGGGGGGGGTGAAGGAGACCAAACACAGGAAGTCCCAGTCCTTTGTCGCTCACACAAGAAAAGACACCTGTTGTATATCAACTTCTGGGCAATTAAAGAGGATGTACCATCAGGTACATCCTCTTTAATATGACATATGACCCACAGATAGAACAACGTCGTAATAGGGAAGCCGGTGCCACGGTCCGTTTTTTGAAACACAGATCGGTTCCCGTGCATGGCGAAGTTCTATCCACGGGTATGGGGCCAGGACGGAAGCACTGGAGGTGGGCCGGCTGGCCCCCAGTGGGAGGGAACCCCCCGCCCCTCTATGACGCAGCTCCTTTGATTCTAATGGAGCCGTGTCATAGAGGGGAGGGAATTCCCTCCCACTGGTGGCGGGCCGTCCCGCCTCCAGTGCGTCAGCCCCGGCCTGATACCCGTGGAGAGAACGGCACCGTACACTGGAACCGAGCCAGGCACCGGCTTTCCCGTGACTGCGCCGTTCTATCCGTGGGTCATATTAAAGAGGATGTACCTGATGGTACATCCTCTTTAAATTAGACTAATTATATTAATAAATTTTGCCAATTATATTATACCATGAGACAATGCTCTTTGTTATGCAACAATTCAGTCAGCATAATGTCAGTGTGGAGAGCTGACCATACAATGCGAGCTCCCCCAGGATTCTCCGCTACTGAATGTAGACACGCAGCAGCTGTACACATGCACAATGAAGACTTGTCCCGCTCCATGTGCAAGCGGGAATGGCTGTCAATTGATACCAAGCCATGCATATGACTATGACTGGAACTTTCTCTGTTTGGTCTCATGGAGTAAGCATGGACTGCAATTTCACAGGAAGGGAGACACCTAGAGGCCATATGTATAACACTAATTTAAACACAGGAATAAACCTATATTGCAAAACTGCTTGCGATCATCAACACCTGCTGAATTCTACAGTGCCTCTTAAAGGTCAAACTGCTCTTTCCAAGGTTATGTGAAACTCTGTAACATACTGTACTTTGTGTTTCTATCCCACATGAAGATCTCTGTCAGTGAATGGGGATGCTCTGGTTTCACATAGAAGTTGAAAGCCAGTACAGACCTAATATTTTCACTAATGTCTGTAATCCAAAACAATCAGCTCTATTACAACTCTGTTCCAATGTATCAGTGCTGGGTACAACTATAACCCTTAGCTGTGAGAAGTATTAGGTCTTAACACCTCTGATTCTAAACAATGAATGTTTCCTTTTCCTTACAGCAAGCAGAAATCTTGAAAACCGTTTAGGATTACATCACAAACAACTTTCTATCATATGACTGATAAATATAAACCCCTGAAGTTCAATGTGTGTCAGCACCCAGAGCCCTGTTATTGGCCACCTTTCCCAATGTTTTCTTGCATGGGACTCCTAGCATTGGAGTAATTTAACACTTGATTTGTCATCCTGGATTTCCAGCTATGTGAGCCTGTGGCAGTTCTGTTCAGAAGACTGAGAGTGTTCAGCGTTCCCAATGTCAAGCTGCTCACAATATTGACAGGTGGGGGGGGGGGCTGCGACTTGGTGTACGTGTTCTAAGCAACCATAACATGGAAAACTCTATTCCTCGAAAGAGACGGGTCCCTTGGGATGGTCTGGAGACAGGCGGAAGGGACGGGGCTGGTACATGGGCAGCCATTAAGGCATTAGGAGTACTCCACACCATTAAGGAGACATGACTGTGGCAGTCCTCATCCCTGTTTTTATGCCTAAGATCCCATTGAACTTCAGCAGTGTAAACCATTCTTCCTGCCTCTGTTCACCCTGATTCATTATAATTGTATGCAAACCTGGAATTCACATGGAGTGCAAAAAGAGAGAGGAGGCAATAATATTTATATGCTATTCTAGGTCTTAGGAAACAGACCACATTTTCAAAAGTGAAACATTGCTGGACTGTGTTGTAGTTCTAGAACAAAACCAGAAAGGATGTGAATATAGAGGCCAGATGAAGAACATGATAAACAAGACTGCACTGATTGTTAGGATTCCACCTAATCCCTCTACACTGTAGTACACAGAAAGCTCAGGATCACAGTTCCCAAAATAGGACATAATGGGAGTTGTAGTTTTGTTGCAGAGCCACAAGTTGGGATCACTGGTCAGGATGAACATGGGTCTTCTAAATGTTACTGCATATAATAAGATGATGTAAGGATAGTGCCAGTCTAAGGGGCTCCTGGAACAGCACATTAGCATGGGATTTCTCGGGATATAGAAACATCAGGCTTTTGTACTAGTTGGAATGATCAAGTCACTTCAGGCTAGACTTAGAAAAATCCGGGGCCAGGACACAAATAGCGTATTATAAATAGATTTCTGGAAGTGTTGATTGAATTATCCGCCAACGCTTAGCGACACCTCGCCGTCTATGTCATGGAGCAGGACCCCGTGCTGCATATACCACTGGGGCTGATATAATGTGAATAACTACCACAAATATAATGATATCCTCCCCACTAAGAACTGTATTATTGTAATCTAGGCGATTTTCAATGCATCTTTCACCCTCATTTAGGCAGCACTATGAGGGTTATAGTAGCATCCACTATAAGATTTACAGATCCTGTTTGGAGACCTTAGACCAGGGGTGGGGAACCTCCGGCCCGCGGGCCGCATCCGGCCCCTGAGACCTCCCGATGCGGCCCGCGGCCCGCAGCTCCCCTGTGATGCTCGCCGCTCTGCTGGGGAAGAAGCCGGCATACACCGCATCCTCCGGTGTCTGTGACAGCTGCCAGACACAGGAGGATGCTGTCTGTGCCGGCTCCTTCCCCAGCAGTGCGGCGCGTGTCTTTAGTCTCCTGCGGGCCGCGCGCGATGACGTCATTTCATCGCGCGCCGCCTGCAGGAGAAGACCGGCACAGAGGACCTGGGAGAGAAGAGGACCTGGACTGCGTGGGAACGGAGGTAAGGTGAGTGGGATGTTTATTTTTTTATTTGGGGGTTAACTAGGATCCCAGGGACATGACTGATGGGGGGGGGGCAACTAGGCTACCAGGGACATGACTGATGGGGGGACAACTAGGCTACCAGGGACATGACTGATGGGGGGACAACTAGGCTACCAGGGACATGACTGATGGGGGGACAACTAGGCTACCAGGGACATGACTGATGGGGGGGGGGGGGCAACTAGGCCACCAGGGACATGACTGATGGGGGGGGGGACAACTAGGCTACCAGGGACATGCCTGATGGGGGGGGGGGGGAACAACTAGGCTACCAGGGACATGCCTGATGGGGGTTAACTAGGCTACCAGGGACATGCCTGATGGGGGGGGGAATAACTAGGCTACCAGGGACATGCCTGATGGGGGGGGGGGGGGACAACTAGGCCACCAGGGACATGACTGATGGGGGGGACAACTAGGCTACCAGGGACATGACTGATGGGGGGGACAACTAGGCTACCAGAGACATGACTGATGGGGGGGGGGGGACAACTAGGCTACCAGGGACATGACTGATGGGGGGGACAACTAGGCTACCAGGGACATGACTGATGGGGGGATAACTAGGCCACCAGGGACATGACTGATGGGGGAGACAACTAGGCTACCAGAGACATGACTGATGGGGGGGGGAATAACTAGGCTACCAGGGACATGACTGATGGGGGGGGGAATAACTAGGCTACCAGGGACATGACTGATGGGGGGGGGACAACTAGGCTACCAGGGACATGACTGATGGGGGGGACAACTAGGCTACCAGAGACATGACTGATGGGGGGGAATAACTAGGCTACCAGGGACATGCCTGATGGGGGTTAACTAGGCTACCAGGGACATGACTTGGGGGTTAACTAGACTACAAGGGGCATCACTGGGGGTTAACTACAATAGCAGGGGCACTAGGGGAACAATACTATGCCTTGTCCTGGGTGCTGCAAACCCCCGCTACTAACTGCCGCGCACGGTATGCGGCCCTCGAATGATTTTATTAATGCCCGACCGGCCCTCGACATGGAAAAGGTTCCCCACCCCTGCCTTAGACAGTCGATTTCAACAAGCACAGCTTAAAGTGTCACTGTCATTAAAACTTTCAAAATCTAAATCAACAGTAGATGCGATATAAAGCAAGTTTGCAATTTACATTCATTATTTATTTATTAAGCTATTATGGATAACACGGCATTTCCTGTTTTCTGACTTTTTTTTTTCTCAGAAAACAGGAAGTCCTGTGTATGGCAGGCCATCTGAGCGCTCACAGAGAGAAGGCAGTCATGGGATTGATGGACACATTGAGCCGTGACTCTCTGTACTGGCCGGAATTCCTGGGTTTAGTCTGTTTTTTTTCAACCAGCACAAGTCAGAAAATCTGCCTTCAGGAGACTGGACCTGGATTTCTGGTAAGTTCAGCTTTGTTGTACAGCATGATAAAAGCAAAAATAATGAATGTATATTGCAAACTTGCTTTATTTCACATCTACTGTTGATTTAGATTTTGAAAGTTATAACAACATTGACACTAAGTGTAAAGCAGGGAGAAGCAATGTAACAGTTATAGCTCTGCTACTTGCTCATGCTTTACACTGCTGCTTTGCTTACCTAGGCTGCTTCAAAAAAGGAAAAGCTCAGCATCAACTCATTATGCAAAGAGCTGGTGACCAACAGAGAAGCTAGAAGATTCTTATACAAGGCCCTCAGAGTCACGAACTACAAACTGGGAAGTGCCATGTACCAGGGTCTTCTCTAATTCCTATGGATTAATACTTTATTCAACAAGAACAGTTTCTCACATCAAGATCAATAATGCTGCTCCTGTACCAAAAGTTCTTATTCAGGATAAGGGACGAGCCGTATGACCACAGCCAGGTAAGTTGTCGCCAGTCATATCTGTCACCCATCACTACCTGAAATACATTTAACCACTTCACGGGAGACTCAATAACCAGCTTGTCCTTGTGAGATGGGACTAGTCACTGTTTGCCAAGTAGTGCCCTCAGTATGCTGCTGTTTTTCCAGATATCAGGTTCCCTAGCACTAGTGGTGGAGCTGGCAAGAAAAGCGAGGTGGGGACTAAATCTCAATGTTGGTGATTTCATGGTGAACACGTAACACGCTTTAGAAATGCACATGAATTATTTGCTATAACAGGCAAGATTATTGTGTCATAAAGTGAAGGCAATAAGATAGGATTACACAACCCAGAGCAGAGTTCAAGACCAGGAAGAGGTGCGGCCCAGGAGGAAAGCATGGAAGCAGTGCGTCATGGCTGGGGTCAACTGCTCAGTCTGTACATAGAGGGCAAATAGGAGATCTGGCCTGCTAGTCACAATACATTGGGCAGCCACCCCCAACACACACACACACACATCATATTACAAAGCCCAGACATTCAGCTATCAGATTCCATCTCACACCAGCACAGGCAGAAAGCGACTCCTCTGTACACATTTGCAGGGGTCCCACAGGTTGCAACAGGACGACCATTTAATCTTTACACCAAAACAATATGGAAAACTGGCAATTGGTTTTGAAGCCCCCATAATGTTGATCCAAAAAAAAGATAACTAATATGGATAAAGTCCTTAATACAACCATCGGAAAGAGTGACTGGAATCTGTAAATTACTTTCTATATAGAAGACCAGAGTGTTTTCAGGGTCCTGTACAGATCACACATTGTTCCGAAAAAATAAAACTAAGCCGCCCTCACCTGGTGCCCAAAAGAGGCAGCTCATCCTGGTACAGGTAAAGAGCAGTACAGGACATGTAGTATAACATTGTACTGTAGGGAGGCGCTACCACACAGCCAACTACTGCATGCACTTCACTAATACTGGGGTTTACCCGTAAAATGCCCACTTTTAATGGTCCATCATCTACGGTAACTATTCACATGTACCGCAAATCTCAACTGCCTGTAGCAATGTATGCCGAGTCTGGTCTCAAGTTACAATAGTCTAGAAATGTATGTTAAAGGGATTATCCAGCAAAAATAATTTTCCTTGAAATCAACTTGTGACAGAAAATTATATAGGTTTGTAATTTACTTCTATTTAAAAATCTCAAGTCCTTCTTATACTTATCAGCTGCTGTATGTCCTGCAGGAAATGGTGTTTTCTTTTCAGTCTGACACAGTGCTCTCTGCTAACATCTCTGTCCGAGACAGGAACTGTCCAGAGCAGGAAAGGTTTTCTATGGGAATTTTCTGCCACTGTGGACAGTTCCTGTCTCGGCCAGAGATGCCAGCAGAGAGCACTGTGTAAGACTGAAAAGAATGCACCATTTCCTGCAGGATATACAGCAGCTGATAAGTATAGGAAGACTTGAGATTTTTAAATAGAAGTCAATTACAAATCTATACAACTAAAACCAGTTGATTTGAAAGAAAAAGTTTTTCACTGGATAAACCTTTTAAAATATTGTAACCTGAGGCCATTGTAAGGTAAGGGTCCATCGTACTATAGAGGTTGCAGGGAAATGCACAAAGGCAATTCCTTTACTCAGACGTATGCTGCCTTTACCATCGCTAAATGCAAAAGAAACCATTTCCTAATACACCTAAGAAAGTGTTATCTTCTACTAATATACTGGAAACTGCATAAATACTACCGTAATATGATGGAACTCTACAATTATGAGCAGGAGAGATGACACAGATGGAGATATTGGCTACTTTCACAGGGGTTGAGATCCTCCGCTTATTTATTAGGAAGCGGCTTTAAGAGCAACTCCAAAAACGCTATTGCACTGGTGTAAAAGAGGTTATCCAGCGCTACAAAAACATGGCCACTTTCTTGGGCGGGGTTTTGCTGCTCAGTTCCATTGAATTGAATGGAGCTTAATTGCAAACTGCACCTAAACTGGAGACAAGAGTCGTATTGTCTCTGAAAGAAAGGGGCCATGTTTTTGTAGCACTAGATAACCCCTTTAAGGGTACAAACACACACACCGTATACACAGCAGATATGCAGCAGATCTGCAGCAGATTTGATGGTGCAGATTTGATGCTGTGTTCAGTTATTTAGATCTAATCTGCTGCGTATCGCAGCAGTTAATACGCAGCGTATATGCCGTGTGTGTTTGTACCCTTAAAGCAGAAGTCAACCCCTATCACAAATCTCACACCTATGGCAAAACTACAACTCCTAGTATGCTCAGCCATTATTCACACTAACCCTTGGAATAATACCAAAGTCTTCAGAGAAGGTGAACGGTACAGGTTACGAACATGGGTGAAGACATATTGGGCAGCTGCCATTCATGCCATTTCCTGATATATAACTGCAGGTTACATAATAACCTCTTTGCTGTGATTCACTATTAATACGACTCAGGCATGAGATTTATTACTACTGTAATCACTATCATTATCTTATTAATAAAGCAGTGGTATGTTACACAATACCACCTCCCCCATTCCCCCATGTCATTGTCCAGGAGTTGTGTGTTACCTTCATGTGTGCACTTTCTGTCCAACACATCTACATGCGGCATACCCTATAGACAACATTAGCAAAGCAAAACCGGCAGAGCTATATAACTTTTCTGTACATAACCTTGATCCCATAATGGAAAACTCTAATCTAGTGTATCCAAACCTCTGCTTGCCCATGAAGAATGGAATTATCCCTGTCTACCAATATAGAATCAGGGTTTGTTACAGTGTGTCTATTACAAGGAATCCATGTCACATGATCAGAGCAAGTTTCCTGCTTCAGGGTGTTTCCATTCACTGACAGATGCATATGTTGTCTTTGCACAGCATCAAGTGGAAAATTCCTTTGGAAAAAATTTTGGTAAACTGCCATTGCAGTTTGTGTGCCAAAGCCAGAAGTGGACTCAAATGGGATGGAAAATATCAAGGGAGGTCTTGTACTTCTCTTTCCTGTTGGATCCACTTCTGGTTTTGACACAAAAACTGCAGTGTCATTTTTCAAAAACAAACAAACAAAAAAAGAAAAAACTACCGTTCAGCCAAGGATGTTGCCCCTCAGAATGACAGTACAGTACAACATACACCCTCTGAATCATTGAGAAATACTCTCATCGCAAAAAATATGTCAGGAAAGACAAGGTTTGCCTGATGCCTGGGCCCAAAAGAAACCTCAAGGACTGAGGTAAGTCATGTCTAAGGAATGCCAATGGTGTCTCTGCATTATCAGGAGAAGGAAATCACAGAGCAAGGTGAGACCCGGGAGCCAGTGAACCTAGAGTTTACTACAGACACCTCCATGACCAGCCTGTGGTATAAGGAGGTACTTATTGCTGGCCAAGAAAACTTTTCTGAATGACTCCTGTAAGGAAAGGGCCCACATTGCAGGTACAGCATGCAGATAAAACCACATGCTTAAAAGGGCTATCCAGCGCTACAAAAACATGGCCACTTTCTTCCAGTTCCATTGAAGTGAATGGAGCTTAAAGGGGTAGTCCACCAAAAAAAATTTTCTTTCATATCAACTGCTACCATAAAGTGCCAGAAATTTGTAATTTACTTCTATTAAAAAATCTCAAGCCTTCCAGTACTTATCAGCTGCTGTATGCCCAACAGGAAGTTGTATTATTTCCAGTCTGGAGAGCAGGAGAGGTTTTCTATGGGGATTTGCTCCTGCTTTGGACAGTTCCTGACATGGACAGAGGAGGCAACAGAGAGCATGGGGTCAGACAGGAAAGAAAACACCACTTCCTGCTGGACACACAGCAGCTAATAAGTACTGGAAGACTTAAGATTTTTTAATAGAAGTGAATTACAAATCTCTGGCACTTTATGGCACCAGTTGATTTGAAAGAAAAATTTTTTTGGTGGACTACCCCTTTAATTGCAAACCGCACCTGAACTGGAGACAAGAGTCGTGTTGTCTCTGAAAGAAAGTGGCCATGTTTTTGTAGCACTGGATAACCCCTTTAAAGGGATTATCCAGCGCTACAAAAACATGGCCACTTTGCCCCTACTGTTGTCTCCAAATTGGGTGGGGTCTTGAAACTCAGTTCCATTGAAGTAAATGGAGCTTTATTGCAAACCGCACCTGAACTGGAGACAAGAGTCGTGTTGTCTCTGAAAGAAAGTGGCCATGTTTTTGTAGCACTGGATAACCCCTTTAAAGGGATTATCCAGCGCTACAAAAACATGGCCACTTTGCCCCTACTGTTGTCTCCAAATTGGGTGGGGTCTTGAAACTCAGTTCCATTGAAGTAAATGGAGCTTTATTGCAAACCGCACCTGAACTGGAGACAACAGTAGGGGGAAAAGTGGCCATGTTTTTGTAGTGCTGGATAACCACTTTAAGGGTGCCCTCACCTTGTGTTTGTTTTTTATGCATTTTTCTGGCATTTCTGACTATGTATTAATAAGCTTTTTTGTGGTTTAGGTGTTTTTGTTCGCACCAAGATGGCTGAACTTTTCTGCCAACACATGACATAGTCACTGGACCAAAATGGTACAAACACGCACATACATACATACAGTGCAAATCACCAAAAAGAATGCTAGCTGTCAGTGCAGGCTGTATAATCCAAGGAATTTATTTAAAAGTCCAAACGCATAACACGTTTCAAGGCCCTTGCCTCTTTATCAGATAAAGTGGAAAGAGAATAGATATATATCTTCAGGCATAGTATATAAAAAGTCGCAAATCCGGAAATACATCGCAACGTTTTGTATACTATGGGGGAGATTTATAAAACTGGTGTACAGTAGAACTGGCTTAGTTGCCACTAGCAACCAGATTCCAGCGTTCATTCCTCACAGATTCTTTGAAAAATGAAAGGTGGAATCTGATTGGTTGCTAGGGGCAACTGAGCCAATTCTACTTTACACCAGTTTGATAACTCTCTATTGTTTATTTATGTCTATTTATTCTCTGTCCATTTTATCTGACGAAGAGACAAGGGCCTTGAAACGTGTTATATGTATACGTGTTAAAAAATCCTTGGATTGTAGATCCTGCGTTGACAGCTAGCATTCTTTTTGGTGATTTGGATTTTGAATACATATCCACGGCTGGTGGGTATAGCACTATGGAGCCTCGGCTGTTGACTATATCCATATGAATATTAGTTGTACGATTCGAGGTTCAACTTGCTGTGTTGTGCTTAGCCACATCCACTATATAAGTGGTTGTGGCTAAGCACCACCCAGCAAGGTAAAACTTGAATCGTACAGCCGATATTCATAGACAGCTGTTATCCTGATGTATTTACTATACACACAGCAATGGCATGTTTGTGACAACCAGAACATTACCATTGACGTCTATGGTAGAAAATGAAACGCCAAGCAACTGCCACAGAGCCTCGGAAGCGCCAGAGAGGAGAGAAAAATGGCACAAAAAAAAAGTAATAAAAAAACGTCATAAACGTCTTCCAGCTAACATCAGGGCTATGGCTTTTTTGCAAAAAAAAAAAAAAAACGCCATAGCATTTAAGGCAGTATAAAGCCAGCCTAAGTTTACACTTTTGCAGGTAATATAGTAGTTTTACCAGCAAAATTGTGTATCCAGTGGCTGCCACATGTGGGCATAGTTTTTTCAATGTGGGACCATACCCTTAGGAGATGTCCCGGCTAAAAGTGACTATGGTGGGCACTAACCAGTCCCGCAATGGTATGCTTAAAGTGACTGTACCACCAAGCCCAGGCAGAAGCACTGGAGGCGGGCCGACCCACCCTAAGTGGGAGGAAACCCTAGCCCCTCTATGATAGGGTTCCATTGATTCTAATGGAGTCACGTCATGGAGGGGCTGGGGTTTCTTCCCTCTAACGGTGCTTCAGTCTGGGCCTGGTGGTACAGTCACTTTAAGAGGAGCTTTCAATGGCAGTCAGATGCTGCAAAAACCATCACACCTCCAGCCACCTTTGTTTCTATTGTTTGGAGTCTGTAAACATTAAAACGCAACAACTGTAAAAAAAAAAACCATATTTAATTTGAATTATGATTAGTGATGGATACTAGAGGCCGAGGTTGTCCTGGTAGTCACCAGAAACTACACAGGCAGGGAAGGTTTATCACAACAGCTACACCTGCTCAAACGGCCCCAGGCCTTTAACCTGCTTCCAGCCTACAAACTACAGCTGGCACAGGACAGGGCACTGCCAGCCTCCCAAATAAAGGGAGACGTACAGTTTAGAGCAAACAACCTAAAACAAAAAGCATTAGAACTCCAAGACATGAAGGGCTGGTAGAACCCTTCCTGAACCAGCCGCCCTTCAATACTTCACCTACTGTCCTGCAGGGGCCCAGACACTAGGGGTGAATTCACAAACAAAGGGGGAGATTTATCAAAGTGTGTAAAATTTAGACTGGTGCAAACTACCCACAGCAACCAATCACAGCTCAGCTTTCCTTTCAGCACTGCCTAAAGCTGAGCTGTGATTGGTTGCTGTGGCCAGTTTGCACCAATCTAAATTTTACACCCTTTGATAAATCTCCCCCAAAAAGTCATGTTATTCCATGGACTTGTGTCTAGCAAATTGTCCGCAAAATCCAGGTGTGTTACTGGACGTACTGTGGATTTCTGCACAAAGGGTGAAATCTCAAGCAAGTCCTTGGCAAAACCACACGCAGATTGTATCAAAGTCCACATGTAAGATTACGGTTTTGTAAAGGTTTGCAGATGTGTGAATCCGCCCTTAAGATAAAGGCTTCGCTAGTCATCACCGTGGTAGAGCTCACCCTACACACACACTATGGAGAGCAATCTCATGTGCTGCCCAAGTCTTCTACAGAGAGTCCTCACTGACCCCTGGCAATAGTGCCCGCTCTTCAGACCCCCCACCAACGTGCAGTCTCCAATGAGCGCCTGCTACCAACCAAGGCGGCAACTCGAGTCTGTGGCCACTAACAAAATATGCCCACAAAGACAACAGGTATCACTGCCCGACCCAAGCAGGAGGATAACAGCCACATCTACAAAGTGCCCCCTAAGGCACCAAGCTGGGCGCCACCACCAGAACTCAGTGCCATGCCTTGATGTCACTGAACTAGTGTTCCATCCTACAAGATGGGCACAGGTCACCTAGGAACTTAGTGTCACTAGCAAAGACCCTTCCCAATTCAACCAGGAAGTGACCGTAACAAGTTACCCTGGTGCCAACATGACCTGACCACTCACCCGACATGTAGCCAAGCAGGCCACTCACTGGGGTAGTCACTGCAACTTAGAGCCACCGGCATAGTGCCACCTCCTAGGCACAGCACCATCCCAGGAGCCCCCAACAAAGGGTCCATGTGCCCGAGATGCCATGTATCTGTATAGGTGGTCCCACCACCAGGGCAGCGCTATCAGAGACACTGGCACCCCAGAAGCCCACCGTCCACACCGGGCAAATGAAAACCTCCTGCCGTCCGCAGCGGCGCCCCCTCCTAGCCGTGACCAGTAAGTGTCAGGCGGGCACCTCGCCGTCACCACTCACCTTTGGACGTCATGTTGTCCTCGGTGTCACACAGTCACTGTGATGGGTGGCTGCTCCACGCTTACTCCAGGCCAAAGCCGGGCACTTGAGTAGGGTAGTAGTCCCAGAGAAACATGTCCTCTACCGGCCACCTCAGGCCGAGGCGCCGCGCTCATCTCCTGAAGCCTTCCCCCTCCACCCCGGTTATTCGTAGCTTTTCAGCACCGGATCCACACTCCCGACTCCCGGCTCCCGGCTCCCCCCACGGTGCTCAGCTCAATCCAACTACTCAGCGGGCGCTGCACGGCATGACGGGACCTGTAGTCTGCACCTCAGACACTCCGGTCATGTGACTAGGTTTGGTGCCACGCCCCGGGACACTGGTTCGTGGTGCGCCTCACATCCCGGAGGCTCAATGCGAGGCTGAGCTCCTCCAGCTGCCTCATCTACTGTCCTACACCATGAAGACTACAAGAACTCTGCAAATACAGCAAAGCTCCAAATAGGAACTACAACTCCCAGCAAGAAAGAGCTCTAGAAAAACACCTACAACTCATAGCAGGGGCTATAAATCCCGACGCACTAAGGCTCTGTATAAGAACTACAACTCCCAGCAAGAAAGAGCTGCAAAATAGCACATAAGAATTTTTATATATACAGGCATGGTAACCTTCCAGCTGACCTGACCTTCACATACCCTTAAAGGGGAACTTTTATTTTTATTTTATTTTTTTCAAATCAACGGAAGAGCTATATGGATTTGTAAATTCAAAATCCGAAGTCTTTCTGTATTCATCAGCTGCTGTATGTCCTGCAGGAAGTCATGTATTCTTTCCAGTATGAGGGAGGGTTCACAATTCTCGCGGATAAACTCCACATAATTCCGCCGGCTGTACGTGCTCACAGACGCGCGCCTTTCTGCTTGCTCCATAGACACCATTCTATGGGCCGGCTGATTCAGCATTTCGCCGAAAGAACTGACATATCGATTCTTTCGGTGGAATGCGTTATAGAATGGTGTCTATGGAGCCGGCAGAAAGGCACGCGTCTGTGAGCACGTACAGCCGGCGGAATTCCGCAGAGTTTATCCGCGAGAATTCCGTAGTGAGAACCCACCCTGACACAGTGCTCTCTGCTGCCCCCTCTGTCTGTGACAGGAACTGCCCAAAGCAGGAAAGGTTTTCTATGGGGATTTGCTACTGCTCTGGACAGAGGTGGCAGCAGAGAGCACTTTGACAGGCTGCAAAAGAATACACCACTTCCTGCAGGGCGTACAGCAGCTGATATGTAATGGAAGCTATGGGATCTGGGCGCCAAAATGCAGGTTTTATGCAAATTATGGCCATCATTTGCATAAATCGCTTGCATTTTGGCGCCTAAATGACAGCTGTACAAAAAAACAGCAGCAAAATGGCCAAAACAAAAGAACATAACCTTTAAAAGAAGTAATTTACAAAATCTGTATAACTTTCTAGTTATTTGAAGCAAAAAATCTTTTGCTGGAGTTCCCCTTTAAGAGCTATAAGTCTTAGCAGAACCAGAATTGTAAACATACACTGTGCAAACCAAGCCAAGCACACCACACCTCTTCATTATGGACTATAACAGTGATTGTCTGTCCCTGCATTTTTTTGTTTACTGACAACTTCTGACATGAAGTGCATGGGGCAGAAAATGATACCACATATGAATGAATAATATTAGATCTCTACTAGTATTTAAAGGGGTAGTGCGGCGCTAAACAATTATTCACTAAATAACACACATTACAAAGTTATACAACTTTGTAATGTATGTTATGTTAGTGAATCGCCCCCCGTGTTTCCCCCCCACCCACGCTAGACCCGGAAGTGTAGTGCTCTATACATACCTGCCTCTTGCCGACCCCCCTCCGCCATCTTGTGCCAATGATGTAATCTTCGGACAGACGGACGGCCGAACCGCTCCGACCGACCCTAGTGCCGGCCGCCCTCTGCCGCATCATCAGCTGCTCAGCCGCGATTGGCTGAGCAGCAAGAGGCAGGTCTTGTGTGGGTGGGGGGAACACGGGGAAGGGGGCGATTCACTAACATAACATACATTACAAAGTTGTATAACTTTGTAATGTGTGTTATTTAGTGAATAATTGTTTAGCGCCGCACTACCCCTTTAACAGGCCATTGTGAAGCCAGTCTTGTTCTTATCTTTTTCTTGAGGTCAATGTTGTGAATGGCTGACACTGAAGTCCAGCTGACAAGGAGTAAATTATTTGCAGCCAGAATCGAAAACATTACAGGAATTTAGCTGCAGCAGCAAGTTCATTGTAACCTCTTACTACAAGGATATGCTGTATATGAAAAAACACACAGTAAAACAAGCAGTAAATGGTCTTGAGTGAGGACAATATTCCTCTAATTCTACCTTTATGCCAAGGATATGTCCCTGACAGCCACCGCTGGAAGCTCACAGTGGCTGAATGACACATTGACACGTGGCCCTCTCAGTCCAGTGGAGGCCCCCAGCACAGTTGTTTAGCAGAGCTGCAGCGGGAGGCTGGGGAGGAGGGGCGGTTCGGTGGGCCCAGTTCCAAGCTTTGCCCAGGGGCTCATAATACTGTTAAGATGGCCCTGGTTTCACAGCAAGTTATAGGAAGTCTGTGGTTCGCATGATATATATAAATAAATTCTGTCATGAAAGGACTCTGATTTCCCTTAGAGAGAAGTCCGGTGAAAGTTTTTTATTAAAGTATTGTATTGCCCCCCAAAAGTTATACAAATCACCAATACTCTTATTACGGGAAATGCACATAACGTGCTTTTCTCCCTGCACTTACTACTGTATCAAGGCTTCACTTCCTGGATAAAATGGTGATGTCACGACCCGACTCCCAGAGCTGTGCGTGCTGTAGCTTCTGGAGAGGATGATGGCAGGGGGGACACTGAGGGACACAGGGCACTGGAGGGACACTGAGCATCCCTCTGCCATCATCCTCTCCAGCAGCCACAGCCCGCACAGCTCTGGGAGTCGGGTCGTGACATCACCATGTTATCCAGGAAGTGAAGCCTTGATACAGTAGTAAGTGTAGGGAAAAAAGCACTTTATAAGCATTTCCCGTAGTAAATGTATATTGGTGCTTTGTATAACTTTTGGGGGGCAATACAATACAATACAAATTTTCGCCAGAATTCTCCTTTGAGGCTCGATCCCCAGTAGAAGTTCTGTCCAGTGTTGCGGCTTCTCTCCAAACAGAACATCTCTGCGGAAATCAGAATCCTTTCATGATAACCAATATGGTGACAGTCCATACACCATTAACCACCCCTTTTTATCCAGAATAGAAGCCATTTTGAAAGGGCAGCTCATGTTATAAAAGCCTGCTGGTATCTGTGCACTCACTGATACCATGTAATACATCATCTCCTCTATAGCAGGGGTTTTCATAGGTTCCACCTAACTATGGGGGGTGTAGCAGCAGGATCCGCCTAGGCACTATGATTTGAGGTACCTTAGTCTCTAGAAGCCGTTCCCTTATTATCTGTCTTCAATGAACTGAAGCATTGTTGTCCATGAAAATGAAATTAGGTGGCTATGTTGTTCATGCAAAGGCTCAAAGACTGGATTAATGATGTTATTCATTAAGTAGTATGGTCCTGTCACTGTATCATTCATAGAGTGTAGGGCAGTCCTGTATTGACTAGACACACCTGCCAACACTGTAACACCACCACCAAGCACCACCTAACAAACTCCTTGTAAGAGAACAGCAAGTTGTGCAAAAAGTGCTGAAACAATGAAAAGTATGACATGTAAATGTCAAAGCTTAGAGGTCAGATTAAAGAGTCAAAATAACTTGTGACATGTCATCAATATAAGCCAAAAATATGAGGTATAGGTCAGTCATTCCTATGGGTAGCAGGGGGCTGCTAGCTTCATATGCAACAAAGTGCAACAATCAGAATAATAATAGACAGTAGATTTTTATAAACCTTGGTGTATGTATTTTTGCACTGGAATAAAAAAGTAAGTGAAGGCATATAAGGGTGAGTGCAGCTACTGTCTTTTATTGTTCTGATTGTTAGCTCAACAAATGTTTGTCCAGAGCTATAGCATGTATATGGCCACTCTAATCCAAATAAGTGGTACTTGGTAGTCAAGAGCACTGAAGAGGTTAATGGTTAAATTCCTAGTGGTTTAAAGCAGGCAAACGTCACACCTATTCTCAAAAAAAAACATCCCTGAAGCCATCTCCCTTGTTCAGCTACACACCCAAATCACTCTGCCCCGTTGCCTAAAAAAATTCTGGAACAACACTTCTACCTTGAACTATCTTCCCACTTTTCATCCAACTCTCTCTTTGACCACCTACAGAAACTGCCCTCACTAAACTGATGGCCAGTTAGCTGCCAAACCCACACACCTCACAATTCTCTGTGCCCCCCTTGACCTGTTCTCTGCCTTTGACACCAGGGATGTTGCTAGGGTCCTAAAACATCCTAGACCCCCTACCCCACACTACCCCACCTGACCCTCATCCCTTCCCCACCCCCACACACACACACACACACACACACTCACTACCCCACCTGATCCATTCCCCCCACCCCTGCGGTTACGATACTCACCAAGATGTTACGGTTCAGGTCATCTGGATGCTGTAATTTGCGAGGTAAAGGAGCGCGGCGGGGCAGAAGCGTGGGGACGTCACTGGAGTGCGTGTCCCAGCACAGGAACGTGGGGCTGCAGCCGGCCGTGGCGCCAGTATCCAATGAACGAGTGATGTCACTGGAGCAGCACACGGGTGGTCGGAGCGCGAGCAAGCGAAAAAACTTTCAGGGCTAGGCTGAATTCATTCGGGCTTAGGCACCGAATATTAATGCCTAGCGACACCACTGTTTGACACAATTGACTATTCCCTCTTCCTGAAATTTTTTTTTAATCTTTCACCGTCAGTGGCCTGACCCTCTTCTAAACCTCATCTTACCTTTCCAACTGTACATACAGTGTCTCCCACACCACCTCCCCATCTCGCCCCTCCATTTTTGGCTGCATCCTGGGGCGTCTACTCTTCTCTATTTGGCCTGGAGTAGACCACAAAAAATATCACTTCTCCTCTATCCAGGATCCTAGATTGTCTATGAGCTATATGCTCCTTCTCCTCCTGCTTTGTAAAGCTCAACATGAACAAAACAAAATTCTTCATCCCTATTGGACAGCTGTGTAACCGCTCCCAAAGTTTTTTCCTTTCTTTTTTATTATTGCACAGCTGAAGTAAGCAAAGGGTTACTGTTTCTTATTATCTTACTATGTACTCTTATTGACGAATAGATATACTCTTCTGACCTATTCTTTCCTTCTTTTCTTTGCACACATTCCTTTCCACCACTCACAGGGTCTTTTACACATCCCTGTCAAAAGTAGTCACTTTGTGACAGGAAGTGTAGCGTCAGTGTTATCATGTTTCTCGTGGGAGAAGGACATACAGAGCATACGTTCCTGCTGTAGCCAAGGCAGGGCCTGGCTCTGCCAGGACCACTGTCCAAGACAGTCCAGTTTTTTTAGTGAGTCAAGACACGTGTATGAATTGACCAGAGACACTGAGTTTTTCCCGTCTATCCACTATTTTCACAATACAGTGCTAGAACCTACAAGAGGGAGAAAGTCGGGGATAAACCCACCCCACACCGAGAACTACTCTACAAAGTACAGGGCAGTATCTTGATCTACAGAGGAACTAGCCTGGATGGAACAAAGATACCAGAAGGTCTACGTATTCTATCTCGCAGTGTAGGTGATACCGGGAAACCTCAAACACTTAGCTTGACCCAGGTAACCACGACTAGGGCTTGTATCACCCTATTAGGATGGGAAACTTGACACTGTAGAGCAGAAGTTGGTCAGACATCAGTCTAAACACAGGTATAAGTTAACTTCTCACTCTCAAGTATTTCTCCAAAGAGCCGGCAGAGCCTAATGCTACTTTGGGTTGGGACTCCCTTGACAAACTCTTCTCCTCTACGCTGCTTTAAACTCTCCAAGCACCGCTACAACTACCTCTATTGTATTCAGCACTTTCAAGTAAATCTGCAGCACAGACCCAGTTGAGCACTATTACCTGTACAAAGATTATATATTTGCTGCCAAAGTGTTCTGTATTATCCAAAGACTGCACAGTAATGCTGCGTTTACACAGTACGATTATCAAGCGAATTTGCACGATAGCGGTCGAATTCTATAATGGGCATGGCCCCATTGCATCCAATGGGGGTCACACGCATTATGATCTTGTTGCAGGTACAGTTGAAGGGCAAAAAAAAAGTCTCATCAGTAAAACGCCCACATTTTTTTTTTCCAATGCAACACCTGGTATGTAAGTTGTAATCGACATAAAGTGAAGAGATTGTCAGTAAGGGTTTACACACCCTGAAGTGGTATAGACATGATATACAAAGATACACATTATTATGGATTAATAATGTACAGTATGTGAAAGATTCTCAGAGCAGGAATTGTACAAAGTATTGATCATGGGAGGGAGGTTCATTATACACCTCCTCAGGTGTTAATTATACAAAAATAAATAGTAAAATAGTACAAAAACAGATTAATAACAATTTGAAATTAGGACATGGAGAGAAAGGAGCTGTTGCACACAATAGCGGTCTTTGGCACCAAGCACCCCAAGCAATTGCTTGGGGCCCCCAACATCCAGGGGGGCTCCCACGCCCCGCTCTTCTCTTGTCTCTAAACAGGGCCACTGCCCCGCTCGCTTCTGTGATCTGAACTGTAACTATGAGCACTCGTAAAGAGCGCTCACAGTTACATGCAGCAGCAGCACTGACAGGGCGGACCCAGGTGAGTATAAGTGTTTGTTTTATTGTGTTATATACTATATAGGTGGGGTTTGGTCCTGTGACATTGGGGTTGCAGGGCCATTCTATGGCCTCCCTTCCCTGCTTGTGCACGCTTTGCGGGGTTGGCGGTTGCTGACCGACACAGTGTGAAGATAGTGTAGGGACCCATGTGAGCCAGGAGACCGACACGTGGTGAATGGGGCAATATGGTTTGATCAAATTATATACCAACATTAGAAATTAATTAGAAATTAGTTATAAAACAATCTGAAATTTAAATTCTAATTTGGTGATTAAAAAAATATAAATATTTTACACATTTAAAAATATTATTTGAAGTTACTTTTTTCTACACCTTTTTTTTTACCTTGACTATAAAACTCACATGTAAATAGAAGAATAATATTTTCATAGACAATTTGTGTGTTTCTACATATGCAAACACGTATTAAAGGGTTAAAAGTATTTTACGCTTATTTCTTATAATAAAAATAAAGTCTAAGAACTTAAAACAGAGGACTGCATGCAGCTTTGTCCTAGTATAATAGGTGTCTTACCTCTCTTGGATGTGATCCTCTGTAGAAGATTAGATTAGATTCCCATAAATAATAAAATATAGTTGGAAATGGTCAGGTTTCACTTAGTGTTCTTGTCGCACAAACTAACAACATATAGAAGCTTCTGCTGTTATATTAGAGAGCGCATTATATAACGAACAAAACACTGACAAATATCTAAAACATATATCCAAGCCTTGAGGGAGCAGAGATCCTGTGAGCACAAGTGAATCAGGAATAACGTGTGTTACCTGTAATACTAATCCTGTGACATCACTCATTGGCATTACATAGGCTAATATATTCAACATACCTGTCTGTACCTATGTTATTTGTAACAAATTGTCCTGTATGCCCTTAGAATATATTTTGTATACAAAGGCTTGTCACTTATTAGGTCATCAGGCACATTACAACACAATTCTAACTAAAAAATAAAAAAAATCCTATTTTTTTTAAATGCTATAAAAATCAATATATTTGTTGCTGTAAGATTGAATATAGCATGACCATCAATAAAACATACTTATGATTTTTTTTGTAAAAAAAAAAAGTCTAATAACTCTGGACGTACAAATATATTTTGCGATCACATTTTTTTTTAAATGTAAAATTGTTTTAGTGGTGGCACAAGCTGTAATGATTCACCGAAAGATAATGTATTCATTAGACCTGACTGTACATTATGTTACCATTTGTTACAAATTGTTTGCTATGCCTTCAGACACATTGCAATTACACAATCAGATCACAATCACTATTTCAATTTTTTGTTCCAGGTTTAAGCGCCGAAATGAAAGGGTTTGGCCTTGCTAGTAGCCATCATGTAATGGTGCGTTTACACAAACAGGTTTATCTGACAGATTTTCGAAGCCAAAGCCAGGAATAGATGTGAAAAGAGGAGAAATCTCAGTCTTTCCTGTATAACCTGTTCCTTGTTTATAGTCTGTTCCTGGCTTTGGCTTCAAAAATGTGTCTACGCACCGTTAGGCTATGTTCACACTACGTAAGTTTTATATTAATCACGGCCGATTTGCAACGGCCGATTTGCCGTGATTAATATGAATTTACATTGTGCTGTCGTCTATGGAATCATGGCCGGAGTGTATACACATACACTTCAGCTGGGATCGCTAGCAGCCACGCAAAAAACTGACAGTGTCCGTTCTCAGCAGCCGTTATTCATTGAATAGCAACCACAGAGAACTTGTCACACTCTATTGTGTGAATTCTGTGAATTTGAATGCGTGTGTGTCACGCAGAAGTGAAGATGATCCAGCCGGTACTGCAGTACCAGGCAGGATGATCTTTAGTAACATCGGCCGTTCTGTTACCTGGTCAGGTCACAGAACGGCCAGTGTTATACATGGCGTGAACATAGACTTAGACCTCAAGGGCTTTTGGAGACGCCGACGGCGTCCTTGGTAACTACGCAGGCTGACAGCGTCTGTGACTTTTGATGTAGTCACGGCCAGGGTTTCACCGCCCCTGGCCGATTGGCATAATGTGTTTGATTGACCAGTCAGCTGTCAGCACCTCGGCCAGACCTGGAACCTCAGCCCCAATCACTTCTGGGACTGGGACTCCAAATTCCATAAGTATCTGTCATGGCCGCGGCGGCGTCCCGGGCTCCGGGCCGCCGCCGCGACCGCCATCCTGCCCAGGCAGCTGCCGGGGTCCTGGTGCAGGGACCCGGCGCTGCGGTCTGTTCGGCCCCGGGGGGCGCCTCACCTCGTCCCGCTCCGCCTTCCGTCTGTGCCGGCCGGCACGCGCGTCCCCGCCTCCTAGGGCGCGCGCGCGCCGGCTGTCTCAGATTTAAAGGGCCAGTCCGTCCCTAATTGATAGTTGCACCCAATCACTCCCTATAAATCCCAGCATGCCCTGTCCCCTGTGTTGGAGCCTCTACATGCTTCCCATAGCGTTTGGCCCAGCTCCCTGTTGTTCCTGATACCTGTCCGCTACCTGGTCCCTAGTCCTTGTTCCTGTTTCCTGCCCGCTACCCAGTCCCTACTCCTAGTCCCTGGTTCCTGCTTCCCGTCTCACTGCTGTTCCTGTGTTCAGCCTGTCACCTGCGGTACGCCTACACGCCACTGTCAGTACCTACTCCTGCCACGCCTCGCCTGCCGTCACCAGCAACCAAGCCAGGGGTAGCGACCTGGGGGTCGTCTGCCGCAGCAAGTCCATCCCGCTTTGCGGCGGGCTCTGGTGAAAACCAGCGGCCCTTTAGACTCCGCTCCCTGGTGAGGTTTGTGCCATCGCTGGTGCCGGTCCAGTGGATCCACTACTCCAGGCGTTACAGTAGGCTCCAACCATGGATCCCGGCGAGGTGCCTGATCTCCGTGACGTCGCCAGAGTGGTCGCTCAACAGGCTCAACAGATCCAGCAGCAGTCGCAGCAAATCCAGCAATTGACTGCCGCCCTACAGCAGCATACTACAGGCCAGCGCCCACCACCACCTGCAGCCACCTCGGGACTTCGATTGGCCCTCCCGAATAAATATGGAGGCGATCCCAAGCTGTGCAGGGGATTCCTGACTCAATGCACAATGCATATTGAACTGTTAAGTAGTCAGTTTCCCACCGAGCGCTCTAAAGTGGCCTTTATCATCAGCCTATTGGAGGGTAGAGCTCTGGCCTGGGCCACGCCACTGTGGGACCGTGATGATCCTGTTGCTGCCAATCTCCGGGCCTTCCTGGCCGAGTTTCGCTCCGTCTTTGAGGAACCTGCCCGTGCCACCTCTCCTGAGACTGCTCTTCTCAACCTCTCTCAAGGGAGCTCCTCTGTCGGTGACTACGCCATCCAGTTCCGCACCCTGGCAGCTGAATTGGACTGGAACGAGGCCGCCCTTGTAGCCACCTTCAAGAAGGGCCTATCCAGCCGAGTGAAAGACGTACTCTCCGCCCGCGACCTCCCTTCTTCTCTAAACGATCTTATCTTACTGGCTACCAGAGTCGACAACCGGTTTTCCGAGAGAGAGGAGGAGGTCCGGCAGGAACGACGACTGAGCCTGCCCCGTCGCCATCCTCGGCTGGCACCGGTGTTCCAGAGTCCCGTTGCTCCTATACCCCAGTCTTCTCCAGAGGTCCCAATGCAGGTGGAACGAGCTCGTCTGACGACTGATGAGAGAGCCCGTCGGATGGAGCTGAATCTCTGTCTCTATTGCGGTGGTGCAGATCACTACCGGCAGAGATGTCCCCAGCGTCCTCAGCGTCCGGGAAACGCTCGCACCTAGGTCCGGTGGGAGAGGCCTCCCTAGGTGTGAATGCCACCTCTCCAAGGTTGACTATACCCGTCTCCATCCAGACGCCTTCAGGGCAAGTTTTCCAGACTACTGCCCTCATCGACTCTGGCTCTGCTGGCAGTTTCATCTCTGCTTCTTTGGTCCAAAGATGGCGGCTACCCGTGATCCAGCTAGCCCAACCCCGGTCTATCTCTTCGGTTACGGGGGAGATTCTTACCGAAACTGTGCACTGCCAGACGGCACCCCTAGCCCTCCAGGTGGGCGCCTTACATCAGGAGAGGATCTCCTTCTATGTCTTGTGCCATTCCTCGTCCAACATCCTGCTGGGCCTTCCTTGGCTGCAATTTCATACCCCTAAGCTGGACTGGAGAACTGGGGAGGTTCTCAGCTGGGGCCAGGACTGTCATAACCGGTGTCTGAGATCTCCTCAACCCAAGTGCTCTACGAGGTCACCTGCTGATGTCAAGCCTCTAGCCGGTCTACCGGAGGACTATCAAGATTTCGGTGATGTTTTCTCGGCCAAGGAGGCGGACTCTCTACCACCTCATCGGGCCTATGATTGCCCTATTGACCTTCTTCCCGGGGCATCTCCTCCACGTGGTCGGGTATACCCTCTCTCTGTGCCCGAGACGGAAGCCATGTCCTCCTACATCCGGGAGAACTTACAAAAGGGCTTCATCCGTAAATCCACGTCTCCCGCTGGCGCAGGATTCTTCTTTGTCCAGAAGAAGGACGGTTCCCTTCGCCCATGCATAGACTACCGGGGCTTGAATAAGGTGACTGTTAAAAATCGCTATCCTCTGCCACTTATTCCTGAACTATTCGACCGTCTTCGTGGAGCTAGGATCTTCTCCAAACTGGATCTCAGGGGAGCGTATAACTTGATCCGTATTCGTAAAGGAGATGAATGGAAGACCGCTTTCAACACCAGAGATGGGCACTACGAATACCTGGTCATGCCATTCGGCCTATGCAATGCCCCAGCGGTCTTCCAGGAATTCGTGAACGACATCTTCCGAGACCTCCTCTATGTCTGCGTCATTGTCTATTTGGATGACATTTTGGTCTTCTCCCCAGATCAGCAGACTCATGTGGCACAAGTGCGTCAGGTCCTCCGAAGACTACGGGCCAATCATTTATACGCCAAGCTTGAGAAGTGTGTTTTCCATCAGCGCAGTCTTCCATTTCTTGGCTATATCGTCTCCGATCAGGGTCTACAAATGGATCCGGCCAAGCTCTCAGCTGTCCTCCAATGGCCACGCCCTGTGGGACTTAGAGCTATCCAGCGCTTCCTTGGATTCGCCAACTATTATCGGCAATTCATCCCTCACTTCTCCACCCTGGTCGCACCCATCGTGGCTCTCACTAAAAAGAAGGCGGACCCCAGACGTTGGCCTCCAGAGGCCGAACAAGCCTTCAATAGCCTCAAGTCTGCCTTTGCCTCTGCTCCTGCCCTAGTCCGCCCGGATGTCTCCAGGCCGTTTTCTCTCGAGGTCGATGCTTCTTCTGTGGGCGCAGGAGCCGTTCTCTCGCAAAGGGACTCATCAGGAGAGACCAGAACCTGCGGGTTCTTTTCTAAGACTTTCTCCCCTGCCGAGAGGAACTATACTATTGGGGACCGTGAACTCCTGGCCATTAAGTTGGCACTGGAGGAGTGGCGTCATCTACTAGAGGGGGCTAAACACCCCGTTAACATCTATACGGACCACAAGAACCTCCTCTACCTCCAGTCGGCTCAACACCTCAATCCTCGGCAGGCCAGGTGGTCTCTCTTCTTCTCTCGGTTCAACTTTACCATCCATTTCCGTCCAGCCGAGAGGAATCTAAAGGCCGATGCATTATCCCGAGCATCCGATGTCATGGGGCAAGAGGAATCTCCTCGTCACATTATACCTCCCGACCGCCTAGTACCAGTTGCTACTTCTGCTCTGCAGAGACTGCCCCCCGGGAAGACTTATGTGCGCCCCGCGCTCCGTAAACGCATCTTGAAGTGGGGGCATTCCTCTTTGGTGGCCGGGCATCCAGGAACTAAAAAAACTGGACAATTGATCTCCCGTCACTACTGGTGGCCCAATCTCCTCCAGGATGTCAAGGATTTTGTGGCTTCCTGTGCAGTCTGTGCCAGGAATAAGTCTCCTCGTCAAAGACCTGCCGGCCTACTTTTGCCCTTGCCAGTCCCGGACCATCCCTGGCACCACATTGGGATGGATTTCATCACAGACCTACCTCCATCTGCGGGCAATACAGTTATTTGGGTGGTGACGGACCGCTTCTCTAAAATGGCTCACTTCGTGGCTCTTCCTGGCCTACCCTCTGCTCCTCATCTGGCTCAGTTGTTCTTCCGACACATCTTCCGCCTGCATGGACTTCCTCTTCACATTGTGTCCGACCGAGGCTCTCAATTTGTCTCTAAGTTTTGGCGTTCCCTCTGCTCGCAGCTCCAAGTAAAGCTGGACTTCTCATCAGCCTACCATCCCCAGTCTAACGGGCAGGTGGAGAGAGTCAATCAGATCCTGGGTAACTACCTACGGCATTTTGTGTCCAGCCGCCAAGACAACTGGTCCGATCTCCTTCCATGGGCGGAATTCTCCTATAACCATCTGGACTCAAGTTCCACAGGCAAGTCTCCTTTCTATGTGGTTTACGGGCATCATCCTCGTCCTCCTCTGCCTCTCTCTCCATCCTCTGGGGTCCCAGCCGTGGAGGAGCTGTTATCTGACCTGCAGTCGATCTGGGAACAAACTCGACAGTCCTTACTCAAAGCCTCTGAACGCATGAAGGACCAGGCGGATAAGAAGAGGAGACCTGCCACGAATTTTCGTCCAGGTGACAAAGTCTGGCTCTCGGCCAAATATGTTCGACTCAAGATTCCCAGCTACAAGTTGGGTCCTCGATTCCTTGGTCCTTTTTCGGTGCTAAAACGCATCAACCCTGTCACCTACAAACTCCGCCTGCCTCCTACTATGCGGATTCCGAACGCCTTCCATGTCTCCCTCTTGAAACCTGTGGTCCTCAACCGGTTCTCCGATCAGTCTCCGTTCTCTGTACCACAAGCCGTCTCAGACGACGTCTACGTTGTTAAAGATATTCTGGCCATGAAAACTGTCAGAGGGAGACGTTTCTTCCTGGTGGACTGGAGAGGATTTGGTCCTGAGGAGAGGTCCTGGGAACCCGAGGCTAACATCCTGGATAAAGATCTCATCAAGGGATTCCTGCAGGCAAGAAAGAGGGGGAGGCCAAAGGGGGGGGGGTACTGTCATGGCCGCGGCGGCGTCCCGTGCTCCGGGCCGCCGCCGCGACCGCCATCCTGCCCAGGCAGCTGCCGGGGTCCTGGTGCAGGGACCCGGCGCTGCGGTCTGTTCGGCCCCGGGGGGCGCCTCACCTCGTCCCGCTCCGCCTTCCGTCTGTGCCGGCCGGCGCGCACGTCCCCGCCTCCTAGGGCGCGCGCGCGCCGGCTGTCTCAGATTTAAAGGGCCAGTCCGTCCCTAATTGATAGTTGCACCCAATCACTCCCTATAAATCCCAGCATGCCCTGTCCCCTGTGTTGGAGCCTCTACATGCTTCCCATAGCGTTTGGCCCAGCTCCCTGTTGTTCCTGATACCTGTCCGCTACCTGGTCCCTAGTCCTTGTTCCTGTTTCCTGCCCGCTACCCAGTCCCTACTCCTAGTCCCTGGTTCCTGCTTCCCGTCTCACTGCTGTTCCTGTGTTCAGCCTGTCACCTGCGGTACGCCTACACGCCACTGTCAGTACCTACTCCTGCCACGCCTCGCCTGCCGTCACCAGCAACCAAGCCAGGGGTAGCGACCTGGGGGTCGTCTGCCGCAGCAAGTCCATCCCGCTTTGCGGCGGGCTCTGGTGAAAACCAGCGGCCCTTTAGACTCCGCTCCCTGGTGAGGTTTGTGCCATCGCTGGTGCCGGTCCAGTGGATCCACTACTCCAGGCGTTACAGTATCTTCCCCTCTGCCTCAGTCCTTGCCTGCGATAGTGCCTAATTTACTAGTGTATCTTGACTTTATTTCCTGCATTGCATTTCTGGTTATCTGACTTCTGGCTCTTGACTATTCAACTACCCTCTTGGGTTCTGTATTGTATTGCGCTGCTTGTGAGTTATTTACCCGAACCTATGACATTACCTTATTTTGTGTGTGTGCTCTATGTTGCACCTAGTTGAGTACAGGGTTTTGCCATCCAGTTGTCCATTGCCATTTAGGGCTTCTGAAGCAAGTAGGCAGGGACAGCGGGGTGAGTGAAATTAATGTAAAGTAAAGACTGCTGAATAAGCCTAATTCAGTGAAATCAACCAACCATCTATTGTGTATAGGGGTCTCCTCACTCTCCTCCAAAGGCAGAGGTCAGGGAAGAGAAGGGCCAGGCACGTTGATTTTCAACAGCCTCATCCTTGTGCGCAAATTAAGCCACTATTGGCACAGGTTATGGCACCAGGATTCTCCCATTTTCAGTATACCCTCAAAAACAGTTCAGATGCAGTTAAAGTTCAGATCTTTAATTCAGTGGGTTGGAGAAAATGATTACATAACAACATGAGGAACTAAAGCATTTCCTATACACAGTCCCTCCATTTCAGGGGCTCAAAAGTAACTGGACAAATTAAATAATTACAGTACATATAAAATGTTAACTTCTAATACTCGGTTGAAAAACCTTTGTCTGTGGCCTTTCTGTCTGGAGTTAAGTACAATTCATGTTCAATTGGGTTGAGATCAGCTGACTGACTTGGCCATTCAAGAATATTCCACTTCTTTGATTTAATAAACTCCTGGGTTGTTTCAGCTTTATGTTTTGGGTTATTGTCAATCTGTATTATGAAGCATCAACCAATCAGTTTGGCTGCATTTGGCTGGATTTGAGCACACAGTATGTCTCTGAACATCTCAGAATTTATTCATCTGTTTCTGTTTTGTCTAACATCATCAATAAACACTACTGACCCATTATCACTGGCAGCCATGCATGCCCAAGCCATCACACTGCTTCTGCGTGTTTTATAGATGATGTGGTATGTTTTGGATCATGAACTGTACCACTCCTTTAGGGTGTGTTCACACGTACAGGATCTGCAGCAGATCTGCAGCAGATTTGATGGCGCAGATTTGAAGTTGCAGATTTAGCTGGTTTCACACTACATATATTTCAGTCAGTATTGTGGTCCTCATATTGCAACCAAAACCAGGAGTGGATTAAAAAAACAGAAAGGATCTGTTCACACAATGTTGAAATTGAGTGAATGGCCGCCATATAACAGTAAATAACTGCCATTATTTCAATATAACAGCTGTTGTTTTAAAATAACAGCAAATATTTGCCATTAAATGGCGGCCATCCACTTAATTACAACATTATGTGAACAGATCCTTTCTGTGTTTTTAATCCACTCCTAGTTTTGGTTGCAATATGAGGACCACAATACTGACTGAAATATACGTAGTGTGAACCCAGCCTGAAAGCATTCTAATCTGGCCCATCAAATCTGCTGAGGATCTGCTGCAGATTCTAATCTGCTCCATCAAATCTGCTGCGGATCCTGTAAGTGTAAACGCACCATAACCAAACAAATTTTCTTTCCATGATTCTGGTTGATCTTAGTTTCATCTGTACAAAGAATGTTCTTCCAGAACCGTGCTGGCTTTTTTAGATGGTTTTTAAGCAAAGTCCAATTTAGCCTTCTTATTCTTGAGGCTTATGGGTGGCTTGCACCGTGCAGTGAACCCTCTGTATTTACTGTCATGCAGTCTTTTCTTTATGGTAGATTTGGATATTGATTGAGTGTTGATCACTTGGTTGGCTGTTGTGAAGGGGTTTCTCTTCACCATGGAAAGTTTCAGGATGTACCAAACTGTGGATTTTGCCTCTCCTAATATTGTAGCAATTTCTTGGTAGGGTTTTTTCGCAGCTTAAAGGGGTTATCCACCTAAGGCTACAAACCCACTTGCCGGATCCGCAGCGAGTCCCCTTGCTGCATATTTGCAGCGAGACTCGCTGCAGATCCGGCCCCTATTCTTTCAATGGTAGACAAAATCGCAGCAGGGATGTACATCCCTGCTGCGATTTTGTCTGCAGCCTGCCCCATTAACCCCCCGGCCGCCGGACATTATACATTACCGGGTCCCCGTTCCTGCTTGCTTCGGGGCTCCTAGTGTCTCCACGGCCCGCCCGGCCAATCAGGACCGGGATCAGGTAATGTATATCCTGCCCGCCCCCCTGCAGCCCCGATCACCCCCAGCCGCACCATTGCCCCCAGCCGCACCATTGCCCCCACCCCCGCAGCCCCCGGCCGCACGATCGCCTGCAGCCCCCCCCCCGCCAGGCAATCATGCAGCCGGGGGCTGCGGGGCTGGGGGCGATCGTGCGGCCGGGGGCTGCGGGGCTGAGGGCGATCGTGCGGCCGGGGGCTGGGGGCGTTCGGGGCTGCAGGGGGGCGGGCAGGATATACATTACCTGATCCCCGTTCCTGCTTGCTTGGGCGGCTTCCGGCACGTTCCGCCCGGCCAATCAGTGCGCTGCCCCTCTGCAGCGCACTGATTGGCCGGGCAGGCCGCAAAGACACCGGGAGCCCCGACGCAAGCAGGAACGGGGACCCGGTAATGTATAATGTCTAGCGGCCGGGGGGTTAATGGGGCGGGCTGCAGACAAAATCGCAGCAGGGATGTACATCCCTGCTGCGATTTTGTCTTCCACTGAAAGAATAGGGCCGGATCCGCAGCGAGTCTCGCTGCAAATACGCAGCAAGGGGACTCGCTGCGGATCCGGCAAGTGGGTTTGTAGCCTAAGAGTGAAAAAAATAAATGCTAGCTGGTGTTACTCACCAAGTCCCCATGAGTATTTTGAGCCGTCTCCTGTCTTACTAGCTGCTGTCATTCCTTAGTTAAATAAGGTTCAAGAGGGAAGTGTCTTTAATTGAAAGAAAGAACTGAACTCAAGAACATGGGAACACAATCTGAGGTTAGTTGTAGAAGAGATCAGAAGCAACATATTAGTTTACTGAAAAAGTAAATGAATAAATATGGGTCATAAGACTACTTGAAAAATATATTACATACATGAATAAATTGTGACATTAAAAGGGCATCGGATAACTAACAGTTTTTTGAACTGTTAGTTATCCGATGCCTTTTTAATGTCACAATATATTCATGTATGCAATATATTTTTCAAGTAGTCTTATGACCCATATTTATTCTGATCCCCTGGACCAATGTACTGTTATCATTTTTTCCCCTCATTTTTTTATGTATGATATTTCTGCTTTACATGATTTTAAGGAGTTAAGGAAAGTAAGCTCAAGTGGTGTTTTTTGGTAAATTATGGTAGTTTTGAGTTTTTCCAGTTACATTTGGGATAATTGATATGTGGGATAGATTGTTTGGCACACGCAATTTATATGGTACTTTCCCGCAATCTGGATCTATATTTGTATTGGTAATTTTCCGTGCAGTGGATTATGTACAATCTTATGTCTCCTACTGTCACAGAGCTGTTGTTTGTGCCACATTTGTCATGCATCCTCCTCCCTCTTCATGAATAATCAATGCTGCCCCGCCTCCTGCTCGCTCAGCTTTCAGATTGCAGATCAGTCCTCTGTAGGCAGGTTATCTTTGAAAGAATATCTCTTCCCTAATGTGTTGGAGCTGTGGTCTAGAGGTAACTCACCTGTCTAGTGACCTGCCAGCAGTTCATTCTCTGGTTCGAATCCCCTGATGGAAATTAAATAGATGTCTATTTTTTTTGTCTCATTATTGTATAATTTTTAAGGCTATGTTCACATTTGCTCAGTATTTTGGTCAGTATTTTGAAATCAAAACCAGGAGTGGATTAGGAACACAGAAAGGCTATGTTCTCACACTGTTGAAATTGAGCAAATGGGCGTCATTTAATGGCAAATATCGGACGTTGTTTAAAAAAAAAAAAAACAGTAATTATTTGCCATTAAATGATGGCCATCTGCTCAATTTCAACAGTGTGTGAACAGTGAACATAGCCTTTCAGTCTTTCCAATCCACTTCTGGTTTTGGTTGCAAAATACTGACCAAAACACTGAGCAAAAATACTGTGTATACACAATAATGAGGAAAAAAAGACATCTATTTAATTACCATCAGGGGATTCGAACCAGAAAATGAACTGCTGTCAGGTCTCTAGACAGGTGAGTTACCCCTAGACCACAGGTCCAACAAATTACAGAGGAAAGATTCTTTCAGACATAACCTGCCTATAGAGCACTGATCTGCAATCTAACAGCTGAGCCAGGAGGTCGGGCAGCATTGATTATTCATGAAGACGGAGGAGGATGCATGACAAGTGTGGCACGAACAACAGTTCTGTGACAGTAGGAGACATAAGATTGTACATAATCCACTGCACGGAAAATTACCAAAAAGTCACCATGCTCACTGGGGGCTGCCAGCTACAGCACACTGTCAGCACCTTAGTTAGTGCCCGGGAGCTGATGGATTCCCTTTAAAAGGAATGTATACCTAGATTTTTGTTTAAATTCTTTAATTTGTTTTAATTATGGTGCATTTACATGGAATGATTATCGCTCAAATTTTCACAATAACGATGGCTTCTGAGTGATAATCAGCTCATGTAAACGCAGCGAACGATCAAGCGACAAGAGAGAAATCATTCATTGTGATCTTTCAACATGTTTCAAATCGTCCAATTAAAAAAACTTTGGGGAGTTAAGCAATATCACCTGCTCATAAAATAGAAAGTAGAAAGACGGGGAAAGACTAGACATAACACACAAAGAAGGGTGGGAGTGGGGAGAAGTTTTTTAGGAGAATGAATGCCCTGCTCAATACACTAATATGGGGTAGAAAGAGAGCCCAAATTAAATTGGCAACTCTATTTATCTCAAAAGCAAGAGGTGTGTTGGGTCTTCCTGATTTGAAGTAGTATTTTCTTGCCTCCCAGATATTTTGCCTAACGAACGTTCATCAAAGCAAGTTTTATAAGTCTTTATATATTTTTTTTAAAGAATATAAGAAACCGGAGTATGGGGGAAGATGCCATCTTGAAAACTTGGTAGCCATTAAAAAAGACTATGGTCTAATAATAACCTAGTTGAGGTAAAAAAGATTGGATTATTGAAAGGGTGATAGAGGCAGGCATTGTGAGTTTAAGAGATGTGATTTCTACTGGAAAAGTTAAAAACTGGGAGAATATTAAATTAGAGTGCAATATGCCAGGAATGTATTGGTATGAATATGTAAGATTATACAATGCATTATCTATTACCAAGAAATCTATAGAATTCAAGCTTCTAGCTCACCCATTTTTCACTTGGATTATGGGACAAGACATAATAAAGGAGGTCATATCTAAGCTTTACGCCAATTTAAAGGGTAATGAGGAGGTAGATTTTAAATGTAAAAGAAAATGGGAGGAAGAAATTGGAAAACTAAATAATGACCAATGGACAAGCATCTTCAATTACAACCAGATTTCACAGAAGAAGTCTAAAAAATACCTTTTATTAATACTTATTCATTTATTACTTATTAAAACATGTGGCAACTATACACAATATAAACAAAAATTCTGTTGTCTTACCACTCTGATGACAGTAAGCAGCAGATCCAGGAGACGTGAGGGATTACGACATCCATATCAGTGGCGGATCTATCATTCTGGAACTTGGGCTGGAGGGTAAAGTGTTAAAGCATAAAGATAAGGATGCCAGTCCCTACAATGCCCTACTATAATTAAAATCAAAATACTGCCCCTCCAGACAGAGCTCCTGCCCTAATAAGGGTGACTCTGCCACTCTTTCCCTACACTACCCCTGATATACCCTATATACAAACTATGCAAATCCCTATGCATTTCATTTCCATTGGGGAACTCTTCAGGCGACATAACCTGCCACTCAAAACAAATACAGTGGGTATCTAGAACACTTCTGGAGGTGCTGCAAGTATGGTCTTGCACCCGCGTATGGCAGCCCTAATCACATATTCACTACCTGAGGTTTAAAACTACTCAAAACGCCACCTTTCCAATCTGCTAGATGAAGTGTCGGATCCCCGGGGTAGGCGGGGACCACAGGAGCCAGAATGACGGCGCTTCACGGCTTCAGGTTTAATGAAGTAAAACAATTAATTTTAATGGTCTCATAAACAACGCGTTTCGAGGCATTAATTGCCCCTTTGTCAAGTAGGAGAGACATAGTGTATCATAGGCAGAGGGTCCTTTATATATATGCCAAAGTATCTGTTTGGCAGGAAATTGTAAAAAAGGTGCCGCCCCCTGGGGTCAGAGGTGACTGAAACAGATCAAATCAAATGCTAACAATATACACTTGAATACAACATGATTACATTTGTTGAAAGTATAAAAGACTCTTATGTGCATACAATCACGATTTCTATTATTTAAAATAAAATAAAATAAAAGTGACATCACAGAGGTCCGTATCACATGTTCATTTTTTTGGTAGTGATTTTGACTAAACTTTATTGCACGTGCACTTTTTTCTTTGTTGGTAGAGACATAACTTTATTTATAAGACAAATGATAAAAATCACTTGATCAGTTTTTTGTTTTTTTTTATAGTGGTTTTGAATAAACTTTATTGTGTGCACTTTTTTCTTTGTTTGTAGGGGCATATCTTTATTTATAAAACAAATGATAAAAATCACATGATCGTTTTTTTTTTATTGGTTTTTTTTTTGGGGGGGGGGGTTGAATAAACTTTATTGTATGCACTTTTTATTTGTTTGTAGTGGCATAACTTTATAAAAAAAAAATGACATAAGGAATGGGGATTAAAACATGTCTAATTAATATACATATACATGAGGTACATGTGTGCCTATGATAATGGGTAACCATAGATTAAGCTAAATAGGCTAAATGATCTGGATAGGACTGAGTTAAAACTTTATTATGGATGGGTGGAAGGTGGTGTAAGGTGAAAGGATATTATGGCTGAGAGAATATATTAAAGGTTGATTTCGAAAGCTTCATTCAGGCCATTAGGAGACAATGTATCCAGTTTAAAGATCCAAAACATCTCGCATCTCTTTAATTTCTGGAATCGATTAGAAGCATCTGCGGGTATATGATCAATTGGGCAGATTTTGAAGCCAGAGAAGTCATTGCTGTGGTGTATGGAAGCGTGTCTTGATACGCTATGTTTCATAAACCCTGTGTTTACATTATGACGATGTTTATTGATTCTTGTTCTCAGGGGCATTATAGTTCTCCCTATATACTGAAGTCCACAGGGGCAGGTGAGTAAGTATACTACAAAATCTGTTGCACAAGTTAAGTGATGTTTTATAGGAAATTTTTCTTTAGTGATTTTACTGGAGAATTGGTTTGTACATATGATGTTCTCACAGCACTTACATCTAGGGTTATCGCATTTGTTGGTTTCATTTATGATGTTAGTATTTTTAGTAGGTATTTTGGTTGGACGTCGTTTACTGGGGGCCAAACAATTTTTAAGGGTTTTTGCCCTACGGTAAATGAACCTTGGAGTACGTGGGATCTCTTTTTTGAGGATAGGATCACACAGTAGAATCTTCCAATGTTTCTTGAAGAGGTCTTCCATTCTTTTATGGTTCGAATTGAAGGTAGTGATAAAAGCTAAATTAAACTGTTTGACTTTATCTTGTTCTACAGTTGTTTTCTGTCGTGATAGTTGTAAACACTCTTCTTGCGTAAGATTATTAGTTCTTCTTAGAGCTGAGTCGACTACTTTTGTAGGGTAGCCTTTCGCTGCGAATCTATTCCTCAAAGTACCACATTGCGTTTCATAGTCGCTATCTTTAGTGTAATTTTTTCTAATTCTCTTAAATTGACTGAAGGGGATGTTGTCCTTCCATTTCTTCAGGTGAGAACTATGATAATCCAAATAACTATTACTGTCTACTTTTTTGAAATGTGTTTTTGTGATGACTTTCTCTTTTTCTGTGCTGAGTTCTAGATCCAAATATTCTACTTGGTCGCGGGAGTACGTGGCCGTGAAGGTGAGTCCCCAGGAGTTCTCATTTAGGTAAGATACGAAATTTTTTGCTTCATCGATTGTACCATTCCATATAAGGATGAGGTCATCAATATACCGTTTGAACAAAAGTATTTTCGGAAGCCAGATGGGATTGGAATAAATAAAGACTTCTTCAAAGAGGCCCATGTATAAGTTAGCATAGCTAACCTACAATCTGTTGTTTACGTTATCACCCTATGGCGCCCTTTTCACTTTTTTAACCTTTCCAATCTGCGGACTCCAGTAACCAGTGCCCACTCCAATCATGTTATTTTTTCATTCTTTGAGGCATTTAGGATTATTAATGTCCAACACTAAACAATTTTTTATATATTTATAGGATGACCGTCCCATAAACTATTTTACACCCCACATATATCGATAAAGAACAAACATACTAAATCTGCTTGTTCAGACCAAGGGGTTGTACCGTTTTGAGTCTAAAAATCCATTTACATTCTTTCTGAAGAATTAAGTTTTCCCAGTCACCACCACGTTTTGGTGGTCTAATGTTTTCAATCCCCACAAAGATCAGACATTTTGGGTCTCCCCCATGTTTAGTAAATACTTTAAGGTCCGCATTAAGCAAAGCTATAGGACGGTAATTGCCCCACTCTGACGGACCCTTCTGCGGTTTGGGGTTTAAAGATATGTAAGTGTGGGACATAGCTGAGGGAATGGGCTCTCCAGCCTAGAAAGCATTAAATACTCAAGTGGGGAGTAAGTATTGGAGCAAATGCCTTAAGGCTGGGTTCACACTATGTATATTTGAGACTGTATTTGGTCCTCATGTCAGGTCCTCATAGCAACCAAAACCAGGAGTGGATTAAAAACACAGAAAGACTCTGTCCACACAATGTTGAAATTGAGTGGATGGCCGCCATATAACGGTAAATAACTTCCATTATTTCAATACAACAGCCGTTGTTTTAAAATAACAGCACATATTTGCCATTAAATGACGGCCATCCACTCAATTACAACATTATGTGAACAGAGCCTTTCTGTGTTTTCAATCCACTCCTTGTTTTGGTTGCTATACAGCCTCAAACATACAGCCTCAAATATACGTAGTGTGAACATAGCCTGAAAGTATACTTACTTACATATGTATAAGTAAGTATGTAAGTCTCTCTGGCCCTGGCGATTTACCCGTAGGCAGTTCTTTAAGGATGTCCTTTAGCTCTTCAGCCGTTAATGCTGTATATAAGCTTTCCTGTGCTTCAGGGGGTAATCTGACATTTCTCTAGAAAAGCGTCAAATAATGCTGTTCCGTCCATGGGGGCTCTGGGTAGCACATCCGGCTGGTTATACAACTAGGCAAAGTACTCACTGAACTTCTCCACTATGGCGGAGGGGTCATGAATCAAGGTACCATCTCTGTCCCTGAGGGCAGCGTTTACTGCTCAGTGCGGGCCCTTAATTGAGTAGAAAAAACGTGTGTGCTTTGGTTCCCCTCTCATAACATCTCTGGTGTAAAGTAGCAGTTTTTCTACTTTATGTAAAGTTAGACTCTTCACTTTGACTCTAAGGCCTATGACCTTATGCAACAGAGCCACCGAAGGGGACTCCATTAACTTAGTTTCCAGGGCACGCAAATGAGCAGAAAACTTTCCTATAACATGATTTCTGTCCTTCTTCAGCTTGAAACTTAGAGAGATAAAAGGTCCTCTCATTACTGTCTTATGCGGCTCCCGGAGTACCACCGGGAACCTAACTGAACCCACATTGACTCTATAGTACTCTTTCAAGGAATTGGACTATCCCGTAAGTGAGGGGTTTTTAATCTACATTTAGCATTAGAGTTAAGACCATGTACGTTTACAGAAAGTAACCTGACCATCCCAGTACCAGTACAAGTTATTCACCAATTTACCAGTGGCAGAATATCCAGTCACGGAGAGGGGTTCACACAAAAGGAAAAGGGACAGTTCAAGGAAACACAAACAAAGAAAAGAAGAAAGATGGGTATATAACCCTAATAATACAAGAACATTAATAATGAAGGCCAAGGGGGGGGGGAGGGTGTGGATATATTTCAGTCAGTATTGCAACCAAAACCAGGAGTGGATTAAAAACACAGAAAGGATCTGTTCACACAATGTTGAAATTGAGTGGATGGCCGCCATATAACAGTAAATAACTGCCATTATTTCAATATAACAGCCGTTGTTCTAAAATAACAGCAAATATTTGCCATTAAATGGCCGCCATCCACTCAATTTCAACATTGTGTGAACAGATCCTTTCTGTGTTTTTAATCCACTCCTGGTTTTGGTTGCAATACTGACTGAAATATACTGACTGAAATATACGTAGTGTGAACACAGCTTTATAGCGTAACTGTAATTTCAGGGTCATTTATCAGAAAACAATAAATATCAATTGTACAAGGGATTTTAAAAAACTCTGTAATAGGTTTTATTAAGCAAAAGAGTTACCTTCTGTACTCAAAAAGCAGTTTGCCAGCTCCCCACCCCCCTCACTTCCGATGAAGCAGGATTTCTCTGTCCATTCTATCCTCCTGCAATCCTGCCCCCCAAGCTCCTAGATAAGCACCGACCTTTCTGACCTGTGAATCCAGCGTTTCATGTGCCCAGACACTGAGTAAACAGCTGGTATGTGTATCTGTTCTTCCTGCTCACTCCTCTGCCTCAACCCCTCCCCCCTCCATAGGTTATAATGGACACAGCAGAACCCGTCTAGAAAAAGCCTTTTGAGTACAGAAAAAGGGTTTTTTTGCCTAGTAAAGCCTATTACAAAGTTTCTTAAAATCGCTTGTACTATTGATTTCTGCAAAAAAACAAACAAAAACATGCCAGTTACGCTTTAAAGATAGGAAATACTAAGAGAAGACCCAATATGTTTCAAATACCACATTGAGTACCCTTGGGTAGAGGTCATAGAGGTAATGCTTTTCAATAAAATCAAGACTCTAAAAGGAACCCAGGCCGCCCCCCACCCAAGCCAAACGAAAGAACAACGGCCTGGGATAGCCTGAGCTGTTATTAACAGCTATGTATAACTGAGCTATGTAAACAAGTGCTGATCTACCAGTTCAACTCATATTTGGTATGGCCCTGGTATGGTATAAAAAATATACACAATACCATTAAAACTCTTCATAAAGAGTCTCTCCATATACAATACCAGACACACGGGGCCACAATCAGAGCTACGTTCAGTTTTTTTCATACCTTTCACCATACAGGTCATGATATATGGATAACATTAAGATATGATTAGCTGTAATTATAGGTTTTGGCATAATGTACTGCCATACCAGTCATTATGTACCTACCTAATGTACCTCTTGCTCCAGTTTAAAGTGAACCCAACAGGTTATTTATGCTCCTCCATATGAGAGCGACATTTTACAGAGGAAGCTGCAAAGTAAGGAGAAAGCGCTCGTGTGCAGAGAGACAGTGGTGAGAAAGGTGTTCGAGCGATGGACAAGACACGCTGATTGACAACAAAACCAATACAGGCAAAACTGTCAGCCACTTGGTGGGGGTGGTATAATCAGGACTCTGTCAGAAATCCTGCGCCAAGTCCTATAAATCTACATATGATTTACATCAGCTCCTCTTCCTTTATTACAGTGATGGAGAACCTTTTAGAGACCAAGTGCCAAAACTGCAACCCAAAACCCAGTAATTTATAGCAAAGTGCCAAACACCAATGTCCTGAGGACTACTACATATTTGGTGGACTACAGTGTCTTGAGGATCTTTATGTTATAAAATAGTTAATGTAGGTGGGTGGGTGGTTGGAGGGCTTATTTTAATAAAAAAAAATAATTTATATCTTTTGTTTCTTTTAATTCACTTTACAGTCTTAGTAGTAGAAGCTACCTGATCAACAGTATCTACAACCAGAGGTGTAGCTTGCTTTTCCTGCACCCGGGGCAAAGATTCAGTTTGCCGTAACCTTCTTCATGCTCTAAACTAAGGACAGCTTCTATTAGTGTTCTATACTGCACCGTCTGAGTATAATACCACTGCAAACTGGCCCTGTGTGAATACCACCAAACACTGTACATCCTAAATATAATACTGCCACATGCTGCACCCTTCTGAGGATGTTTGAGTTCTCTTTCTTGGGATTGGTAAGGATCCCAGTGGTCAGACCCTCACGGTCATCTTATAATCTCCTATCCTGTGGATAAGAGACAACAAGCTGTAATAAGAATACCCCTTTAATACATATGTACTGTATCACATACAACACACTCACTAGACAGATTTAGTAAGCATAAATACATGGGGGAGGGGGGTGGGGAGGATCGTGCAAAGAAACAAGACTCTACCGTGTTTCCCCGAAAGTAAGACCCTGTCTTACATTAATTTTACTCCCAAAAGTCCCACCCTGCCTTACTTTCGGGGGAGGCCTTACATTGGGAAAAAAAATGGAAAAAATATTTTTTTTAACAATAAAATTAACATTTATTAACAGGCTGAACAGTATGGTCAAACAAATTATGTCTCAAGAATATCTTTTTACGTACTAAAGTTCTGTATCATTACGGTATTTTCAATATGAAAAACAATGAACAGTAACGAACAGTCTCAATACCGTATGTACGGTAACACCGTAACATAAAGCAAGATTTATTCAAGAACAACCATGTCATCCTCTTCTGGAACATCATCATAAACATCCAAGTTTTGAGGTTCCTCTGGAATTGCTTGGGACTCAAGTTCCTGCAAAATCATTGGGCCATATCGCTCATGTTTAGCTACGGCACTGTCCAGAAATGAGCAGGTCTTGTCCAGGTAGCCAGCTCGTAGGGCATTTTGAATGCAAGTGTCCGTGATCTTAGCCCATGAATTCTTGACCCAATTCACGATCTCTAGCAGTTTGGGCTTCACAAAGTTCCCACGCACATTTCTCTCCATTCTGTTCTCAATGTAGTCATTGATCTCGGCACGGAGATTGTCCTTGAAGGGCTTGTTTATGGCGATATCCAGAGTCTGGAGATAAGCCGTCATCCCTGCCGGAATCATAATCTGGTCGATTCGTCGCTCATTAAGAAAGTTCTTCATGTTTTTGGCGCGGTGTGTGCTGGCTGCATCCCAAATCAGCATTGCTCTTTGGGTGCCTCGCATAACAAGCGGCAGCATTAAATCAAGCCACTTCCTTATAACCGCTTGTGTGGCCCAGGCTTTCTCAGTTTCCAGCACATAAATGCCAGACACCCTCTCAATCTTGTCCTTCTTGCCCTTTGCAATGAGTAGCGGTGGGACTTTAGTGCCATCCAGCCGAATTGCCAAAATGCAGGTGACACGTGCACTTTCATACGCAGTGGAGGGAACATACACGGAGGAGGCACCTCGTTGTTCGATGGTGGTTTGAGCAGCTTGACCCATGAACACTGCGGTTTCATCCATGGCAATCATGTTGGAGAGACTGTACTTTGTGAAGTCAGTGTCATTCACAAACTTTTTGTAGGCAAAAGCACGTTTCACTATTTCTGCATCCTCCAGCCTAAAGAGTGTGGTGGATCTTCTCAGAGATAGGTCATTGCGTTCAAGAAAGTTATCCACCCAGTGCTGTGAGGCCTTGAATTCCTCAGGGGAAATCTCAAACTGTGGTGCACTTGCAAGAGCAAATTCCTGAATCTGAGCCCTGTTCACCACCAATGTTTTCGCTCTCCTGTCAGCAACCCACTCAGAGACCAGGGCTTCCAGCTCAGTAAACATTGGTTGCCGACCACATCCAACCTTACGCATTTTAGCCTTTCCGATCTCCGCTCGTTCACTGAGGCGATCATAATCAGCTCGCCATTTGCGGACCAAACGTTCAGCCAGCATTTTTTGTTTGCAGAATTCCGCAAGATTCTTGCCGCGAGATTCCTCTACTATCCCTTTTTTGTACTCCACAGAGTAGCTTTTTCTTTTACTGGGACCGGAAGAGCTCATCTGGGGGTAAAAATATACGGTATCAGCATTGTTTCTGGTTCCGTATCTGTTTTACAGTACGGTACTTTACATTACGGTAGACTGTTCAACAAGCAAGCAATCCCTGCAGCCTCCTCATTGTTGTACAGTCCGACATCCCTCCCCATACAGTATCCCTGCAGCCTCCCATTGTTTTCTCATTCCTTTAGATTTCTTATGCTTTCTTCTACCTTCCCTCCATTTTCCCTGTCGTTCCTTTTGACCCCCCCCCCCCCACCCCCACCTGGCCTTCTCCTCATGCCTCCTCTCACTTCTCCAAATTCCTCTACTGTTTTTCCTCCTAGTCATTCCCCTTCCTTTTTTCTGTCATTCCTCCTCATTCCCCCTGTACTTCTCATGCTTCCTCTCGCTCCTCCATATTCCTCTCCTGTATACATCCCCATTCATTTCCCCCTTATTCCTCTTTGATCCTTTGGATTTCTCATGCTTCCTCCCACTCCTCCTTATTCCTTTCCTATCCTTCTTCTTATTCATTCCCCTCCATTTCCCCTGTTCCTTCTCATTCCACACACACACATACACACCTTACCTTTCTTCTGTCTCAACGCGATTCCTCTGCGGTACCGGGCTGACGAGGTGACGTTCGGCCAATCAGCTGCGAGCCGGCTGACTGGCCAATCGCAGCTCGAGCTGACTGGCCAATCGCAGCTCGAGCTGACTGGCCAATCGCAGCTCGAGCTGACTGGCCAATCGCAGCTCGAGCTGACTGGCCAATCGCAGCTCGAGCAGCAGGATGCGCCGCAGGCCATTTACTGAAGGCGGAATACGGGCGGCTCCTGGATGGAGCGAGGTACCGTAGCAGTTCCTGTACTTTCCCCAGGGACCCCACCCATATGCGGCCTTACATTCCCCCCTCCCAGCTACCCTGCTCTACAATCGGGGGGTGCCCTACATTGGCGGACCCCCCCGAAACCCTCACCCTGCCTTACTTTCGGGGGGGTCCTACTTTCGGGGAAACACGGTAGTTGCTCACAGCTGGAATCTGATTGGTTACTATGGTCAACTATGTTTAATAAATCTCCCCCCATAGTGTCATACAAACATAGAAAAATAAATAATGGGGTACTCTGGGCAAAGGCCTATTTTGATATATGCCACGGATGGGTTGTTTAGAAATAATAAAGAACACTCCACATAAAAGGAAGTGACGTACCAGTCACATGAGGGTTCGTCAAAGCGGCACTAAGCCGCGAAACTGCGGTCACCCACCTTGTCTCCCCCGCTCCCCCTGCGCACAGCAATAAAAGCCGGATGGTCTGAATACACTGCTGGTGAGTGCCTCCTTTTATCCTTTATTCATTGTTAATAAAGAACACTTACCTCTCTGTCCCGTGTTGTTGTGACGTTGCTGGCCCGTCAGCAGTGAGATACCAAAGGTGCCAGAGATGGTGTCTATATCCTGGACAACACCAAAATAAGAGAGTCTGTTTATAACTATGTAATCCTTGAACTATGTAATGACAAGCTACTATGCAAATGTAAAATCTCTTTGTTCTGGCTTCTTGCAGATATACTGTATAACCTTGAGTAACACTAATAATAAACAAATATTGTAGTAGTCATGGTGGGCGGCTCCCCGCTCCTATCTACTCACTGTGCTCTGCCTGTCAGCGCGCTCGCTGGGATGATTGACAGGCAGAGAGGCCAGTAACGGACCTCTCTGCCTGTCAGTCATCCCCTCTGAGCGCGCTGACAGGCAGAGCGCAGTGACTAGATACGAGTGGGGAGCCGCCCACCATGACATAAAAGTCATTTTCTCCGTTATAAAGCACCTGCTGCGGCCGTGGTCGGTACGTGCCGGGGCCGCTCCAGGTGCTTTATACAATGCTCAAGGGAACCATATCAGCCCAAACCGGCTGATTGGTTCCCTTTAAACCAAAACGCTCTTCAACCAAGTTACACTTAAACCAAGGTACCACTGTATTTAATTCGGAGCAGTCTGGAACGGTCTGGTACTAATTGAGTAAAACCCTAACACAGCCCGGGCATATATCAAAAAGGCCCTTGCCTGGAGTACCCTTTTAATGACCTCTTACCTTAACCCCTTCAGGACCGGGCTAATTTTCATTTTCGCATTTTCGTTTTTTTCACCTCGTTTTAAATGCCATAGTGCTTGCATTTTTTCACCTACAGACATAAGCCTTTATTTTTAGCGCCTATATTTGTACTTTACAATGACAGACTTAATTTTTCCAGAAAAAAATTATTTGTGCAGTGAAATTGGAAAAAAAAGGAATTTGTTTTCATTTTGGGGGTTTTGTGTTTACACCATTCGCCCTATGGTAAAACTGACATGTTATATATGTTCCTCAAGTCAGCCGGATTACAACGATAAGTAATTTACATGACTTTTATTATTTCTGACAGCTTTTAAAAAATTAAAACCTTTTAAAAAAAACTAAATGTGTTTAATATTGCTCTATTCCCAGCCTTATAACGCTTTTATCCTTTGGTCTATGGGGCCATATTTTTTGCGGCATGATGTGTTCTTTCTATCAGTACCTTGTTTGCGTATATGCGACTTTTTAATCACTGGTGCAGACCAGACAAAACTATTTCCGAGCCTCGGCCGTCTCAGTAGAAGGGATCTCCCCTCCACCATCGCATCGTGGGGGCAGATCCTCCAACCAGACACCAGGGAAAGGGGCCAATAGTATATTTAAATGCAGCTGTAAGTTTTGACAGCTGCATTTAAATGTATAATTAGCGGGCGCGACGCCTCTCTGAACACCCCCACCAGCATCAGGACATACAGTTATGTTCTCATGCGGGCAGGGGGTTAACTCTGGGGAGGTTAGGACATAGCAGCAGCCAGGGGTAATGGAGATAGGGAGAGGATCTGGAGACTCGCTGCCTGGCATTTTCTAGGTGCTAAACTTCTGGAGCAAGGGTAGTGGAATGGACAGGATGAATGTCATCTTTCTCATAATTTGACATGATGAAGTACACAGGTGGAAGAAGGCTAATTTTATTGTCAATTTCCTACATTTCCCTTCCAATGCAGTATTTCCATGTAAGTCACAATGTAATATGTAATTTATTTCTGTAAATGTCCTGTTGGTCACATAGTTGTGATCTTCATTTGTTTCTGGTTCTGCTGATGTGGTACAACTACGTGCAGCATGCAGCGCTATGCACTATACCAGTATGTCATCTCTGTAGAAATGGACTGGACAGTGCAACAAGGCTGCAGTATAGTCCATTAATACACACAGCATACTGGTGCCACAAACCAGAAGAAATGTAGAAGAAACCCTATGACCAATAGGACATTTAGAGTAAATTGACCCATAAGTATCCTGTATTGCTTACTGCATAGGACAGAGGGGAACCTTCAGCAGGGCAGCACTCACCTCTCACTAGGCTCTCACCTTGCTCCAAGTCCATATGCTGCGCTCCCTCCCTAGGCAGTCCTTCTCCTCTGCCAATGAAGGTTTCAGTTCTCATTCAGACTGATAGAGGCTCTAATTAGTTCATTATGACTTCAGTCTGGAAAAGGGCACTCAGACAGCTATAGAGGATCCTTGTTTTCTCCACATCTACTCTGATACTCCACCCCTCCACCTGCACCCTAGTATATGCCTATCCCTTTTCCCAGCCCTACGGTATTCCCTTTTGTTCTGATTTTGTACTGCATTGCAATGACCTGGCTTGTTTTTTGACTGTGATTGTGGTTCCTATTTGTGGCTTATACGTACCTGGTACATTACTGATGACTGTCCTCCCTGACTGGCCCTGCACTTAGCAGTATAGGGACTGTTGCCTAGTTTGGGTCTAGGGTAGTACTTCCAAGTAGGCAGGGATAGTGGGCTGGGATCAATTAGGGTTCACTGTTCACTTATGGATGTGAGAATATCACCAGCCAGAACTGACTTTCTGGCCAAAGGTCATGACTGCAGTAGCAGAGCAAATGCAAGGCCTTACTCATTTAGTGTAGCAGCAAGAAGTTTCCCAGTCACACTATGTTGCTCATGCTATCCCACAAAAACCCCAAGTTCAGCTTTCTGATAGGTTAAGTGGGGATAGAAAAGGTTTTTGGACCTTTCGCAAGGGTTGTAGTTTGTATTTCAGGGGCCAACGCAAGAGTGGACCTTCCCATTGTCTCCAGGTGCTGCTGAATTAGTCTCGGTTGATTTATTTTTTTTCAGCTTTTAGTCTGTTATTAGAGATGAGCGAACTGGGTTCGGGTTCGAGTCAATCCGAACCCGAACGTTCGGTATTTGATTAGCGGGGGCTGCAGAACTTGGATAAAGCTCTAAGGTTGTCTGGAAAACATGGATACAGCCAATGACTATATCCATGTTTTCCACATAGCCTTAGGGCTTTATCCAACTTCAGCAGCCACAGCTAATCAAATGCCGAAAGTTCAGGTTCGGATCGACTCGAGCATGCTCGAGGTTCACTCATCTTTATCTGTTATACAATGACCCTGACAGGGCAGCTGTAGTGGAGACACACTTGACTACTCTGAGAAAGGGTATAAGGCTGGTCGAGGAGTATTGTTCTGAGTTTCACCAGTGGAGTATTCCTTCGGGGTGTAATGACCTGGCACTTAGATGCCAGTTTAGGTTGGGTTTAGCTGATCACTTAAAAGACATGCTTGTTGCTTACCCTCCCCCCTCATACCCTTGACAAAGCAATGGCTCTAGCTGTAAGGTTTGACCGACTTTTTAGGGAGAGACATTGTAAGAAGTCTGGGACTCCACTGCTTTTCCGATTCCTGTTACCCTGGATTTCCCTCTGAGGATTCCATGCATCTAGGGGCTTCTGCTATAGCTGGGCTATGCGCTATGCGCCCCGGGCACTGTTGCTACTTATATACCTAGGTCTAAAACTGTTAAAGGGGTGCTCCAGTGAAAGAACTGTTTCTTTCAGATCAATTGTTATCAGAAAGTGCCAGAGATTTATAATTTACTTCTACTAAAAAATTCCCCAGTCTTCCAGTACCTGGTGCTGTATATGCTGCAGGATGTGGTGTATTTTTTTTCCAGTCAGCAGGAGAGTTTTATGGAGATTTGTTACTGCTCTGGATGGATTCTGTCACGGACAGAGGTGTCAGACTGGAAAGAATACACTTCCTGCAGGATATACAGCAGCTGATAAGTAGTGGAAGACTGGGGATTTTTGTAATAAAAGTAAATTACAAATCTACCTTTTTCTGACACTAGTTGATTTGAAAGAATTTTTTCAGCGTACCCCTTTAATGCCAGTGCTTTGTTCAAGAACTTTTGTGCTACTCAGTCCCAACTGGGAAAATTCAAAACCCATTCTACCCAAAAATCACATGAGATTCTAGCACGGGATAGCACCTGTGTTCAAGATTTGTGTGCCACCCCAGTTCCAATTACGTTACATTTTACATAATTACGTTTTGTCTGGGCACTGTGGAGTGAATAACACAAAGAAATTGCTGGGCCAAAATTATTGGTAGCCCATTTCTATCCAGAGAGGTGGGACCATATATAACCGCTTATGAAGTTTGTGCTGGCACCAAAGCTCCCAGGACTTGTCCTGTGGGACAGCATTGTCTTCTGCCTGTACCTAAACATCCATGGACCCACATCTCCTTGTGATCTTTTTCTAGTGATTGCTTTATTGTTTGTAATTCATTAAGTTTTAGAAAGAGTGAAAAAAATGCTTTACAAATTTATCCATAAGACAATTTTTGTGGCATTTTTTTTTTTTTTTCAAAAGATAGTGTCTATTAGTATAGGCTTTTTAATGTGATTTTTTTTTTTAGGACTTTTGAGCCACAGCATGCTGTGGTGAAAAAAACCCCATCAGAAACAAAGTGCCATGTCGGTATGGCTTTTCATATTTGCCAGTTTACTCCCAGATAACAACTGACAGCAGTGTTTTGACACAAATAAGCCGGTGGAGCCCCATTTAAGAATCTCAAAACACAGGACTAGCCAGATATCCCTCTGGGAAGGGCCCAGCCAAGGGGTGGCTTCTGTAGGGAAACCACCAACCACCATATTAAGTGGCCCTATAAGTCAATGTAATGACAAGGGAAAAACCATGGACAAGTATCCATCCACATACAGCTGTTCTGAGGTGTTGCCCCTCATCAGTGTGGAGCAGAATTCTGGCTAGGTGGGAGCAATGCCTAGTAGAGCCATACAGCAAACAGATCACTGATCTCAGGGAGACCAGACCAAGATAACACTGCCGGCTGCTGGTTAATATTGCAGACAAAATAACCTATTCCCCAAGACCCTTCTTAAAAAACAAGCCAAATTACTGTTAGTCTTACTAACAGCTGCAAAGTCCTTGATCGCTAAATGCTGGAAGCAGACTCCCCCCCCCCCCCTTTATCCAACACTTCCGAGCTAGGATCAGGGAGCTACGCTCCTTACGGCATCTTTAAACAATAAATTGGACACCTTTGACCTGGTTTGGGCTCCTTGGGACTCCTACAGCTCTCCTTCGGCATCCACCAGCGGTACATCCTAGACCCCTCTCTCTTCCCCTACCTTTCTTGTTCGCTGTCTTCCCCCCCCTGCCCCCCCCCCCTTTTCAATGTTACGTCCTTGTTTTGTCATATGTCCTCAAAGTGACTAGACTGCTACGTAGTTCCTTCTCTTCATTTTTGAAACTCCTTAGGCAACTGTTAGCGTTATATGTTCCAATTGGAATCCGGGTGACCTGTGATGTTTTAAAGAGATATACCTCTCCTCTACTCAGGAATAATAGCTGGAGTCTGTTAAATGCCTTTTATGTTTGGATCTACTACAATGTTTTGATGGAAATGTTTATGACCTATCTAGTCTGTCAGATTGTTTGTTTACTTTTGTTAAAAAAACAATAAAAATTTACAATTATAAAAAAAAAAATATTGCAGACAAAAAAACTCCCTCCAACCGGGGTGTTCTTGCTCAGGCGGAGATCCAAGGGATACACAAAATAAATGGTTAAAAATTTATTGTAAAAACATTAACAGCGTTTCTAAACCGGTTTCTTTCTCAAGTCTCATCTCAAGTGCTGCTGGTTAAAGCACTCAATACAGTGAAATCCTAGGTGCATTGTTCCCTTGGAATCATGAATATGCAAATAAAAAGCCTGTGGAGCCTAATTTTAAAGTCTCAAAACACAGGACTAGCCAGATATCCCTCTGGGAAGGGCCCAGCCAAGGGGTGGCTCCTGTAGGGAAACCACCATATGAAGTAGCCCTATAAGTCAATGTAATCACAAGGAAAAAAACAAGGCCAGGTTAACATCCACAGACACCTGTTTCAGGTTGTTGCCCCTCATCAGTGTGGAGCAGGATTCTAGCTGGAGATCAGTGACCTGTTTCCTGTATGGCTCTACTAGGCATTGCTCCCACCTAGGCAGAATCCTGCTCCACATTGATGAGGGGCAACACAGCGAAAAAAAATGTATGTGGATGGATATCGGGCCTTGTTTTTTCTAGTCATTACATTATAGGGCCACTTAATATGGTGGTTTCCCTACGGGAGCTACGCTTTGGCTGGGCCCTTCCCGGAGGGATATCTGGCTAGTCCTGTGTTTCAAGACTCTTAAATGAGGCTCCACAGGCTTTTTATTTTTGCATATTCATGTTTCCCAGGGAGCAATGCATCTTGGATTTCACTGTATTGAGCGCTTTAACCAGCAGCCGACAGTGCTATCTTTGACTGGTCTACTGAGATCAGTGATCCTGTATTGACACAAATAAAGAATTCTATGAGGGGATTTATAAAAGGATGTAAAATTTAGAATGGTGCAAGTTGCCCACAGCAACCAATTATTGCTCCTTTTATTTTACTATAGCTAAAAGTGGAGCTGTAATTGGTTGCTGTGGGCAGTCTGCACCAGTCTAAATTTTACATCCTTTGATAAATCTGGGCCTATGTGTTGACAATTTTTTTGTCTGCATTTTGACAGAAAAATGTTGTGTCTGAATCTACTCTTATAGCAACTCACCTTTTCCAGCTGGAGATATTACTGCAGAATAGGGTAGATGCAGTTTTATTTTTACAGTACTCTATTCCCTGCCATGAAGCACAGTAACACAGAAACTTTCCCCGCAATGTTATAATGTAGCACTGAATAAGCATCCAGCTGCAACCAAGGTCTGGCCTAGTCATACAGTACTAGAGTTTTAGACCAAGTTCATTACGTGTCTGCAGTTCAGGGTCCAGCAGGAAGAGCGCTGACTTCAGCAGAGGCTGTGGTTAGGTAAGTAACTGTGGAAGACAGTATGTTCACTGTAGGAGCTATGATCAGGTGCCGATGAGTAAGTCAGTGACTCAGGTATCTATTGAACACTAAATGTGTATGAGTAACCTGCTTGGAGAACACGTGGGCCAAGTCATTACTGCTTACCCAGAATGCACCACAGCTGGAATGTCACATAGTGAGTGAACAGCGAGCACAGAGGGTACATTGTATTATTACACAGTGTTGCATACAGCAGCCTGAAATAACACAAGGTGCTTGTCTGGTAGGCAAGCACCAATTATTCAGAAACTTGGCCATGCTGCCGATCATTAAAAAATTCCTGCTCAGCAGTGTCCACTGAACTGTCCTGGATACTGATGTACTGGTAGGACCAGGGGACAGAGCTGAACTTTTGTTATATTGAGGACTACAGCCAGGAGGGAGAAGAGACATTAACAATGTCAAAAATTAACACTTTTGGGAAGCAGACCATGCCTGAAAACTCTGCTCCAATGTAGGTTATCAAATTTCTGCTTAAGTTTTGGTTAGGGTTTTAATTGTATGCATTTACAGTACAGCTTAAATACTGCATCAATATCCTCTCATATGTTGCTTTAGGGTCCCTTTACACACACACACACACACACACACACACACACATTTATTTTATTTTTTTGCAGCCAAAACCAGGAATGGATTTGAAAAGAGGAGAAATCTATTTTTTTTCTTTATGGCCTGATCTGTTTATAGTCTTGACACAGCCGCGCGGCTCTGCCATTACTGTGCAGTGGTGATTCAAAGTTTTCCCACTGCCGGAACGATGTTAATCATCATGGCGTCTTGCTGTCCAGGGAAACAAACCAGGGTTTGTATTCAACGTCCGTGTTTCATGGGCAGCACACTGGACGTGTGAATGCAGCCTAAGGGTATGTGCACACTGAGGAATCCGGGTGGATCACCCCCTGCGGATTCCACTGCTTGCCCCCACTACACGTATCTCAGCCCGTGCCATAGACTCTATTCTATGGTTGGGCAGATTCTGACATTCGTTCAAAGAATGAACCTGTTCATTCTTTGGACAGATGGCGTAATCCGCCCGTGCAAGGAATGGAGTGTATGGCACAGTCCGAGATGCAAACAGATTTTTGAGACTAAAGCCAGGAGTGGATTTGAAAAGAAGAGAAATCTCAATCTTTTCTTTATGTACTGTTCTCTGTTTATAGTCTGTTCCTGGTTTTGGCTTAAAAAATCTGTCAAATGTGTGCAAAGGACTCTAAGGAAGAGTAGTCAACATGTTAAGAAAAACTGAGGACATGGGGTCACATTTATCATCTCCGCTTGCGTTTTTCCCCCGTACTTGATGAATCTTGCACTTTTTTTTGTGGTTGTGCAAAAAAAAAAAATGAACATTATAAATCTGGCTAATAAAGTAACTAACATGAAACCACACCCCCACCGAGCACAAAAAAACTAAAAATCAGTTCAGCAGGTATAAAGTGTTTACAAAATAGCGCAAACGTCCAAAACACCAAATTTGCCAAAACAATGGTAAGAGAATGATTAACCATTAACCCCTTAGCGACCCATGACGTACCTGGTACGTCATGGTGCTGCGGGACCCCGCTCTGAATGGCACCGCTCCCGGCTGCAATCTGCAGCCGGGCAGTGCCTCTATCAGCCGTCGCGAGTCCCGTTGCCGCGCCGGCTAATAAAGCACTTCAATGCAGCTGTCAAACCTGACAGCTGCATTGAAGTGCTTTATACACAATATCTCTGGTGTCTAGTGGGACGGACCTCCCCCCCCCCTCGATGCGATCGCGGGGGGGGAGATCCGTTCTTCTGCCTGTGCAGGGCCTCAATGACGCTGATCCCGGCTCGGCAATAGATTGCTGTGGCCTGCAGCAGGCCAAAGCAATCTATGACCGATCTAATCGATCTTTGCTGTGTATATACACAGCATTAATCTCTATGAGAGATCATTGCTGTGTATATATAAGTCCCCCAGGGGGGCTTCTAGTTCATGTAAAAAAAAAAGTAAAAAAGTGTTTTTATTAATAAAAAAAAACCTCCCCTAATAAAAGTCCAAAAAGTCCTCCCATTTTATAAATATAAATTAATAAAGAAACATATTTGGTATCGCCGCGCGCGTAATCGCCCGAACTATTAATTAATCACATTCCTGATCTCGCACGGTAAACGCAGTCAGCACAAAAAAATCCCAAAGTGCTAAATTGCGCATTTTTGGTCGCATCAAATCCAGAAAAAATGTAATAAAAAGTGATCAAAAAGTTGTATATGCGCAATTAAGGTACCGATAGAAAGAACACATCATGGTGCAAAAAATTACACCTCACACAGCCCCATAGACCAAAGGATAAAAGCGTTATAAGCCTGGGCATGGAGCGATTTTAAGGAACATATATTTGTTAACAATGGTTTGAATTTTTTTAAAAGCCATCACATAAAATAAATGTTATACGTTATACAGGTTACATATCGTTGTAATCGTAACGACTTGAGGAACATGCATAACAAGTCAGTTTTACCATAGGGCGAACGGCGTAAATGCAAAACTCCCCGAAATGAAAACAAATTCGGTTTTTTTTTTTTCAATTTGACAGCGCAAATGATTTTTTTTCCGGTTTCGCTGCATATTTTATGGAAAAAAAGTGCCTGTCATTGCAAAGTACAATTGGTTTCGCAAAGAATAAGCCCTCATATAAGTCTCTAGGTGAAAAAATGCAAGCGCTATGGACTTTTAAACATAAAATGGAAAAAGCAAAAGAGCAAAAACGAAAATTGGCTTTGACCTTAAGGGGTTAATCAATAAAAATATCTACAAAATGATGCAAAACCATTGTATTATAGCACCATCTACTGGTCATAAGAAAAAATGACATCTCATTTACAGAACAGTTGTATAGTGATTGCCTCTAAGGGTGCCTTTACACAGAAAGATTTATCTGACAGATTTTTTAAGTCAAAGCAAGGAACAGACTATAAACAGGGAGCAGGTCATAAAGAAACAACTGAGATTTTGCCTTTTTTTAAATCCATTCTTGGCTTTGGCTTCTTAAATCTGCCAGATAAATCTCTCTGTGTAAAGGCACCCTAAAACACATTGCATTCCTGTGTTGTCACCACAGCAACCCTAACTCAACTTCCTGCACACCATACTTTGACAAGCGATAAAAGTTATCCCTCGAGAGGGTGTCTCTTTGGCTATGTTCACATGCTGTGCAATGACGGCTGTTCCGTGTGAATGGCTGTTGTTTAATGCTACCTACGGCTAGAATTAATGATCATGATCATCAATTCCAGCCGTGGGTAGCGTTAAACAACAGACGTTCATGTGTGAACATAGTCATTATTTGCACTTGAGCAGTACTTAACCTCTTAAGGACGCATGACTTACCCGTGCGTCATGCGCCCGTAAGAGGTGTTTAGAGCGGGGCCGCGCGGTGACCCCGCTCTGAACCGCCGCGGTTCCGGGTGCCCCTTGTAGCCCGGGACCCCGGGTATTAGCGGGCACGGTCCGATCGCCATGCCCGCTAATACAGTAATCAGATGCAGCTGTCAAACATGACAGCTGCATCCTATTACCGGATGCAGCACTTCCCTGGTGTCCGTTACTGCTGCCGGCCGGAAGTATTGTTATAAGTAAAAATCCCCCTCCCCTAATAAAAGTCTGAATCACCCCCCTTTTCCCAGGTTTTAAATAGATAAATAAGTAAATAAATAAACATGTTTACTATCGCCGTGTGCGTAATCGCCCGAACTATTAATTATTCACATTACTGATCTCGCACGGTAAATGGCGTAAGCGCAAAATTGCGCATTTTTGGTCGCATCAAATCCAGAAAAAATGTAATAAAAAGCGATCAAAAAGTCGTATATGCGCAATCAAGGTACCGATAGAAAGTAAACATCATGGCGCAAAAAATGACACCTCACACAGCCCCATAGACCAAAGGATAAAAGCGTTATAAGCCTGGGAATAGAGCGATTTTAAGGAACGTATATTTGTTAATGGTGCGTTCACACCTACAGGATCTGCAGCTTATTTTCTGCAGCAGATTTCATTTAAATAACTGAACACAGCATCAAATCTGCTGCAGATCTGCTGCAGATCCTGTAGGTGTGAACGCACCCTAACAATGGTTTGAATTTTTTACCGGCCATCAGATAAAAGAAAAGTTATACATGTTAGATATCATTTTAATCGTAACGACTTGAGGAACATGCATAATAAGTCAGTTTTACCCCAGGGCGAATGGCGTAAAAACACATTCCCCCCAAATAAAGGAAATGTGTTTTTTTTTAAATTTCACCACACTTTGAATTTTTTTCTGGTTTTGCAGTGTACTTTATGCAAAAATTCAGCCTGTCATTGCAAAGTACAATTAGTGACTCAAAAAATAAGGGCTCATGTGGGTTTCTAGGTGGAAAAATGCAAGTGCTTTGGCCTATTAAACACAAGGAGGGAAAAACGAAAACGCAAAAACGAAAATTGGCCCCGTCCTTAAAGGGTTAACCCTTAGAGGACCCTGCCAATTTCAACTTTTGCATTTTCGTTTTTCCCTCCTTGTACTTAAAAGGCCATAGCACTTGCATTTTTTCACCTAGAAACCCACATGAGCCCTTATTTTTGCGCCACTAATTGTACTTTGCAATGACAGGCTGAATTTTTTCATAAAGTACACTGTGAAACCAGGAAAAAAATCAAAGTGTGGTGAAATTGAAAAAAAAAACACATTTCTTTTATTTGTGGGGTTTTCGTTTTTACGCCATTCGCCCTGGGGTAAAACTGACTTGTTATGCATGTTCCTCAAGTCGTTACGATTACGACGATATGTAACATGTATAACTTTTCTTTTATCTGATGACCGGTAAAAAATCCAAACCATTGTTAACAAATATATGTTCCTTAAAATCGCTCCATTCCCAGGCTTATAGCGCTTTTATCCTTTGGTCTATGCGGCTGTGTGATGTGTCATTTTTTGCGCCATGATGTGTTCTCTCTATCGGTACCTTGATTGCACATGTACGACTTTTTGATCGCTTTTTATTACAATTTTTCTGGATTTGATGCGACCAAAAATGCGCAGTTTTGCACTTTGTGATTTTTTTGCGCTTACGCCATTTACTGTGCGAGTTCAGGAATGTGATTAATAGTTTGATTATGCACGCGGCGATAGAAAACATGTTTATTTATTTTTTTTTTTATTTATAACATGGGAAAAGGGGGGTGATTCTGACTTTTATTAGGGGAGGGGGCTTTTTACTAATAACCACACTTTTATTTTAACTTTTACACTTATACTAGAAGCCCCCCTGGGGAACTTCTAGTATAAGTGCACTGATCTCTCATTGAGATCTGTGCTGCATAGATTTGCAGCACAGATCCATGAGATAGGCACATTGATTGCTTCCGCCTGCTGCAGCCGGAAGCAATCGAGTGCCGAGCCGGGATCAGCGCCATCACGGCGCTGACCCCGGAAGGGGTAAGATGTGTGGATCGCTCTCCCGGAGGAGCGATCCTCCCCACTAGACACCAGGGAACGGCTGCATTCAGTAATCAGATGCAGCTGTCAACTTTGACAGCTGCATCCGATTACTGTATTAGCGGGCATGGCGATCGGACCGTGCCCGCTAATACCTGCGGTCCCGAGCTACGAGCGGCACCCGGGACCGCGGCTGTTCAGAGCCCGGCCCCGCTCTGAACGCGGTGAGGCGGCCCTGGACGTACGGGTAGAAATCAATATCCCAGGCGATTTTAAAAAACTTTGTAATTCTGATTATTAGCCAAATATGCCATTATCTGCATTAAAAAGCCTTTTCCCAGGTCCCCCCCTCCATCCTCTTTTCCATCCACTGCAAAAAAAATCAGGAAATTGTGACTTGTTGCATCAGACGTACCCAGTCTGATCTAGGGAGAGGGGAGGGGGGAGGAGGAAGGAGGGAGTTAGCCGACAGCAGAAAGCAAATAACAGAGGATTACAGGCACAGAGCTTGGTGAACACTGTAATCAGAGCTCAGAGAGGTCAGTGCTGACTGTCAGAGGAGATGATGGGTGGGGGATTTGTAGATTAACTCTTTGTTATCCTGTTTTGGTCTTTTATTTAGCTCTCTCCATAGGAGAACAATGAAGACAGGGGGAGAGTTTCAAGCTGCTTTTTCATGTTAAAAATGCATTTTTCGGCTAATAAACCCCATGACAAAGTTTCTTAAAATCGCCTGGACTATTGATTTCTGCAAAAAAAAAATTCATGACAGTGACACTTTAATTGATAGAGATAACTTGGCATTTTCTCAATGGCGGCAATGACCGTAGTGGGTTCCAAATGTTTAGTCTACTTTGCTTTCAGTGCCAGTGGAGCCTGATTTAAAAGTCTCAAAGTGCAGGACTAGCCTGATATTCCTCCGGGAAGGGCCCAGCCAAAGGGTGGCTCCTGTAGGGAAACCACCATAGTAAGTGGTCTTAAAAGGCAATGTTATGACAAGGGAAGAACCAAGTCCAGGTATCCACAGACAGCTGTTTCGGGGTGTTGCCCCTAATCAGTGTGGAGCAGGATTCTAGCTAGCTGGGAGCAATGCCTAGTAGAACCATACGGGAAACAGATCACTGATCTCAGGGAGTTTCCTATATAATTTCACACAAAAGATTTGCAGAAATTTCTGTAACTTTTCCATTCATCTAAATGTAGGTGTCATCAAAACAAATTCAGATTACATAAGGCAAAAAGGACAAGAGTCCCCTTGCTTTCCCCGATGGCTACACAATGTTGCCAAATGTCCTGGCAACACAGTGCGGCCATTAGGGAATCCATGGGGAAGTGGTTTTGCCAGCATATGTTCCCCACAATGGCCCAGAATTTTCAATCTATGTAAGACAATGGGGGAGATTTATCAACCTGGTGTAAATTAGAAGTGGCTCAGTTGCCCCTAGCAATCAGATTCCACCTTTCATTTCCCAGTCTGTGAGGAATTAAAGGTGGAATCTGATTGGTTGCTAGGGGCAACTGAGCCAGTTTCACTTTACACCATGTTTGATAAATCTCCCCCAATTTGTCTGATTTGCTCATAGTCAGAATATTTTTTATTTTTTTTTTATAACTTCATAAGAATGCCCATTCAGGCCTCTGACCATTTACTGGAGCTGTTGCCCCCACATTTTCAGGGGCAAGATACGCACATGCAGCAAGCCATCACTTCTGTAGCCACCTGTCTGCATATAACGTCATTGAGGTGATATTTTTTTTTTTGCAGCTTCATGGAGTGATTTGGATATTTATTTAAGTTTAAAATTTCTGGCAATAGGGCAGAGTTAGATATTAATGCACCTTCAATTCTGGGTTGGTAAGTCTACCATATCATGAATTACCAGCTGCACATGCAGTGTGATCTGGGAGCATTTGCAGCCCGTCATGATGCCCAGTCCAGCTGAGGAGATTTGGTTGCAGGCAGCAGAAGGCTTTAGATCTTTGGCCAATTTCCCCCACTGCACAGGCATGGATGATGGTAAGCACACACACGTGCAACAGCCACTGCAGTCAGGATTGCTTTCTGTGGTCCTGGGGGCTGCTGCCACGTATCATTACCAAGCTATTGTTGTCTGTGCCTATGGTTGTACTGGGGACTTTTGGGAGATGAAATCTAATAGAGCATGTGACTCTACCTCCTCCAAGGCCTCTTCAGCTAACCAACCTTCACATTCCCTTCATAATGGAAGCAGATCAGGCTTTCCCGGGATGCTCAAAGGAAAGTCTTTAATGAGAGACTGCGCCAGGCACTTTCTTCATGGAGTATACCTTTGGGATCATGAGTAGAAAGTGGAGGGTTTCTACCACTTCCCTGCAGCTGAGCATTGCCACAGTTAACTTGGTCATAAAAGCTGTGTTCTCCAAAACTACGTTTGGGGCTATAAAACCATGGATTAGTGGCCGGCACTACCCTGCTGGGACCAGCAAGTCTTATTCCCACTCACAGTGGAAAGCCCATAAAAATGGTCACTTTGGGGGTGCTCTCTATACAGAATGTAAATGAATCATACAAACTTGCAAAACAAGAAAAATTTGAAACGGCACTGGCCAAATTAAAAATGGACATTGAAGACACTGTAGCAGGTCTAGACCCCAGTACACAAATAAACAAATGTTTCGTGTGTACACTCTCTTTTTCCAGACTACACCTTTGATGTGTCTAACAAGTGTAGTCTGGAAAAAGCATGTGTGCACGCTTAAATATGTATTCCCATCTCAACTAACAGTCATACTTGTAGGGCTCATCAAGTTGAATATTTTTGCAAATACATTAATTTAGCAAACTTGTCTCCTCCTGATATGCCGCCAACACACCCATTATAACACTGGCAACTGAGCTCTTTTTTTGCATTCAGTGGCAGTGTGGGTCCTGGTGACGTGGGCCTAGATGGTTTTCCTGGGAAGTTCACCAAGCTAAGTGGATGTAGATGAAAGCGGCAACAAGCACAAGGAAAATATAAAAGTGGGGAGCGATCAACTTCTAAACCAGCTCTATTGTACAATGAAAGGAAAGGTAAAACAATGTTCACTCACTTCTCGGAGGAGAGATCGACCTACTCCCCCCCCCCCCCCCGTTGCCCGGATCGCTTGTATTAGGATAGGCGGTATTCTACTGCTGGAAGTCCTCCCAGAGTCTTCAGTTCCGGCATGTATGTTGTGGACTCCCGTGGTGATCCTCCCGGGTGAACTCTCACTACACCCGGATTGGTGCACACCGCACTTGGAAATAAGCTATGAGTATAACTAAAACAAGTAGACAACTTTATTCTGTCCGGCACGGAGCTGGGTGACAGCTGTAATCAGAGCTCAGAGAGGTCAGTGCTGACTGTCAGAAGAGATAGAGGGTGAGGGATTTGTAGATTAACTCTTTGTTGTCCTGTTTTGGTCTTTTATTTAGCTCTCTCCATAGGAGAACAATGAGGACAGGGGGGAGAGTTTCAAACTGCTTTTTTTGCTTGTTAAAAATGCATTTTTCGGCTAATAGATCCAATGACAAAGTTTCTTAAAATCGCCTGGACTATTGATTTCTTGTTGCTATATGTGCCGGCTCCTGCTGCCCGATCCCCGGCGCTGCCCCTTAGCTCTCTCTCCGGCTTCCGTCCCCGTCTCAGCCTCCTCCGCTCTCCCCGGCTCTGATTTCCCCGGACTCAGCATCAAACACATGAAACAACTTCAAATTTGCCGGCACAAAGAGCTAAGGTAAGTGGAGAAAAGAAATGTATTTGTTCACAGCAGCCATCAAATTAATGTTTATGTTATTCACTTGTGGCTGTTGCGTACATTTAATGGGACTTTAACCCCTTAAGGACAAAGCCAATTTTCGTTTTTGCACTTTTGCTTTTTCCACTTTATGTTTAAAAGGCTATAGCGCTTTCATTTTTTCACCTAGAGACCCACATGAGCCCTTATTTTTTGCGAAACCAATTGTACTTTGCAATGACAGGCATTAATTTTCCATAACATATGCTGCAAAACTGGAAAAAAATAATTTGGCTGTCAAATTGAAAAAAAAAAAAAAAAGGAATTTGTTTTAACTTCGGGAAGTTTTGCATTTAAACCGTTCGCCCTATGGTAAAACTGACTTGTTATGCATGTTCCTCAATTCGTTACGATTACAACGATATGTAACATGTATAACTTTTCTTGTATCTGATGGATTGTAAAAAATGTAAAACATTGTTAACAAATATATGTTCCTTAAAATCGCTCTATTCCCATTCTTATAGCGCAGTGATTTTCAACCTTTTTTGAGCCGCGGCACACTTTTTATACTTAAAAAATCCCGGGGCACACCACCAACCAAAATGGCACAAAATGACACTAAACCAGTACATATTATACATATAGTTCACGGAGTTCACTCTTGGGGGTTTTAAATCAGCTTCTTATCACCACAAGAGTTGCTTTTTAAGCCCTCAAGTAAATATGCCTGGCAGAGGTCTTTTCAATAAATTATTTATTTTAAAAAAGTGAAATAAAAAAAAAAAAAAAAGGATAACCCCCTCAAATATACAATCCCATGTAACCTCATACATACAGTCCCATGTATTCCCATATATATATATATACACTCACCGGCCACTTTATTAGATACACCTGTCCAACTGCACGTTACCACTTAATTTCTAATCAGTGGCGGCAACTCAGTGCATTTAGGCATGTAGACATGGTCAAGACAATCTCCTGCAGTTCAAACCGAGCATCAGTATGGGGAAAAAAGGTGATTTGAGTGCCTTTGAACGTGGCATGGTTGTTGGTGCCAGAAGGGCTGGTCTGAGTATTTCAGAAACTGCTGATCTACTGGGATTTTCACGCACAACCATCTCTAGGGTTTACAGAGAATGGTCCGAAAAAGAAAAAAACATCCAGTGAGCGGCAGTTCTGTGGGCGGAAATGCCTTGCTGATGCCAGAGGTCAGAGGAGAATGGGCAGACTGGTTCGAGCTGATAGAAAGGCAACAGTGACTCAAATAGCCAACCGTTACAACCAAGGTAGGCAGAAGAGCATCTCTGAACGCACAGTACGTCCAACTTTGAGGCAGATGGGCTACAGCAGCAGAAGACCACACCGGGTGCCACTCCTTTCAGCTAAGAACAGCAAACTGAGGCTACAATTTGCACAAGCTCATCGAAATTGGACAGTAGAAGATTGGAAAAACGTTGCCTGGTCTGATGAGTCTCGATTTCTGCTGCGACATTCGGATGATAGGGTCAGAATTTGGCCTCAACAACATGAAAGCATGGATCCATCCTGCCTTGTATCAACGGTTCAGGCTGGTGGTGGTGGTGTCATGGTGTGGGGAATATTTTCTTGGCACTCTTTGGGCCCCTTGGTACCAATTGAGAATCGTTGCAACACCACAGCCTACCTGAGTATTGTTGCTGAACATGTCCATCCCTTTATGACCACAATGTACCCAACATCTGATGGCTACTTTCAGCAGGATAATGCGCCATGTCATAAAGCTAGAATCATCTCAGACTGGTTTCTTGAACATGACAATGAGTTCACTGTACTCAAATGGCCTCCACAGTCACCAGATCTCAATCCAATAGAGCATCTTTGGGATGTGGTGGAACGGAAGATTCGCATCATGGATGTGCAGCCGACAAATCTGCGGCAACTGTGTGATGCCATCATGTCAATATGGACCAAAATCTCTGAGGAATGCTTCCAGCACCTTGTTGAATCTATGCCACGAAGAATTGAGGCAGTTCTGAAGGCAAAAGGGGGTCCAACCTGTTACTAGCATGGTGTACCTAATAAAGTGGCCGGTGAGTGTGTATATATATATATATATATATATATATATATATATATATACAGTCCCATGTAAACTCATACATACAGTCCCACGTATATGAGCACATAATTATAAGCACCATATACTGTGGTGATGTGCACTGTATGGCGCCACAGTATATGGTACTGATAATTATGTGGCTCATATACTGCAATATAAAGGGGTACAATGAGAAGTACTATGGCCATGAGGTCAGAGTACAAGTGCCCCCTGCTTTGCCCTCATACATTAATAATGCCACTTGCAGTATGCCCCCATATAATAATAATGCCCCCATATAATAATAATGCCCCCTGCAGTATGCCCCCATATAATAATGCCCCCTGCAGTATGCCCCCATATAATAATAATGCCCCCTGCAGTATGCCCCCATATATTAATAATGCCCCCTGCAGTATGCCCCCATATAATAATAATGCCCCCTGCAGTATGCCCCCATATAATAATTATGCCCCCATATATTAATAATGCCCCCTGCAGTATGCCCCCATATAATAATGCCCCCATATATTGATGCCCCCTGCAGTATGCCCCCATATAATAATTATGCCCCCATATATTAATAATGCCCCCTGCAGTATGCCCCCATATATTAATAATGCCCCCTGCAGTATGCCCCCATATAATAATAATGCCCCTGCAGTATGCCCCCATATATTAATGCCCCCTGCAGTATGCCCCCATATATTAATGCCCCCTGCAGTATGCCCCCATATAATAATGCCCCCTGCAGTATGCCCCCATATATTAATAATGCCCCCTGCAGTATACTCCCATATAATAATGCCCCCATATATTAATGCCCCCTGCAGTATGCCCCCATATATTAATAATGCCCCCTGCAGTATGCCCCCATATATTAATAATGCCCCCTGCAGTATGCCCCCATATATTAATAATGCCCCCTGCAGTATGCCCCCATATATTAATAATGCCCCCTGAAGTATACCAATATGCACCAATAGTTTAAAAAAAAAAAAGACCCATCATACTCACCTAATCGGCGATGTGTGGCTGCAGGCAGCAGCTCTCCCTCCTCTTCAGGCTCCATCCTGTGAGCCGCAGGGACGGAACCTCCGGCAGACGTGATGACGTCACATCATCACGCCTGCCGGAGAGGTCACGTTCCGGCGTCCAATAGGCTGCTGGCATGAAGTGCTGTGGCCTATTATCCTTTGGTCTATGGGGCTGTGTGAGGTGTCATTTTTTGCGCCATGATGTGTTCTTTCGATCGGTACCTTGATTGCGCATATGCGACTTTTTGATCACTTTTTATAAAAAAATTTTCTGGATTTGATGCGACCAAAAATGCGCAATTTTGCACTTTGGATTTTTTTTGCGCTTACACCGTTTACCGTGCGAGATCAGGAATGTGATTAATTAATAGTGCGGGCAGGCCATAGCAATCTATTGCCGAGCCGGGATCAGCGTCATTCCGACGCTGAGGCCCGGCACGGACAGAAGAACAGATCTCCCCCCCGCGAACGCATTGCGGGGGGGAGATCCGTCGCACTAGACTCCAGGGACAGGGAGAGCACAGCATCTAAGTGCAGCTGTCAGGTTTGACGGCTGCACTGAGAGGCTTAATTAGCCTGCGCGGCAACGGGACCTGTGCCGGCTAATAGAGGCACTGCCCGGCTGCACATGTCAGCTGGGATCAGTGCCGTTCAGAGCTCTAAAACCCCCCCCCCCCCCCCCCCCCCCCCGCGGCACCATGACGTATCAGATACGTCATGGGTCGCTAAGGCGTTAATATAGCCACACGCAAAAGGCGGCCATGGCGAACATAAACTTGAAAGATGTACCAGCAGCCGTCATTGCAACGCTGGCTGCCATAGTATGTTACGCAACGGCTGCTATTTGATTTTGAAAATAAATGACGTGGTTTTGAGTACCATATAACTGCCATTGCAAAACATTGTGTGAACATATTCTACAGGGGTTTTCTGATTTATTTTACCCCCCCACCCACCACATGCACGCTTGGACCCCCTGATGCTCCCCGCATGCACCCTTATGCTGCGTTTACACGGAACGATTATCGTTAGAATCTTTGCAATAGCGATCGCATTTGAGCGAACCACACACAGCAAACCATCGAGTGATGAGCGAAAAATCGTTCCTTTTGATCTTTCATGGTGCGTTCACACCTACAGGATCTGCAGCTGATTTTCTGCAGCAGATTTCAGTTAAACAACTGAACACAGCATCAGATTTGATGCTGTGTTCAGTTATTTAACTGAAATCTGCTGCAGAAAATCAGCTGCAGATCCTGTAGGTGTGAACGCACCCTCAACATGTTTTCAAGTCGTCGTTCATCGTTCGCTAAAAATTCGCAGATCACTTCGTGTAAACAGTCTTTCAAAAATTCACCCTATGTAAAAGATGGGCTTAAGCGATCTTAAAAACGATCGCAAGAACGATTTTTCTTACAAATCTTATTACGAGTTTTCTAACAATTTATTAGTTAAACGCTGATCGTTATAAAAACCAAATTGTTGCTTCAAAATCGTTAAACGATCGATTGGGCAAATTATCGCTCCATGTAAATGCAGCATTAGACCCCCTGATAATTCCCCGCCCCCACAGCTGGACCCACAATAGTCCCCTCCCCCCCACACACACACTTTTTGACAGCTGATCCCCAACACATGCACAGTTAGTGGACCCCCTGATAGTTGTCCTCACCACATGCACAGCAGTTAGTCCCCCCCCCCAATAGTTCTCTAGGAAGTACAACCTCAAAATACAGAATTAAGGGCCCTTTTACACAGAAAGATTATTTGCCAAACATTTGAAGCCAAAGCCAGGACTGGATTTGAAAAGAGGAGAAATCCCAGGCTTTTATGTATGACCTGATCTCTGTTTATAGTCTGTTCCTGGTTTTGGCTTCAAATCTTTGTCAGATAATCTTTCTGTGTAAAAGGGCCCTAAAACCCCCAAAACAAATACGAGGCTGAAGTTGGTTTCTTATTCGGCCAGTTTCTTATTCGGGGCTGAAGTTGGTTTCTTATTCGGCAGTTTCTTATTCAGAGGATTTTTCTTTTTCCTGTTTTAGCTATTATTCTTACAGAAAATGTATAATATTCATACCCTACCGTAAGTGAGGGGCCCTGAGAGGACTGGTGATAAAAATGGCAAAAAAGACCCCACGGTTGGCATAAAAATGGGCATGAAAGTAAAACCACAAAATTATTATTTAAGAATAAAATTGACTTTGGGCCACTGATCTCACACTGATAATACACAGAGAGGGATACCCCGCATCATACCCAAGAGAGTCCAGCCTGGCCCAAAGTGGTTCTGGGTATAAAAACTGGCATCAAAGTGGGCACATAGCCATTTTTCATGATTTGAATAAGTAACAGCTATTTTCAAAGGGTTAAATGAGTTTGGGCCACTGATCTCACACTACGTACACACAGATAGGCATGCCCCGCATCACATCCAAGAGAGTCCAGCCTGGCCCAAAGTGGTTCTGGGTATAAAAACTGGCATCAAAGTGGGCAGATTGGCATTTTTTCCTAATTTGAATAAGTAACAGCTGTTTTCAAAGGGTTAAATGAGTTTGGGCCACGGATCTCACATTGATATTACACAGAGAGGGATGCCCTGCATCACATCCAAGAGAGTCCAGCCTGGCCCAAAGTGGTTCTGGGTATAAAAACTGGCATCAAAGTGGGCACATAGCCATTTTTTTCCTAATTTGAATAAGTAACAGGTGTTTTCAAAGGGTTAAATGAGTTTGGGCCACTGATCTCACACTGATAATATACAGAGAGGCATCCCCCGCATCACATCCAAGAGAGTCCAGCCTGGCCCAAGGTGGTTCTGGGTATAAAAACTGGCATCAAAGTGGGCAGATTGGCATTTTTTTCCTAATTTGAATAAGTAACAGCTGTTTTCAAAGGGTTAAATGAGTTTGGGCCACGGATCTCACATTGATATTACACAGAGAGGGATGCCCTGCATCACATCCAAGAGAGTCCAGCCTGGCCCAAAGTGGTTCTGGGTATAAAAACTGGCATCAAAGTGGGCACATAGCCATTTTTTTTCCTAATTTGAATAAGTAACAGGTGTTTTCAAAGGGTTAAATGAGTTTGGGCCACTGATCTCACACTGATAATATACAGAGAGGCATCCCCCGCATCACATCCAAGAGAGTCCAGCCTGGCCCAAGGTGGTTCTGGGTATAAAAACTGGCATCAAAGTGGGCAGATTGGCATTTTTTTCCTAATTTGAATAAGTAACAGCTGTTTTCAAAGGGTTAAATGAGTTTGGGCCACGGATCTCACATTGATATTACACAGAGAGGGATGCCCTGCATCACATCCAAGAGAGTCCAGCCTGGCCCAAAGTGGTTCTGGGTATAAAAACTGGCATCAAAGTGGGCACATAGCCATTTTTTTCCTAATTTGAATAAGTAACAGGTGTTTTCAAAGGGTTAAATGAGTTTGGGCCACTGATCTCACACTGATAATATACAGAGAGGCATCCCCCGCATCACATCCAAGAGAGTCCAGCCTGGCCCAAGGTGGTTCTGGGTATAAAAACTGGCATCAAAGTGGGCAGATTGGCATTTTTTTCCTAATTTGAATAAGTAACAGGTGTTTTCAAAGGGTTAAATGAGTTTGGGCCACTGATCTCACACTGATAATATACAGAGAGGCATCCCCCGCATCACATCCAAGAGAGTCCAGCCTGGCCCAAGGTGGTTCTGGGTATAAAAACTGGCATCAAAGTGGGCAGATTGGCATTTTTTTCCTAATTTGAATAAGTAACAGCTGTTTTCAAAGGGTTAAATGAGTTTGGGCCACGGATCTCACATTGATATTACACAGAGAGGGATGCCCTGCATCACATCCAAGAGAGTCCAGCCTGGCCCAAAGTGGTTCTGGGTATAAAAACTGGCATCAAAGTGGGCACATAGCCATTTTTTTCCTAATTTGAATAAGTAACAGGTGTTTTCAAAGGGTTAAATGAGTTTGGGCCACTGATCTCACACTGATAATATACAGAGAGGCATCCCCCGCATCACATCCAAGAGAGTCCAGCCTGGCCCAAGGTGGTTCTGGGTATAAAAACTGGCATCAAAGTGGGCAGATTGGCATTTTTTTCCTAATTTGAATAAGTAACAGGTGTTTTCAAAGGGTTAAATGAGTTTGGGCCACTGATCTCACACTGATAATACACAGAGAGGGATCCCCCGCATCACATCCAAAAGAGTCCAGCCTGGCCAAAAGTGGTTCTGGGTATAAAAACTGGCATCAAAGTGGGCAGATGGGCATTTTTGTCCTATTTTGAATAAGTAACAGGTGTTTTCAAAGGGTTAAATGAGTTTGGGCCACTGATCTCACACTGATAATACACAGAGAGGGATGCCACGCATCACATCCAAGAGAGTCTAGCCTGGCCCAAAGTGGTTCTGGGTATAAAAACTGGCATCAAAGTGGGCAGATGGGCATTTTTGTCCTATTTTGAATAAGTAACAGGTGTTTTCAAAGGGTTAAATGAGTTTGGGCCACTGATCTCACACTGATAATACACAGAGAGGGATGCCCCGCATCACATCCAAGAGAGTCCAGCCTGGCCCAAAGTGGTTCTGGGTATAAAAACTGGCATCAAAGTGGGCACATAGCCATTTTTCATGATTTGAATAAGTAACAGCTATTTTCAAAGGGTTAAATGAGTTTGGGCCACGGATCTCACACTGATAATACACAGAGAGGGATGCCCCGCATCACAACCAAGAGAGTCCAGCCTGGCCCAAAGTGGTTCTGGGTATAAAAACTGGCATCAAAGTGGGCAGATTGGCATTTTTTCCTAATTTGAATAAGTAACAGCTGTTTTCAAAGGGTTAAATGAGTTTGGGCCACTGATCTTACACTGATAATACACAGAGAGGGATGCCCCGCATCACATCCAAGAGAGTCCAGCCTGGCCCAAAGTGGTTCTGGGTATAAAAACTGGCATCAAAGTGGGCAGATTGGCATTTTTTCCTAATTTGAATAAGTAACAGATGTTTTCAAAGGGTTAAATGAGTTTGGGCCACGGATCTCACATTGATATTACACAGAGAGGGATGCCCCGCATCACATCCAAGAGAGTCCAGCCTGGCCCAAAGTGGTTCTGGGTATAAAAACTGGCATCAAAGTGGGCACATAGCCATTTTTTTCCTAATTTGAATAAGTAACAGGTGTTTTCAAAGGGTTAAATGAGTTTGGGCCACTGATCTCACACTGATAATACACAGAGAGGGATCCCGCGCATCACATCCAAGAGAGTCCAGCCTGGCCCAAAGTGGTTCTGGGTATAAAAACTGGCATCAAAGTGGGCAGATTGGCATTTTTTTTCCTAATTTGAATAAGTAACAGGTGTTTTCAAAGGGTTAAATGAGTTTGGGCCACTGATCTCACACTGATAAAACACAGAGAGGGATCCCGCGCATCACATACAAGAGAGTCCAGCCTGGCCCAAAGTGGTTCTGGGTATAAAAACTGGCATCAAAGTGGGCAGATGGGCATTTTTGTCCTATTTTGAATAAGTAACAGGTGTTTTCAAAGGGTTAAATGAGTTTGGGCCACTGATCTCACACTGATAATACACAGAGAGGGATGCCCCGCATCACACTGATAATACACAGAGAGGGATGCCCTGTGGGTCCTTACCAGACTTTGGAGCAAATGCCAAACTTTACTGAAACGGTAATGAGGATTAAGGTAAAACACACCTCTATCCATGGTGTTTTTGGTGCAATAAGGAGCTATCAGCAGTTTAGATTAATCTAACTGGCTGACAGTTCCCCTTTATTAATGGTCATTATTTGCCCTTATTTTTACTTTGTTTAAACATAGCCTAAAGGGGTATTCCTGGAAAAATTGAAAAAAAAAGAACCAAAATTAACCCTTAACTAAAGAACTTATATATTCCTTGTTGGCTTTACTCGGAGATTGCTGGTCCAGTCACATGATGCAACCTTTCTTACAGTGATGTCCTACTTCCTTTCATCTTCTTGGGTATGGTGACGTCAGCACTTGGGGGCAAAGCCATCTCTCGTACCCAGAACGGCCTTCCTACACGTGCGCAGTGCGATCATTAGTATTGCAGCATGCATCTGCTAATCCCACTGGGTACAGGGACATCAATGCTCCCGTAATCAGGTTCTGCTGGCTACAAGGGCGGTCTTACTGGCTACAAAGGGGTCCTATATGGCTATTAGGGGACCCTGACATTGCAGGCAACACATAGGACAAACATATTTCAATGGCCCTGTTCACACATCTGTACAAGTGTTCAGGTCCACGTCCCGCGGTACAAAAAAATAAAGGATAGATTATAGTGCGGACTTGCATTTGCGGCACAAATCATTGTCTTCTACATAGTGCTCCGTAAACTGCGTAGCACTGTTACTGCACATTCATAGTGCGGTCCACCATTACAGGTCCGTATTCACTGGCTGAACTATGGATGTGTGAATGAGGCCTAACATAGCCTAAAGCAGACCTGTCAGCAGAAAACATTGCTGCAGGTATTGTTACTATAGAAATGTATTCAGGGTTAGCCGAGAAATGTTTAATAAGACGAGATGGGACAGCGAATTCTGGGATCCTGTTATGCTGACAAATGCCTCCTGAGTACTTTAGCCCTGTTTGCTTAAAGGGGTAGTGCGGCGCTAAACATTTATTCACAAAATACCCAGAACCACTTTGGGCCAGGCTGGACTCTCTTGGATGTGATGCGGGGGATCCCTCTCTGTGTAATATCAATGTGAGATCCGTGGCCCAAACTCATTTAACCCTTTGAAAATAGCTGTTACTTATTCAAATCAGGAAAAAATTCCAATCTGCCAACTTTGATGCCAGTTTTTATACCCAGAACCACTTTGGGCCAGGCTGGACTCTCTTGGATGTGATGCGGGGCATGCCCATCTGTGTGTACGTAGTGTGAGATCAGTGGCCCAAACTCATTTAACCCTTTGAAAATAGCTGTTACTTATTCAAATCATGAAAAATGGCTATGTGCCCACTTTGATGCCAGTTTTTATACCCAGAACCACTTTGGGCCAGGCTGGAGTCTCTTGGATGTGATGCGGGGCATCCCTCTCTGTGTAATATCAATGTGAGATCAGTGGCCCAAACTCATTTAACCCTTTGAAAATACCTGTTACTTATTCAAATTGGGAAAAATGCCAATCTGCCCACTTTGATGCCAGTTTTTATACCCAGAACCACTTTGGGCCAGGCTGGACTCTCTTGGATGTGATGCGGGGCATCCCTCTCTGTGTATTATCAGTGTGAGATCAGTGGCCCAAACTCATTTAACCCTTTGAAAATAGCTGTTACTTATTCAAATCATGAAAAATGCCTATGTGCCCACTTTGATGCCAGTTTTTATACCCAGAACCACTTTGGGCCAGGCTGGACTCTCTTGGTTGTGATGCGGGGCATCCCTCTCTGTGTAATATCAATGTGAGATCAGTGGCCCAAACTCATTTAACCCTTTGAAAATAGCTGTTACTTATTCAAATCATGAAAAATGCCTATGTGCCCACTTTGATGCCAGTTTTTATACCCAGAACCACTTTGGGCCAGGCTGGACTCTCTTGGATGTGATGCGGGGCATCCCTCTCTGTGTATTATCAGTGTGAGATCAGTGGCCCAAACTCATTTAACCCTTTGAAAATACCTGTTACTTATTCAAATTAGGAAAAAATGCCAATCTGCCCACTTTGCTGCCAGTTTTTATACCCAGAACCACTTTGGACCAGGCTGAACTCTCTTGGATGTGATGCGGGGCATCCCTCTCTGTGTATTATCAGTGTGAGATCAGTGGCCCAAACTCATTTAACCCTTTGAAAACAGCTGTTACTTATTCAAATCATGAAAAATGGCTATGTGCCCACTTTGATGCCAGTTTTTATACCCAGAACCACTTTGGGCCAGGCTGGACTCTCTTGGTTGTGATGCGGGGCATCCCTCTCTGTGTATTATCAGTGTGAGATCAGTGGCCCAAACTCATTTAACCCTTTGAAAACACCTGTTACTTATTCAAATTAGGAAAAAATGCCAATCTGCCCACTTTGATGCCAGTTTTTATACCCAGAACCACTTTGGGCCAGGCTGGAGTCTCTTGGATGTGATGCGGGGCATGCCTATCTGTGTGTATGTAGTGTGAGATCAGTGGCCCAAACTCATTTAACCCTTTGAAAATAGCTGTTACTTATTCAAATCATGAAAAATGGCTATGTGCCCACTTTGATGCCAGTTTTTATACCCAGAACCACTTTGGGCCAGGCTGGACTCTCTTGGATGTGATGCGGGGCATCCCTATCTGTGTGTACGTAGTGTGAGATCAGTGGCCCAAACTCATTTAACCCTTTGAAAACAGCTGTTACTTATTCAAATTAGGAAAAAATGACAACCTGCCCACTTTGATGCCAGTTTTTATACCCAGAACCACTTTGGGCCAGGCTGGACTCTCTTGGATGTGATGCGGGGCATCCCTCTCTGTGTATTATCAGTGTGAGATCAGTGGCCCAAACTCATTTAACCCTTTGAAAATAGCTGTTACTTATTCAAATCATGAAAAATGGCTATGTGCCCACTTTGATGCCAGTTTTTATACCCAGAACCACTTTGGGCCAGGCTGGACTCTCTTGGTTGTGATGCGGGGCATCCCTCTCTGTGTATTATCAGTGTGAGATCCGTGGCCCAAACTCATTTAACCCTTTGAAAATAGCTGTTACTTATTCAAATCATGAAAAATGCCTATGTGCCCACTTTGATGCCAGTTTTTATACCCAGAACCACTTTGGGCCAGGCTGGACTCTCTTGGATGTGATGCGGGGGATCCCTCTCTGTGTATTATCAGTGTGAGATCAGTGGCCCAAACTCATTTAACCCTTTGAAAACACCTGTTACTTATTCAAAATAGGACAAAAATGCCCATCTGCCAACTTTGATGCCAGTTTTTATACCCAGAACCACTTTGGGCCAGGCTGGACTGTTTTGGATGTGATGCGGGGCATGCCTATCTGTGTGTATGTAGTGTGAGATCAGTGGCCCAAACTCATTTAACCCTTTGAAAACAGCTGTTACTTATTCAAATCATGAAAAATGGCTATGTGCCCACTTTGATGCCAGTTTTTATACCCAGAACCACTTTGGGCCAGGCTGGACTCTCTTGGTTGTGATGCGGGGCATCCCTCTCTGTGTATTATCAGTGTGAGATCAGTGGCCCAAACTCATTTAACCCTTTGAAAACACCTGTTACTTATTCAAATTAGGAAAAAATGCCAATCTGCCCACTTTGCTGCCAGTTTTTATACCCAGAACCACTTTGGACCAGGCTGGACTCTCTTGGATGTGATGCGGGGCATCCCTCTCTGTGTATTATCAGTGTGAGATCAGTGGCCCAAACTCATTTAACCCTTTGAAAATAGCTGTTACTTATTCAAATCATGAAAAATGGCTCTGTGCCCACTTTGATGCCAGTTTTTATACCCAAAACCACTTTGGGCCAGGCTGGACTCTGTTGGATGTGATGCGGGGGATCCCTCTCTGTGTATTATCAGTGTGAGATCAGTGGCCCAAACTCATTTAACCCTTTGAAAACACCTGTTACTTATTCAAATTAGGAAAAAATGCCAATCTGCCCACTTTGATGCCAGTTTTTATACCCAGAACCACTTTGGGCCAGGCTGGACTCTCTTGGATGTGATGCGGGGCATGCCCATCTGTGTGTATGTAGTGTGAGATCAGTGGCCCAAACTCATTTAACCCTTTGAAAATAGCTGTTACTTATTCAAATCATGAAAAATGGCTATGTGCCCACTTTGATGCCAGTTTTTATACCCAGAACCACTTTGGGCCAGGCTGGACTCTCTTGGGTATGATGCGGGGCATCCCTCTCTGTGTATTATCAGTGTGAGATCAGTGGCCCAAACTCATTTAACCCTTTGAAAATATCTGTTACTTATTCAAATTGGGAAAAATGCCAATCTGCCCACTTTGATGCCAGTTTTTATACCCAGAACCACTTTGGGCCAGGCTGGACTCTCTTGGTTGTGATGCGGGGCATGCCTATCTGTGTGTACGTAGTGTGAGATCAGTGGCCCAAACTCATTTAACCCTTTGAAAATAGCTGTTACTTATTCAAATCATGAAAAATGGCTATGTGCCCACTTTGATGCCAGTTTTTATACCCAGAACCACTTTGGGCCAGGCTGGACTCTCTTGGATGTGATGCGGGGCATCCCTCTCTGTGTAATATCAATGTGAGATCAGTGGCCCAAACTCATTTAACCCTTTGAAAATACCTGTTACTTATTCAAATTGGGAAAAATGCCAATCTGCCCACTTTGATGCCAGTTTTTATACCCAGAACCACTTTGGGCCAGGCTGGACTCTCTTGGATGTGATGCGGGGGATCCCTCTCTGTGTATTATCAGTGTGAGATCAGTGGCCCAAACTCATTTAACCCTTTGAAAATACCTGTTACTTATTCAAATTGGGAAAAATGCCAATCTGCCCACTTTGATGCCAGTTTTTATACCCAGAACCACTTTGGGCCAGGCTGGACTCTCTTGGATGTGATGCGGGGCATGCCTATCTGTGTGTACGTAGTGTGAGATCAGTGGCCCAAACTCATTTAACCCTTTGAAAATAGCTGTTACTTATTCAAATCATGAAAAATGGCTATATGCCCACTTTGATGCCAGTTTTTATACCCAGAACCACTTTGGGCCAGGCTGGACTCTCTTGGATGTGATGCGGGGCATCCCTCTCTGTGTATTATCAGTGTGAGATCAGTGGCCCAAAGTCAATTTTATTCTTAAACAATAATTTTGTGGTTTTACTTTCATGCCCATTTTTATGCCAACCGTGGGGTCTTTTTTGCCATTTTTATCACCAGTCCTCTCAGGGCCCCTCACTTACGGTAGGGTATGAATATTATACATTTTCTGTAAGAATAATAGCTAAAACAGGAAAAAGAAAAAATCCTCTGAATAAGAAACTGCCGAATAAGAAACCAACTTCAGCCCCGAATAAGAAACTGGCCGAATAAGAAACCAACTTCAGCCTCGTAAAACAAATGGATTTTTGATAGTTTTAGAACTGGGTAAGCCAGGTGAGCAATACTAAATACTTCTGCAGCTGGTTTATTTTTAACCCCTCTCTGAAGTATCCCTTTAAATTGACTCATTGACATTTTTGCACCCCCCTCCTGCAGGCTTGGATCCCCAATGCTTCCCCACCACCACATGCACAGTTAGTGGACCCCTTTTACATTCACACTTGGCACCCCGATTGTTCCCTGCCCCCACCTGAACCGTCTCCAATAACCTGCAGTCCTACTGGCACTGAGGAAAGAAACTGAGCGCCGAGCGAGCATATACAGCGCACAGTCACATGACAGCTAAAGCCACGTGACTGCTCACATCCTAGCGACTCCAGTCTAGCATTTACTGTGGCGGAAGCGGGGAGGTTGCCCCGACCATACATTTTGGCGACTCCTTAGTCATGTGTAAAATGCAATGGCTTCTGCTAGATAATATCACCATTAAAGTTTATCTTTAGTCAGTTGTCTAGAATGGAGTTATTGTGGTGAGGACCTTCAGGGAGCAACTCCATTCCAGACGCAACTGACTACAATTCCTAGCGTGCTTCACGGAGCGCAGTGACAGACAGACTCTGATTCCTACAACTCCCAGCTGCCTTTGCGGCGACACCCGGAAGAGAAGGTGCTGTTGGCAGATTCTAGCTGACATCGGGCAGCTGAAAGATCAGTGATCATGAATGTGGTGCTGGCGGTCAAGCAGTATGTGTCCAAGATGATAGAAGACAGCGGGCCTGGCATGAAGGTGCTGCTTATGGACAAGGAGACGGTAAGAGGCTGGAGGATACAGGATACATGGGATGGCTCTGGCTCACCAATGACAAGTGGCTCTTTTTATTTACATACATTTTGCATCTTATGCTGCCCCCTCCCCTGCCCCCACATATGTCCCTTATTTAATATCTGTAATGCAACAAAAAATGTTGTGCCCACCAGGGGTAAGGACCATCATCTCCCCAGCTGTTGCAAAATTACAATTCCCATCATGCCCAGACAGCCATAGCATCAACTTTGGCTGCCCAGGCATGATGGGAATTGTAGTTTTGCTACAGCCTCCACATCCCTGCTTAGACTATAGTACATTGCAGAACATTCATCATATGTGGTGCCCCCACAATGCTGCCATAACCATTTATTACCAATGGGGGTCCTCATTGATTATAAAGAGCCCATCATCTGTAGACAGATATTCTGCAGGCACCACTACTGTTAAAGGGGTTATCCAGCGCTACAAAAACATGGCCACTTTTCCCCCTACTGTTGACTCCAGTTCAGGTGCGGTTTATAATTAAGCTCCATTTACTTCAATGGAACGGAGTTTCAAAACCCCACCCAAACTGGAGTCGAGAGTAGGGGGAAAGTGGCCATGTTTTTGTAGCGCTGGCTAACCTTTTTAAGTGCATCTCATCCTGTCTTTATGACAAATCCACTAATGTTCTCATGTGTCCCTTTCCTACAGACAAGTGTGGTCAGTATGGTTTACACCCAGTCCGAGATCCTGCAGAAAGAGGTCTACCTGTTTGAACGCATTGACTCGGCCAATCGGGAAAGCATGAAGCACCTGAAGGCCATATGTTTCCTTAGGCCCACCAAGGTAATGTTGGAATGGTGTAGACACAACGGGTTAATACATCTGTGGGAGCTTTTCTGCTTGATTTTGATTGACCCCCATGAGAACCTACAGATTCAGGACCCCTGGGAGACAGCAGTATGCTATGAATGTTTCTTCTAAACTAGCTGACATTTTCTCTGCAGTCTGTAGGGAAGTGGCTACCTGGTATAGAATGTAACATAATGGCATAAAGGAGTATAACATGATGTTTATGGCACATTCACACTAATAGCACAAAGGACAGTCCTTTCCAAAGGTAGGACCCTGGGTATAGTCCATAAATACCTGTTTATGGAATATCTTTTTTAGGTTATGTCCACACAATGTCTTTTTTCAGACTGCCATATTTTGATTATTACGTATGTAAAAAACACTTGTCTGAATATCGCAGTAAGGCGTATTAGGGTGAGTAACTTTTATGTTAATATGTACCTGTCATTTTCAAAAACTTTTGGCACGTCATAGAAGATAGAGGGTCCGACAGCATCCAGTGGTAAGGTTCGGAGTTTTATTGCAGCATCTTCAGGTACATCAGGAAAATGTGATGTTTAGACTGGTCTTTATTATTATGATCAGTATTATTGCTTGATAAAGACTGGTTAGGTTGAAATGGATCACATTTTCCTGATGTACCTGGACATGCTGCAATAAAACTCTAGATCAGGGGTGGGGAACCTTTTCCATGTCGAGGGCCGGTCGGGCATTAATAAAATCATTCGAGGGCCGCATACCGTGCGCGGCAGTTAGTAGCGGGGGTTTGGAGCACCCAGGACAAGGCATAGTATTGTTCCCCTAGTGCCCCTGCTATTGTAGTTAACCCCCAGTGATGCCCCTTGTAGTCTAGTTAACCCCCAAGTCATGTCCCTGGTAGCCTAGTTAACCCCCATCAGTCATGTCCCTGGTAGCCTAGTTATTCCCCCCCCATCAGTCATGTCTCTGGTAGCCTAGTTGTCCCCCCCATCAGTCATGTCCCTGGTAGCCTAGTTGTCCCCCCCCCCCCATCAGTCATGTCCCTGGTAGCCTAGTTATTCCCCCCCCCATCAGTCATGTCTCTGGTAGCCTAGTTGTCCCCCCCCATCAGTCATGTCTCTGGTAGCCTAGTTGTCCCCCCCATCAGTCATGTCTCTGGTAGCCTAGTTGTCCCCCCCATCAGTCATGTCTCTGGTAGCCTAGTTGTCCCCCCCATCAGTCATGTCCCTGGTAGCCTAGTTGTCCCCCCCATCAGTCATGTCCCTGGTAGCCTAGTTGTCCCCCCCATCAGTCATGTCCCTGGTGGCCTAGTTGCCCCCCCCCCCATCAGGCATGTCCCTGGTAGCCTAGTTAACCCCCATCAGGCATGTCCCTGGTAGCCTAGTTGTCCCCCCCCCCATCAGTTATGTCCCTGGTAGCCTAGTTATTCCCCCACCCCCATCAGTCATGTCTCTGGTAGCCTAGTTATTCCCCCCCCCATCAGGCATGTCCCTGGTAGCCTAGTTATCCCCCCCCCATCAGGCATGTCCCTGGTAGCCTAGTTATTCCCCCCCCCCATCAGTCATGTCTCTGGTAGCCTAGTTGTCCCCCCCCATCAGGCATGTCCCTGGTAGCCTAGTTGTCCCCCCCATCAGTCATGTCCCTGGTAGCCTAGTTGTCCCCCCCCATCAGTCATGTCCCTGGTAGCCTAGTTGTCCCCCCCATCAGGCATGTCCCTGGTAGCCTAGTTGTCCCCCCCCCATCAGTCATGTCCCTGGTAGCCTAGTTGTCCCCCCCCATCAGTCATGTCCCTGGTAGCCTAGTTGTCCCCCCCCATCAGTCTTGTCCCTGGTAGCCTAGTTGTCCCCCCCCATCAGTCATGTCCCTGGTAGCCTAGTTGTCCCCATCAGTCATGTCCCTGGTAGCCTAGTTGTCCCCCCCCCATCAGTCATGTCCCTGGTTGCCTAGTTGTCCCCCCCCCCCATCAGTCATGTCCCTGGTAGCCTAGTTATTCCCCCCCCCCCCCCCCATCAGTCATGTCTCTGGTAGCCTAGTTATTCCCCCCCCCATCAGGCATGTCCCTGGTAGCCTAGTTGTCCCCCCCCATCAGGCATGTCCCTGGTAGCCTAGTTGTCCCCCCCATCAGTCATGTCCCTGGTGGCCTAGTTAACCCCCAAATAAAAAAATAAACATCCCACTCACCTTACCTCCGGTCCCACGCTGTCCAGGTCCTCTTCTCTCCCAGGTCCTCTGTGCCGGTCTTCTCCTGCAGGCGGCGCGCGATGAAATGACGTCATCGCGCGCGGCCCGCAGGAGACTAAAGACACGCGCCGCTCTGTTGGGGAAGAAGCCGGCACAGACAGCATCCTCCGGTGTCCGGCAGCTGTCACAGACACCAGAGGATGCGGTGTATGCCGGCTTCTTCCCCAGCAGAGCGGCGAGCATCACAGGGGAGCTGCGGGCCGCGGGCCGCATCGGGAGGTCTCAGGGGCCGGATGCGGCCCGAGGGCCGGAGGTTCCCCACCCCTGCTCTAGATGCTGTTGGATCCGCTATCTTCTCTGTGCTACAATTGTGCCAGTGTCTTGGATTACTGGCCCTCTGGCGTTCATCCGACACCACACCAACTATGTGGACTTTATAGAAAAAGGTGCTGTTGGACTCTTCTCTGCTGTTACGTCATAGAGACATGTCAAAAGTTTCAAAGTGTTAAGACCACTACTGGTCATTAGAGCTGGTAGAACAGCTTGGCTAAGTGCTTCATCTCGCTGTAGGAGACAATCTCCTAACATTTAGAATGGAGACTGTTGGCAGGCAGTAAGGGAGTGAAGCACTCCACCCAGTTCTTGGTGGGGATTTAGGTGTTTAAACAATTAGTATATTTGACATGTCTCTCAGACTGTTGCACCACTTTTTACTTGCTCAAAATCCACTCTAATATTATGTTTTTTCCCTTTAAAAGGAAAATGTTGAATATCTGATCAAGGAGCTACGACGACCAAAGTACAGTGTCTACTTCCTATGTGAGTATGTTTTAAAGGATCTGAATGTCCAGCTTAAAGGGATTGTCCAGCAAAAAAAAATTTTCTTTCAAATCAACTGTGTATAAAGTTGTATAGATTTGTAATTTACCTCTATTTAAAAATCTCAAGTCTTCCCATACTTATAAGCTACTACATGTCCTGCAGGAAATGTTGTTTTATTTACATTCAGACACAGTGCTCTCTGCTGACATCTCTGTCCGAAACAGGAACTGTCCTCAGCAGGAGAGGTTTTCTAAAGGGATTTGCTGCTGCTGCTGGACAGTTGCTGATATGGACAGAGGTGTCATCAGAGAGCACTGTTTTTAAATGTAAATAAAACAACACTTCCTGCATGACATATAGTAGCTTATAAGTATGGAAAGTCTTGAGATTTTTAAATAGAAGTAAATTACAAATCTATATAACTTTCTGACACCAGTTGATTTGAAAGAAAACCATTTTCGCTGGACAACCCCTTTAAAATTGAAGACATTCAAGCTAAGGGCCTTTTTGAACCGTGAACTATACTGAGCCTATTACATGGCTCAGTGATTGTGTGGACAGGGCCGCAGGGACATTGCCAACAGTGTCCGTGCAGCCCTTGCTTTGAAGGGGTACTCCGGCATCGGTATATAGGAAAAAAATTAAAGATCTTTGGGGAGATTTATCATCATTATAGACCATTTTTTTGGAGTGAAAATGTCGCAAAATTTTGCGCACCCGCATAGCTGCGCAAAATTTTGCGACATTTCACCTACTTAGACTGATCATGCCTACTTCAGCTTAAGCTGAAAGTAAGCATGATTTATCACGTGCGACTATCTAAAATGGTCGCACATGTGTCGCAAACTCACTCCACACTAGAGGTGGTCTATTTCACCACCTATACTGTGGAGAGAGTTTGCTCCGTGGGTCGGGTGCAGTGCACCCGGTCCACGGAGTGTAAAGGGTTAAGTAGTGATGCAGCAGCATCACTACTAAGCCCCTGGGGCTGTACAGTAAGGAGGGGTGCTTAGCGCACCCCTCCTTGCAGTACAGAAGCAGGGAATCCCCTTAATTAAGCCGGGATTCCCTGCCTACAGGGTTTCCCACTCAAAAGCAGAAAGCAGTGTGGTGCTGGGCGGGAAATTTAAAATCCTGGCACAGAAGTTACAGTCTGGCTCCCAGGGGCTTGACCCTTGGGAGACAGACTGTAACTGCCATGCCCATGCTGGAGGTCACCCAGCTTTCCCAGCATCCTGTAAGGTTAACCCTTACAGGATGCTGGGAAAGTTGGGTGACCTCCAGCATGGGCGTTACAGTCTGGCTCCCAGGGTACTTAACCCCCTGGGAGTCAGACTGTTCTGGCACTACATCTGCACCAGCAAGGAAGGGGGTTAAGTGCCCCCTTCCTTCCTGGGGCAGATGCAGTGCGATCTCCATGGGGAAGGGGGGGGTTGATGTTGGGGCTGGGGGTTACCTACTGAGTCTTCTTCAGCAGTTGGCAGCAGCCCCCGAATGTCCCGATAAGCTCCGCCCCCGCTACAGTAAGCCCCACCCCTGAAATCGGCACGGAGCTTATCATCGCGGGGGCGGAGCTTACCGGGACATTCGGGGACTGCTGCCAACTGCTGAAGAAGACTCAGCAGGTAACCCCCAGCCCCTAGCCTCAACCCCCCCCCCTTCCCCATGGAGATCGCACTGCATCTGCCCCAGCAAGGAAGGGGGCACTTAACCCCCCTCCTTGCTGGTGCAGGTGCAGTGCCAGAACAGTCTGGTCCCCAGGGGGTTAAGTCCCTGGGAGCCAGACTGTAACTCCCATGCCCATGCTGAAGGTCACCCAGCTTTCCCAGGATACTGTAAGGGTTAACCTTACAGGATGCTGGGAAAGCTGGGTGACTTCCAGCATAGGCATGGGAGTTACAGTCTGGCTCCCCGGGACTTAACCCCTTGCTTGCTATTTGTTTTTGCTTTTTTCTTTTCAAGATACCGCATGCAGAGGATTACGTCAGATTCGTTTGGACTACGTCGATGACTGGTGGACTTTACTGTTCAATAAAATGGTCAACGAGGGGTGTGGGGGTTTATTTGAATAAAAACATTTTCTCGGTGTGTTGTGTTTTCTTTCATTACTTTACAGACTTAGTAGTGGAAGCTGTCTAATAGACGGAATCCATTACTAAGTCAGGGCCTAGTGTTAGCCGGTATAAAATGGCTAACACTAACCCCGCCATTATTACCCCAGTACCCAATGCCACCAGGGGTACTGGGAAGAGCCGGGTGCCAGTGGTCCCGGAGCATCAAAATTGGCGCTCCTGGACTGGGGCAGCAGCAGGCTGGTAATATTTAGGCCGGGGGGGGCCTAAACCAATGGCTCTTCCCACCCTGGTGTTACCAGCAGGCTGCTGTTGCTTGGTTTTTATCCCGGCTGGTTATGAAAATAGGGGGAACCCTATGCGGGTTTTTTTTTTTTTAAATAAATAATTTAAAAAAAAAACGCATAGGGTTCCCCCTATTGTGATAAGCAGCCGGGTTAATAACCAAGCAACAGCAGCCTGGTAACACAACAGGGTGGGAAGAGCCATTGGTGTAGGCCCTCCCCAGCCTAAATATTACCAGCCTGCTGCCGCCCCAGTCCAGGAGCGCCAATTTTGACGCTCCGGGACCACTGGCACCCGGCTCTTCCCAGTACCCCTGGTGGCATTGGGTACTGGGGTAATAATGGGGGGGTTAGTGTTAGCCATTTTATACCGGCTAACACTAAGCCCTGACTTAGTAATGGATTCTGTCTATCAGACAGCTTCCACTACTAAGTCTGTAAAGTAATGAAAGAAAACACAACACACCGAGAAAATGTTTTTATTCAAATAAACCCCCCCCCCCCCACACCCCTCGTTGACCATTTTATTGAACAGTAAAGTCCGCCGGTCATCGACGTAGTCCAAACGAATCCGACGTAATCCTCTGCATGCGGTATCTGGAAAAGAAAGGGAGAAGAAAATGCTCATTACCTAGGAGGCAAACCAGGGCCAATGAGACTATTTAGAGACAATTTTTAGACTATTCAGAGACAATTCTGAGCCAAACAAATCAGCACCACAGAAAATAGACCAGGCTTATCCCTGATAGTAAATTGCACTTTAAATACACCAGTCTATTCATGCCAAAGCAGAAATAGACCACATCTAGAAAAATCCCCTGTTGATAAATCTCCCCCCTTGTGCTTACTTCTCCATACTCCCCTGTGTCCTGCCATGTCTCTGGGTCTCTTCTAACCACATCTGCCGCCACTTTCACAGACGAACCAGTCTTGGAAGTGACAGCCTGCTCAGCCAATCACTGGCCACTGCAGTCTCCAGTCACTACACAGACTGGACCATCTGCAGCAGAGTCAGCAGGAGACCCAGAGATACTGCAGGAGGACACTGGGGAAGCATGGAGCTGTAAGCATAACATGTTTATTATTTTCTGGTTACCGACGCTGGAGTACTCCTTTAATCAGCTGTCAGCTGGTTAAAGCTATTACACAGAGCGATGTGTGGCTGGTGATTTTTAAACTTGCTGACAGACAGTGAACAGCAGACGAGTAAACGATTGCTTGCGACTCAGCTGATTGTTGTTTTTTTTTTTTTTTTTTTTTTTTTTTTTTTATTACACAGTGCTATATCTGCCAAATTTGACCTATGTTCAGCATAGCGACCCATCACTTTTAGGTTACAAACCCACTTGGCGGGTCTGCAGCGAGTCTCCATGCTGCGTTTTTGCAGCGAGACTCGCTGCAGATCCCGGCCCTATGCTTTTAATGGCAGACAAACACGCAGCAGGGATGTACATCCCTGCTGCGAGTTTGTCTGCAGCCCACCCCATTAACCCCCCGGCCGCCGGAGCTGATACTTCCCCTGATCCCGGCTCCGGCGGTTCCCGAGGTCTTCAGCAAGCCGGAGCGGGGACCAGGTGAAGTATATGCTCCAGCCAGCCGCAGCCCCGGCCGCCCGATCGCCCCCGCAGCCCCGGCCGCCCGATCGCCCCCCCCCCCCCCCCCCCCCCCCCCCCGCAGCACCGATCGCACGCCCCCCCCGCAGCCCCGATCGCCCCCCCCCCCCCCCAGCCCCGGCCGCCCGATCGCCCCCCCGCAGCACCGATCGCTTACACGCCCCCCTGCAGCCCCGGCCGCTCGATCGGGGGGGGGCGTGCGATCGGTGCTGCGGGGGGGCGTGCGATCGGTGCTGCGGGGGGGCGATCGGGCGGCCGGGGCTGCGGGGGGGGCGATCGGGCGGCCGGGGCTGCGGGGGGGGGGCGATCGGGCGGGGGGGGGCGATCGGGCGGCCGGGGCTGCGGGGGGGGCGATCGGGCGGCCGGGGCTGCGGGCGGCTGGCTGGAGCATATACTTCACCTGGTCCCCGCTCCGGCTTGCTGAAGACATCGGGAACCGCCGGAGCCGGGATCAGGTGAAGTATCAGCTCCGGCGGCCGGGGGGTTAATGGGGAGGGCTGCAGACAAACTCGCAGCAGGGATGTACATCCCTGCTGCGTGTTTGTCTGCCATTAAAAGCATAGGGCCGGGATCTGCAGCGAGTCTCGCTGCAAAAACGCAGCATGGAGACTCGCTGCAGACCCGCCAAGTGGGTTTGTAACCTTAATGTGATTAGCAACACTGAAGAGATTTGCCTGCCTTATTATTCATGTGGCTCAGCACATAGTTGAGAACAGGGACACATTAAGGGACCAGTTTAGGGGGGCACTTTTATGTTCCTAATGCCCCTACGTAAACATTTCTCACTCTGTGAATTCTTCATTACTTTTATATTGTACTGATCCTGAGTTACATCCTGTACATCTTGCTGGGAGGTTCAGGTGTAAAGTCTGCAGAATACTGATTGCAGCTCTGGAGTATCATACAGAATGTAACTCATGATGAGTAATGCATGTGCATAGTGACTCTGCCAGCATTATATTGAGTGCAGCTGTAGAGTATGATACAGTATGTAACTCAGAATGCATACAGGATAACTCCACCAGTAGAATGGTAAGTACATCTCTGAAGTATAATACAATGACTTTGAATTTTTTTTATAGATAAACTGAAATTGGCTTCTAAGGTGGCCATACCCTTTATAAAAACCCAGGAAGACTAGCAATGCATTTTAAAATTGTGCAGTTTGTACCAAAGTTATTATAGCATGAAATAAGGTGTAATTCAGTTTTTTTATTTTAGATTTTAGCAATGTGATAAGCAAGAGTGATGTAAAGTCTCTGTCTGAGGCAGATGAACAGGAGGTGGTGGCAGAAGTGCAGGTAAGCATACCCCTTTATTTATTGGTAAGCTCATCTTCTGTACATGGGTTGCTGTGTGTAGAATCTCATCCAGCTTTACAAATTTGCAGCATTTCTGTCCTATGTAATTTCACTCTTTGTAACATGGTTGACCACATTTTTGTGTACGCTATAAGGCTATGTTCACACAGCGTAAAAGTACGGCTGTTGTTGCCATCGGCAACAACGGCCGTACTTTCTACGGTGTGGAACACTTTCTATTGTTCTATGAGATCCCGGCCGGAGCGTATACACATAGTATTCGCTCCGGCCGGAATCCCATGCGGGGCCGCAAAGAACTGACTTGTCAGTTTTCTGCGGCCACAATTCAGTGGATTGCGGCCGCAGAAAGACCTGTCAGTTAACACAATAAGGCAAGCGGCTCTGGGCAGGTCACAGAACGGCTGGTCTCATACATAGTGTTTTATTTTTTTTTTAAGTATACTTTTATAAAATTTTATTCAAATATATATATATATATATATATATATATATATATATATATATACATATATAATTTTTTTTTTTTTTTAAACAAGGACAATAACAGTAGTCCATACTCCTAATAAAAAGAAATAACAAATGTACAAAAACTATACAGACATCAACAAAGCATACCATAATGACATCTACCTCCAAATGACAGGGTTAACACTTCTAGAGTAGCCATAATTGATCTGTTTCTTGATCCTTATATACCAAGGGCTCCAGATGGCGGCCAAAATGGTCGCCAATGCGACTGATATCTTGCAAATGGCGCCCAGGTTTATTAATCTGGGCGCCATTTGCTACTGGCCCCGGCGGCGGCTGTCTCTTTAAGGACTTCCGCACGCTGCACCGAAGCACGTGGCGCCTCTGCGGCCGTCCGTCCAGTGAATGACGGACGTGCTGGATGACGTGTGCGGGGACACGCTTCTCCAGTGACGTCATTCATTGGACAGACTGCCGCAGAGGCGCCACACTCCTCCAGCTCCTCTCTCCCGCCTCTCCTCACCCAGCGGTTCTTCAAGTACACCCCAGCGGCACCAATTTGTGGATAGTGTGTGTGAGTACAACCGGAGGGACGGCAGGGGTGGCGGCCGGCCACTAATCTGTGTGGGGGGACCGCGGCCTGGGCGGCTGATTGGTAGTGTCTGTTGTGATGGCGGCCAGGTGCGGTAGTCAGTGCGTGTGGGGCGCTGGGGGGGGGGTATGTATAGACTGCACAGTACCACTTCCCTCAGTGTCAGTATGTATAGACTGCACAGTACCACTTCCCTTAGTGTCAGTATGTATAGACTGCACAGTACCACTTCCCTCAGTGTCTGTATGTATAGACTGCACAGTACCACTTCCCTCAGTGTCAGTATGTATAGACTGCACAGTACCATTTCCATCAGTGTCTGTATGTATAGACTGCACAGTACCACTTCCCTCAGTGTCTGTATGTATAGACTGCACAGTACCACTTCCCTCAGTGTCTGTATGTATAGACTGCACAGTACCACTTCCCTCAGTGTCTGTATGTATACACTGCACAGTACCACTTCCCTCAGTGTGTGTGTATGTATACACTGCACAGTACCACTTCCCTCAGTGTCTGTATATACACTGCACAGTACCACTTCCCTCAGTGTGTGTGTATATACACTGCACAGTACCACTTCCCTCAGTGTCAGTATGTATAGACTGCACAGTACCACTTCCCTCAGTGTGTGTGTGTGTGTGTGTGTATACACTGCACAGTACCACTTCCCTCAGTGTCTGTATGTATATACACTGCACAGTACCACTTCCCTCAGTGTCTGTATGTATAGACAGCACAGTACCACTTCCCTCAGTGTCTGTATGTATAGACTGCACAGTACCACTTCCCTCAGTGTCTGTATGTATAGACTGCACAGTACCACTTCCCTCAGTGTCTGTATGTATAGACTGCACAGTACCACTTCCCTCAGTGTCAGTATGTATAGACTGCACAGTACCACTTCCCTCAGTGTCTGTATGTATACACTGCACAGTACCACTTCCCTCAGTGTGTGTGTATGTATACACTGCACAGTACCACTTCCCTCAGTGTCTGTATATACACTGCACAGTACCACTTCCCTCAGTGTCTGTATATACACTGCACAGTACCTCTTCCCTCAGTGTGTGTGTGTGTGTGTGTATATACACTGCACAGTACCACTTCCCTCAGTGTGTGTGTGTGTATATACACTGCACAGTACCACTTCCTCAGTGTGTGTGTATATACACTGCACAGTACCTCTTCCCTCAGTGTGTGTGTATATACACTGCACAGTACCACTTCCCTCAGTGTCTGTATGTATATACACTGCACAGTACCTCTTCCCTCAGTGTGTGTGTATATACACTGCACAGTACCACTTCCCTCAGTGTCTGTATGTATATACACTGCACAATACCTCTTCCCTCAGTGTCTGTATGTATATACACTGCACAGTACCACTTCCCTCAGTGTCTGTATGTATATACACTGCACAGTACCACTTCCCTCAGTGTCTGTATGTATATACACTGCACAGTACCACTTCCCTCAGTGTCTGTATGTATATACACTGCACAGTACCACTTCCCTCAGTGTCTGTATGTATATACACTGCACAGTACCACTTCCCTCAGTGTCTGTATGTATATACACTGACTCAGAACCTGACTTGTAGACCACCTCACACATTCTAGTGGACTGTATATTGTTGTCAAGTTGCAAGCTTTTAAGTTCAAGTTCAGAAGAGTAAGCCTCATTAAAAGGCTAGCCAAGTGAAGCTGAAGTACTGAGTCAGACTGTATATGGTTGTCAAGTTGCAAGTTTCCATGTTGAACGTTTTCAAACTAAGAAAAGAGAGAATCTAAAGGAGGAGGATGCTGCCGTGGCCTCTGCACACAGTAAGTCCCATTTAACATAACATTAATTTTACATGTTTTAAAATGTTGGCGACCAAATATTCTATTTGGCGCCTAAATTTTTCAGGTTAGGAGCCAATGGCTCCTAGGTAATTTTTTAGTCTGGAGCCCTGTATAATATATATATATATATATATATATATATATATATATATATATATATATATATATATATATATATATAATTATATAATTATGATGGAAGTCAATGAAAAATAGATCAAAACAATGGATTTTTTTTTGTTTGTTTGTTTGCTTTCTTCAATAAACTTTGAACAGAATGTAAAAATGCAGTGTGAACCCAGTCTAAGGCTATGTTCACACAACTTCAAAATGTTATTTTATAACAATGGCCATTATTTGCGTTTTATAAAAACGGTTTACTTTTGTGTTATAGTTTATGGACAATCATATGTACATGTTGACCTTATTATTTACTGCGTACTGACCTTACCTTGTCCATTATTTTTTTGTTACTGTTTACAGGAATTTTATGGAGACTATATTGCTGTGAATCCTCACGTCTTTTCTTTAAACATAGTAGGCTGCTATCAGGTAAGATAACCTCTTGGTTCTTCTGATTGGCTGAAAAAGCTCATTGACAGGCAGGATGCATCATGTTTTAGACATTTCATATTGGCCTTTTATAAATGCTCCAGGGTTTTTTCTAGAACCAGAATTTCTCTGAAATGTGAACAGTATACAGTTCCCTGCTCTTTATACTGCCCACAAAACAGCAGAACCATTCGTATGTTACAGGTAGTATGTTGAGGTAGTGGCCTTTGTGTTGTGCATGTTGCTTGACATCTATTTCCATCTGTTTAAGGCAGACTGGTATACTAGGCCCAAACTTTTTCTGGTTGGCCAACAAGGACGAATAAATGGAGCTGTGGGTCACGGGGCAACTTGCGGCTCCATCCAAAACAAAGCCGGGCATGGAGAATGGACCCCCCGCAATCTCATACTTGTCCCCTATCCTATGGTTTTCAATTGGGAAACCGTTTTTTAAGTTTGTTTTTTTTTCCAGATGGATAAATAAATATATAGCAAAAATTACTCTCCATAGGGAGGAGGTGGGGGGATGTTTTGAGTGGCCCTCATATGGATTATGCGCATATGTAAGAGGATGTCCTCTTTTATTTTACATACATTAAAGCTATCAAATTCCAATCGAGATTCACCAGCACTAGAAGTCCCAGGATTAGGCAGTCAGCAATCAGACAATCACATCAATAAATCGATGCTATGAGTGGTGCTCAGCTGTCACACATAGTCCATGTATAAATATAACTGAAGAGAAGTCTCAAGCGGCACTCACCCTAAAAAACACCTTTATTGCACAATAAAACGCATGTTAGCACTTCAGAGAACGCTCACTCCCGATCCATGACTGTTTCGCACCCCCTGTTGATTTCTCAAGGCATGCAGTTCATGTATTTACATCTCCTGTTTACTTTTCCGTTGTAGGGAAGGAACTGGGATCCTCTTCAGCTGTCGAGAACTACACAAGGACTGACCGCTCTGCTCCTCTCCCTCAAGAAATGTCCCATGATCCGCTACCAGCTCTCTTCAGAAATGGCCAAGAGGCTGGCAGAGGGAGTGAAGGTGGGGGCAAGTCACTGGTGTCTGATCTTGTTCAGATTATGATTCAGGATTATTTATTTTTTCATCCATTATTTTTCCAGCAAGTCATTACGAAAGAGTATGAACTGTTTGATTTCCGTCGCACAGAGGTGCCCCCTCTGCTTCTCATCCTGGACCGCTCCGATGATGCCATTACACCACTACTCAACCAGGCGAGCTTTTTTATGTTTTTTCTTTGCATTATTATGCAAGGGGATTAAAATAATTAATCTCTGTGATGTGACACATTGTTATCCCTCAATAGTGATGGCTTGGAATATATGAGAGTGACTATAAAGCAATTGCATGTATGTTTATATCGCTATTTTTCTTTGTTCCTAAAGTGGGCCTACCAGGCTATGGTTCATGAGTTACTTGGCATCAACAACAATCGCATTGACCTGTCCCGTGTGCCTGGAATTAGTAAGGATCTAAAAGAAGTTGTTCTTTCTGCAGAAAATGATGAATTCTATGCTAATGTAAGTCAAACACAAAATTGATCCAAATTAAAATCCCTTGAACCACTTAGATGTCGCAGCCACCATTGAAGGAAGCACCAAAAGAGTCACTATTCCTGCAGTACTGTAATAGTACTATGCCATATTCTCTTTTCCTGCAATACTGTAATAGTACAATCCCATATCCTGTCTATTCCTGCAGTACTGTAATAGTACAATGCCATATTCTCTCTTTTCCTGCAATACTGTAATAGTACAATCCCATATCCTGTCTATTCCTGCAGTACTGTAACAGTACAATGCCATATACTGTATATTCATGTAGTACTGTATTGGTACAATCCCATATCCTGTCTATTCCTGCAGTACGGTAATAGTACAGTGCCATATCCTGTCTATTCCTGCAGTACTGTAATAGTACAATTCCATATCATATCTACTCCTGCAGTACTCTAAAAGAACAATCCCTTATCCTGTCTATTCCTACAGTACTGTAACAGTGCAATGCCATATCCTGTATATTCATGTAGTACTGTATTGGTACAATCAGATATCCGGTCTATTCCTGCAGTACTATAATAGTACAGTGCCATATCCTGTCTATTCCTGCAGTACTGTAATAGTACAATCCCATATCATATCTACTCCTGCAGTACTCTAAAAAACAATCCCTTATCCTGTCTATTCCTACAGTACTGTAATAGTACAATGCCATATCCTGCCTACACCTGCAGTGTTGTTGCTGTGAGCTAAGTCTGTCCTGCAAGATTGTAATAGTTAGAGATGAGCGAACCGGGTTCGGGTTCGGGTCCATCCGAACCCGAACGTTCGGCATTTGATTAGCTGGGGCTGCTGAACTTGGATAAAGCTCTAAGGTTGTCTGGAAAAGGTGGATGCAGCCAATGACTATATCCATTTTTTCCACATAGCCTCAGGGCTTTATCCAAGCTCAGCAGCCACCGCTAATCAAATGCAGAAAGTTTGGGTTCGGATCGACTCGAGCATGCTCGATCTTCGCTCATCTCTAGTAATAGGACATTGCTGTAAGCTATGTTTAATGTGTGGGTAAAGGTTAAATAATGAATAGGTCAGCGGTAGTTGCTAACTCATGAATTTTTATAAGCTGACCAGGCTCCGCCCTCTTTATGAACATGTTTTCAGAAACTTTTGCTCTCTAATACACTGTATCAGTAACAATCACTAGCCTTCAAGTTATCCATTTTTTAAGGGATGTCCAAGATTAGTGTTGAGTGAACTTTACGTGGCCGGACTCAAACGCTCGGCATTAAGCCCCCAACATCGGGAGAAATTGGATGCTGCCCTAGGGCTGCAAGGAAAACATGGATACAGCATCCATGTTTTCCAGGATTTCCTAGGGTGGCATCCAATTTCTCTAGGCACTTGGAATTGAATGCCCAGTGGTCGAGTGGCCGCACTTGGACACTTTTCTGAAGTTTGCTAACCAATATCCAGGATTAGAAAAACACATTTGGTTTCTCCAAAATCAATGCCACTCTTGTCCTCGGGTTGTGTGTGATATTACAACTTCGCTCCATTCAGTTTCTGAAGGAAAGTAGACATGTTTTTCTTATCCTGGACAACCCTTTTAAATGCCTCTGTGGAACAGTACTAAGATTATTCCATGTGCCTTTTTGCAGAACATGTACTTGAATTTTGGAGAAATTGGAACCAACATTAAGAATCTGATGGAAGATTTCCAAAGGAAAAAACCCAAAGAACAGCAGAAGCTAGAGTCCATTGCTGATATGAAGGTAAAAGATTGTATAACTTAATAGTCGGACTCCCTACAAAGCTAAGAAGACATTCTGTGTGTGTTTAGCAAGAGACAAGCACAAGGATTGTAGGATCTCTTGTTGATCACATCTTTTATGCAAGCATTTAAATAATTTCTAGTTAATGTAAATGTGCAGATAAACATGATGACGTTAATAGGCCACACAAACAATCTAGCAGTCATTTGTGTGGGTTGGCCATATACTTAATTGAGCCATATAAAGGCCCTAAAAATGAGCACCGATTTGTGGTGCTACATCAGGCCATTTGAAAGTCCCCTTATGGTGTGTTTACACAGAGAGACTTATCTGACAGATCTTTGAATCCAAATCCAGGAACAGACTATAAATAGAGAACGGGTCATAAAGAAAAGACTGAGATCTATCTTTTTTTTCAAATCCATTCCTGGCTTTGGATTAAAAAATCTGTCAGATAAATCTGTGTGTAAACGCACCATAATGGTTGCATGTTGACTGTCAGCACAGCTGGATCTTATTTCTTTTGTCATGGGACAACAGAGTAGATGCATGTGTGCCTACTTTACACCTGGAGATATTAAAAAGGTGAAGAACAGGGGAGTTATTAGTTTTATACCCAGGTATGGGTGATTAGAATGAATAACCTACACTGACTTCCCTTCCTTTCACGCCTCCACCAGTGCGGACAAAGTTACATAGTTCCTCTCATAGAATAAACTAGAAAATGTACCCGGCGCTGCCTGGGTATAAAGTTTCAGTGTGTTAATTAGATTTATTCTAAGGTGCCCAGGAGGCCAATCTATGTCCATGTTTTTTTTGTTTAAGGGGAAATCGCCAGTAGCCCTATATGCCCCTATATACCCGACAATTCTGTTTATGTAAATTGTAGCTTATGCACATTAGAAATAAACTAAAAACTTCAAACATCCATCCTGTATACCCGTAGTGTATAGTGGGGGGTGGGGGCTGTATATCTGTGGTGTATAGTTGAGGGGGTCCTGTATACCTGTAGTGTGTAATTGTGGGGGTTGTATACCTGTAGTGTATAGTTGAGGGAGGTCCTGTCTACCAGTAGTGTATAATTGGGGGGAGGGGCTGTGTACCTGTACTTTTTAGTTAGGGAAGTACTGTATACCTGCAGTGTATAGCTGGTAGAGGTCCTGTATACCTGTACTGTATAGTTTGGGGTCCTGTATACCTGTAATATATCGTTGGTGAAAGTGATGTATAGTTGGTGGAGGTCTTTTATACCTGTAGTTTATAGTTTGCGGGTCCTGGATACCTTTAGTTTATGGTTGGTAGAGGTCTTGTATACCTGTAGTGTATAGTTTGGGATCCTTTAAACCTGTAGTATAGAGTTGGTGGGGGTTGTGTATACCTGTAGTATAGAGTTGGTGGAGGTGCTATATACCTGTAATATAGAGTTGGTAGAGATCTTATATACCTGAAGTATATAGTTTGAGGGTCCTGTATACCTGTAGTATATAGTTGGTGGAGTTCCTGTATACCTGTAGTATAAAGTTTGGGGGTCCTGTATACCTGTAGTGTATAGATTGGGGGTCCTGTATACCTGTAGTATATAGTTGATGGAGGTTCTGTATACCTGTAGTGTATAGTTTGGGATCCTTTAAACCTGTAGTATAGAGTTGGTGGAGGTGCTGTATACCTGTAGTATAGAGTTGGTAGAGATCTTATATACCTGAAGTATATAGTTTGAGGGTCCTGTATACCTGTAGTATATAGTTGGTGGAGTTCCTGTATACCTGTAGTGTATAGTTTTGGGGTCCTTTATACCTGTAGTGTATAGTTTGGGGTCCTGTATACATGTAGTGTATATATATGATGAAGGTCCTGTATACCTGTAGTGTATACTTTTGGGTTCCTGTATACCTGTATGGCAGTGTTATCCAGTCACAGTATGGCAGTATTGGTCAGGTCTGGTATGGCAGTGTTATCCAGTCACAGTGTGGCAGTATTGGTCAGGTCTGGTATGGCGGTATTGGTCAGGTCTGATATGGAGGTGTTAAATGTGACCTCTGGAGCTATTATCTACCAATCTCTCATGATGCTAATTAGTGAGTGAGGATGGGGGGTCCTCAGGTTTAGTGCTTAGGACAGCAGCAGCTGGTAATACTGCCCTGTATACATGTACTGTATAGATGGAGTAGGGGGTCCTGTATACATGTACTGTATAGATGGAGTAGGGGGTCCTGTATACATGTACTGTATAGATGGAGTAGGGGGTCCTGTATACATGTACTGTATAGATGGAGTAGGGGGCCCTGTATACATGTACTGTATAGATGGAGTAGGGGGTCTACCAGTTATTACTGTGGATGTTGTGAGGCAGCTACCTTAGCAACCATTGCTCCCTGTGAAAATGAAAGTAGTAATCCTATTGGTTGCTAAGGCTCTCAACTGCCATTTCCTCTGGGCAGCTGCAGCTAATTATGTCCCCTGTGTGTGCAGTGTGGAGATTTTCCCATTCATCTCTATGGGGCGCTCTTCTGCATCCCCCTCCTCTTCTGTACATCTGGCGGGGACTGGACCTTTGCTATAACTTTCCCGGGCACCCAATGTATCTGTGTGCCAAATTTGGGGTCAAACGGTTCAGGCGTTTGGAAGTCTATATGGGACAGACAGACTTTTATTTTTATGATATAGATGTTACTTTTCATTTAGATGTCTGTGACTGCAGTGTGCTATAAAAATTCTATTTTATGTTGCAGTGAAGTGCAATAGAGGTGTGGCCCAGGGAGTTTAGCTCTAATCTACCTGGGCGATACCTCTTTGGCACTTCACAGCAGCATAAAACAGTATTTTTTAACACACTGCAGTCACAGACCGCCAATGAAGTAACGTGTATCAAAGTAATGCTAATGGAGTAATGTATATCCTTTCCATATGAACTATGTAACATTGTCAGCACTTTGGCACTCAATTTCCAGTTGACAGGTTTACCTTAAATGGGTTCTGTCATTAAAAACATTTTTGCATATTCCAACAGAGGCTTCAATATCTAGCCCCCTCCCCCAAACCCACCCTATCCCTGGACAGAGCCCCGCTGCCGGTCCAACCACAGAGATCTGGCCAAGGCTCAATATGCAACTGAGCACAGATGAGTCCGATGGCCATAGGAAATTACTGGAGCAGTGATTTCCTTTGGCCAACGGACTCATCTCCGCTCATTTGTATATTAAGAGCAGATGAGCCGTGGACAGATCTCTGCAACGAAATCGGGAGGGGGTACCTATGCGGCTGTCCAGGGGTAGGGTGGGTTCGGGGGGGCTGCCTGGGTTGACAGGTTCCCTTTAAGTTATAACATTGACCACTAGGTGTCACTAATTTTAGCTGCACTGCCCATTGTCAAAGATTAAACATCAATAATTATAGCGCACTTGACTGTGAAAAGTAAGGGAGGGAGATTTAAAGCTCTGCTCTAACGCTGTCAATCAAAGTGCAGGGATAGCGCAACAGACATCAGAGGGACACAGACAGAGAGGCATCATTTCAACATTTAGATACTCTCTATATATATGAATGTGACATCTATAATTGATTTAATTTCATTCTTACAGTATAAGGCTGGGTTCACACTACGTATATTTCAGTCAGTATTGTGGTCCTCATATTGCTACCAAAACCAGGAGTGGATTAAATACACAGAAAGGATCTGTTCACACAATGTTGAAATTAAGCGGATGGCCGCCATATAACAGTAAATAACTGCCATTATTTCAATATAACAGCCGTTGTTTTAAAATAACAGCAAATATTTGCCATTAACCCATTAGTGACCTCCATGCTACCTTTTCACGGCGGCCACTAATGGGCTTTATTCCGATGCGTACGCCTTTTAACGGCGGGCCTATCGGAATAAATTACCGCCCGGCGGCGGCTGCAAGACGGGTGATCAGCGGTCAATGTGACCGCTGACACCCTCCTGTAACTGCCCGGAGCAGAGGATTCTCCGCTCCGGGCAGTTTAACCCGTGAAATGCCGCTGTCAAACCGTGACAGCGGCATCTAACAGGTCCCGGTGGATCCCGGACGGCGCCGTGGGTCACTTACGTGATTGCAATGTCCCGCGGCGCTCCCCGGTCCTCCGATGTCTCCATGGTGATACCGGGGTCCTAATGAAGGTCCCCGGGGTCTCCATGGAGATGCCTCATGCTGACAGGGGTTGCCGTGGCTATTGCCTGTCAGCATGAGGCATGATACAATACATTGCAGTACATCAGGTACTGCAATGTATTGTATCAGTGATCAAAGAATTTTACACTAGTGTACAGTAATGTACACTAGTGTAAAAGTGAAAAAAGTGTGCACCAAACACAACACAGCCCCCCCCAGCTCCCCCCAATAATAAAGATGCATTACATTCCCTATACCCAATAAAACGTGACATAAGTGATCAAAAACACAAATCCTATACATATTTGGTATCGCCACGTCCCTAACGACTCAATCTATAAAATGATATCAATAATTATATCGCACGACACACGCTGTAAAAAAAAACTAAAAAAAAAGTACCAGAATAGCTGTATTTTATCAATCCACTTTAGAAAATACGTCATAAAAGAGATCAAAAAGTCATATACATATAAAACTTGGTATCAATAGAAACTACAGATCTTCCCGCAAAAAATAAGCCCAAAACCAGCTCTGTCGCGCAAAAGATGAGAACGCTATGGATCTTGCAATGCAGGGACAGTTTTTGTGGGTTTTTGCTAGGAAGATAGTTTCTATTGTGCCAAAGTGATAATAGTTAAAAAAACCTACACAAATGTGGTATCGCCATAACCATAGCGACCCAGAGAATACATGTATTATGTTATTAGTGACCGCCGTTACGGAATTTTACGGCGATCACTAATAGGCTCTATTCTGCTGCCATCAGCTCTTTATGGCAATGGTGCAGAATAGTGCAGCGGCGCCGGTAATGCCCGCAGCCCCCTCCTCTCAGCTATCGGAGGTAGCTGAGGGGTTGGGGCAGATCGCCGTTATTACCAGTATAACGGCGGCAACCGGTAACAGACATTGCCAGAGCAGCTGAACGTTTTCATCTCTTCTCACCGTGAATCCACAGTGAGAGGAGATGAGAACATGTCCCCCCCTGTCCCCAGAATTAACCCTAGTGACCTGGTCACTGACCCTCCCCTCCCAGACTCTGTTCACAGTGATGGATTCCTAAAAATGATCAAAGCTTCATTCTCTCCACCACCGGAGGTGGCGGAGAGCATGGGGCAATGATCTGTGACCACCCGGTGTGGTCCCAGTACAAGTGATCAGCGGTATATACTATATACCACTGATTTCTTGTTCCAAACGGTGATGGCACTTTTTACGCCTGTCACCAAAGTCAAGTGCCCTGGATTACCCGTAAGCACCCTGGATTACTTATAACCACCCCAGATTGCCCGTCACCACCCCAGATTGCCCGTCATCTCCCCCCAGATTGCCCGTCATCTCCCCCCAGATTGCCACAGACTGCCTGTAACCACCCCAGATTGCCCGTCATCTCCCCCCAGATTGCCCGTCATCTCCCCCCAGATTGCCACAGACTGCCCGTCGCAACCCCAGACTGCCCGTCGCAACCCCAGACTGCCCGTCGCAACCCCAGACTGCCCGTCGCAACCCCAGACTGCCCGTCGCAACCCCAGACTGCCCGTCGCAACCCCAGACTGCCCGTCGCTACCCCAGATTGCCCGTCGCAACCCCAGCCTGCCCGTCGCAACCCCAGCCTGCCCGTCGCAACCCCAGCCTGCCCGTCGCAACCCCAGACTGCCCGTCGCAACCCCAGATTGCCCGTCGCAACCCCAGATTGCCCGTCGCAACCCCAGATTGCCCGTCGCAACCCCAGATTGCCCGTCGCAACCCCAGATTGCCCGTCGCAACCCCAGATTGCCCGTCGCAACCCCAGATTGCCCGTCGCAACCCCAGATTGCCCGTCGCAACCCCAGATTGCCCGTCGCAACCCCAGATTGCCCGTCGCAACCCCAGATTGCCCGTCGCAACCCCAGATAGTCAGTAAACGCCACCAGATTGCCCATAACCACCCCATATAGCCAGTAAACACCCCATAACCACCCCATACAGCCAGTAAACACCCCCAGATTGCCCGTAACCACCCCAGATTGCCCATAACCCCACCAGATTGCCTGTTGCCACCTCGGATAGCCAGTAAACACCCCGAGATTGTCCATTACCACCCCAGATAACCAGTAAACACCCACATATTGCCTGTAACTAAAATGACACTCCTTCTCTTCTGAGCCCTGCTGTGTGCCCATACAGTGGTTTATGCCCACATATGGGGTACCATTGTACTCAGGAGAACCTCCATTACAAATTTTGGGGTGCTTTTTCTCCAATGTTCCTAGTGAAATTGAGAAATTTCAAACCAAACAAACATGTTATTGGAAAAATTCAAATTTTTTCCTTTTTTACGGTCTAGTTTTGAATACTTTGCTCTAATACCTGTGGGGTCAAAATGCTCACCACACCCCAAGATGAATTCCTTGAGGGGTGTACTTTCCAAAATGGGGTGACTTTTGGGGGGGTTCTATTCTGCTGACACTACAGGGGCTTTGCAAACGCACCTGGCGCTCAGAAACTTCTTCAGCAAAATCTGAACTGAAAATGCTAATAGGCGCTCCTTCCCTTCTGAGCCCCGCTGTGTGCCCATACAGTGGTTTACGCTCACATATGGGGTACCATTGTACTCAGGAGAACCTGCGTTACAAAATTTGTGGTGCATTTTCTCTCATGTTTATTATGAAAATGAGATACTTTAATCTTAACAAATATATTATTGGAAAATTTCTATTTTCCATTTTTTTCTGGCTTATTTGTGAATACTTTCCTCCAGCCCCTGTAGGGTTAAAATGCTCATTATACCCCTAGATTAATTCTTTAAGGTGTCTAGTTTCCAAAATGGGGTCACTTATGGGGGTTTCCAGTATACAAGCCTCCTAAATCAACTTAAAAAAAGAACTGGTCCCTAAAAAAATCAGTTTTGGAAATTTCATGAAAATTTGATAATTTGCTGATAATTTCTAAGCCCCCTAACACCCTAAAAAAGTGAAATATGTTTATGGAAATGAAGCCAGAATAAAGAGGACATATTGATAATGTGACTTACTAACTAATTTTTGTCATGTGCCTTTTTTTTTTTAGAAGCAAATAATTTCAAAGTTCGTAAAGTGCAAAATTTTCAAATTTTTCATTATATTTTGATGTTTTTCACAAAAAACACAAAAGACAGTGACCAAATTTTGCCACTAACATAAAGTACCATGTGTTACGAAAAAACTATCTCAGAATCGCTAGCATACGTTAAAGCATCATTGAGCTATAAGCACATAAAGTGAGACAGGTCAGATTTTGAAAAATGAGCCTGGTCATTAAGGCCCAAACAGGCTTGGTCCCTAAGGGGTTAAATGGCGGCCATCCACTCAATTTCAACATTGTGTGAACAGATCCTTTCTGTGTTTTTAATCCACTCCTGGTTTTGGTTGCAATATGAGGACCACAATACTGACTGAAATATACGTAGTGTGAACCCAGCCTTAGGGTGCGTTTACACAGACAGATTTATCTGACAGATTTTGGAAGCCAAAGCCAGGAATGGATTTGAAAAGAGGATAGATTCCAGTCTTTCCTTTATGACCTGATCCCTGTTTATAGTCTGTTCCGGGTTTGGGCTTCAAAGATCTGTCAGATAAATCTGTCTGTGTAAACGCACCATAAGGCTATGTTCACACAATGTAAGTTTCGTACTAATCACGGCCATTGTTGCAACGGGCATGATTGGTACAGAACCTATGTTGTGCTGCAGGGTATACACTCTGGCCGGGATTCATAGCGGTGCCGTAGAAAACTGACATGCAGTGCACACTATGGAGCGAGCGTCTCCGGCTGCACGCTACAAAGTGTGCAGTGGGGATCATCCGGACAGTACTGCAGTACCGGCCAGGATGATCTATTCTGAGACCGGCTGTTCAGTGACCTGGCCGGGTCACGTAACGGCCTGTCTCATACTATGTGTGAACATACTGTAGCCTAAGGTTGTAACAATGTATGACACGGCCGTTGTTGGCAGTGCCAAATAATAGCCGCTGTTTTGCATGTTTATCCAGCCGATACAGCATTATCGATATAAGCATTAATTGATTTATACTGTACAAATATAATGAAATTATAGATATCACAATCCTATACACAAAGTATAAATGATAGGTTATCTCCTGACAGGGCCGGCTCCAGCTTTTTGTGGGCCCCTTTGAGGAGCAAATCATGGAGAGACAGGCGAGGAAAGATTTGCAGCAGAAGAAACATGCGGCTGCTGCATATCTTTCTCCTCCTGTATCTCCTGATCTCTGCAGTAGTCAGGACTCTGGAGGAGTCAGACCCAGTCACAGGATTATATATATATATATCATGCTGGTGCTGCTAGTTCTCTAGTATACAGCTCCTTCTGTGTGTGTGTGTATGTATATACACACACACACACACACACACAGAAGGAGCTGTATACTAGAGAACTAGCAGCACCAGCATTATATATATATATATATATATATATATATATATATATATATATATATATATATATATATATATATATATATTTATTTATAATATGAACATGGTGAGACATCTAGTTCTCCTATATACAGGCCCTGCTGTGATATACAGTGTGTGTATATATATATATATATATATATATATATATATATATATATATATATATATATATAATATATACACACACACACACACTGTATATTACTGCAGGGCCTGAATATAGGAGAACTAGAGGTCTCACCATGTTCATATGATAGATAGGAGATAGATAGATAGATAGATAGATAGATAGATAGATAGATAGATAGATAGATAGATAGATAAATAGATAGATAAATAGATAGATAGATAGGAGATAGGGAAATAGATAGATAGATACAGATATCTAGTTGTTTTGTGTATAGAGGTCCTGCTGTAATATATATATATATATATATATATATATATATATATATATATATATATATATATATATATATATATATCTATCCTGCTGTAATAGATATAGATATATTACAGCAGGACCTCTATACACAAAACAAGTAGAAGAACCAGCACATACAGGACACTTAGTTTGCAGAGCCTACCTGCTGCCCTCTATCAGGTCATGTGTCCGATCACATGACCCGTGACATCATCAAAGGTCCTTCAGACTCAAAGGTCCTCTTTCCTACTCGGCTGTAGGGAAGATTTGTGATGGAAGACAGGTGCTCGGGGGCCCCAGTATGGATCGGCGGGCCCCTAACTGTCACATGCGGCCTCTAGGGGCCCAGTCCCCTTTGTTACTACACTTTTTTTTCTTTTTTACTAACAAAAAAAATGTAGTAACAAACGGGAGTGGGCCCCTAGAGGAGCTGGGGGCCCCGGCATTTGCCCTACTTAGCCGGGTGCTGACGCCGGCCCTGTCTCCTGAACTTAATGTTGAGTTGATGCTTCTCTGTCTCTCTGATGTCTGTTGCACTCTCCCTGCACTGTGATTGACAGCATGAGAGCAGAGCTTTGAATCTCCTGCCCTTACTTCCAGGATGCCATTAAAACTTTGCTTTATTATTGACCAGCATTCATTGAAAATGGCCAGTTGAACTAAAATAGGGACAACTAATGGCCAATGTTATAACTTTGAATTACACATTAATGATGGGTAATCTTTTTAAGATTTAGCGATTCAACTAATCACTGTCCATTCTAATATGGTACACCACTAGATGGCAGAAAGAGCCCTATTTTATTTATTTTTTTTGGCACATGTCAACACCTCTCGGTATAGGAATAAGATATTAAAAACTACATTAGGGATCCACTTTCCATCTAGTAGCTTTCATTTTATTGTTTTTTTTGTGTTCTTGAAGCAGTCACTAACTATGGCCCTGAAATGGCAAAAAAATTGGTAGTTTCAAAAGTAGTACAGTGGTGCCTTGGATTACGAGCATAATTCGTTCATGCAGCACTCTCTGTCCAGGGAGAGAGGGGTTACAGCTATGAAGAGATTACCTCCACAGTCCTGTCCCCTGATGTGAGCCCCAGCCTGAAGTGGATCTGCTATGATTTGGAAGGTGAGGGAGACTTCCTGGGTCAGAGTACAGGGCTGTAGACCACGCTATGAAGACCATTCCCCTCCCCCACTCGCGCTCCCACCCAGTACAGGGAGCTCTTAAACCAAAGCAATGCTCTTATACCAAGTCACAATTTTGAAAACTGTGAGCTCTTAAACCAAAACCCTCTTAAACCAAGTTACTCTTAAACCAAGGTACCACTGTAATTCCTCTGCCAGCCAGAATTAGCATAGCTAATGTATTAAGAAATTGCTACACTGGCCATTCTGTAACCTGTTTGAGGTAGCTTCAGACATGGAGCTTCACTATTGATAATTGCTAGGAGGCTTCAAAAAAAAACTTAAACACACAGATCTTACTATAATAGTATGCATACATGGACTTTAGCAAACCCATGTAAATGTAAGGCTTTACAGTAAGTGGCACTATGAACAAACCACACATCGTTAGATCCTTCTCAGTAGATTGTATTGGAAGCTAAACTGACATCTTTTTCCAACACTTGTCCAGTCCTACACAGAGGCACAGGTGGCGCCTTGTTACCAATAGCAGTAATGATGAGGTACCTACTTATCACAGAGTAGGTAAAGAGGTAAGCAAAAACCTGGTTAATTTTTTTGCTGACCTTTACGGCCTATGGACAGACTTTTGCTTATTTTCCAGGCTTTTGTAGAAAACTACCCACAGTTCAAGAAAATGTCTGGTACTGTGTCCAAACATGTGACTGTGGTGGGGGAGCTGTCACGGCTGGTGAGTGAGCGCCATCTAATGGAGGTGTCTGAAGTTGAACAGGAGTTGGCCTGTCAGAATGACCATTCCAATGCGTTACAGGTGAGATCACACCCCCAATGTAGTGTCTGTAATTGGTCCTCAACCTCCCTCCTACATTATACAGAATATTAAAGTGAACACTCGCTGGCTGTTGTGGGGATCAGAATTTAATGCCCTAGATAATGCAATCAATAGCGATTGGTGGTTAGATGTCATTTGTTGGGCCTTTCCATTGATCGCTTGTATAGGTTCCATAGGACAATGAAAATTGTGATCACTATAGCAAGAAGGTTAACCTCCTAAACAACAGCACAATACAAAGTAAATGAGCAGGAGAGAATATAATTATAATGAATATTTGGCGTGGCCACCACTTGCCTTTAATACTTCATCAATACAAATACATCAAATGTGTTAAGCAGGAAGACCAATAAATTCACAGCAGTTACAAAAGTGTAGAGTAGGAAGCAGGGATGATTTGGAATGTTTATATAACAAATAATAAAACATAACCTTTTAAAGTAAAAATGTATAATGTAAGGGGAGGGCAAGAAAAGAGGGAAGTTTGGGTAAATTAAATGTTAATTAATGTGTTCTTCAGAAGATCTTTAATAATGGCTCACCCTGTAAGTCCAAGTGCCTCCTTCTGGACCCATTGTACATCCCATGGAGCCCAAACTGCCTCAAAAAGCTCAAATGTATTGTTTTATCATTGCTATCAGGTACTCCATGGTACACATATCCAGCATGCGTGCCAAGAAATCATTGAGTCAGAGGAGGGGATCTCTTCCAAAACTTAGCAATAAGGCAGCGAGCAGCCGTAAAAAGATGTAGCAACAATATTTTTGCAACCCAATAACTGTGAGGGTGGACACAGTGGTGGTTTGAAATAGGGAAATGACGTAAATGAAGTAAATAATGGTATTGAGCGAATGCTGGCAGTTGGTGATCTGGGCATAGAGTAGTAAAAGGTAAGATTGACTTAATATGAGGGTCGACAATGTCAGCAAACCAAAATCGCTTATTGTTAAACAAGGGTTAAGTCATTTGGCTGGGAAAATGGGATGAAATCAAAATCATAGGAAATGAAATGTCATAGAAGATGGTTTAGAGCCTAGTGGAAACCTTGATACAGGTTCTCCATATATGTCTAGTAAATACTAGAGGTCCCAAAGCAGAAACTGGGAGTGTCAAAAGTAGACCATAGAAGTGAGTTAGGATGGATTGGGGTCTTCCAAAGCTTCTGCACTTCCATCCACTTTGTGTAGGCTGGCAAAGCAGACCACGCCAGAATGCAGCGGAAATGTGCCACCCAGTAAAAGCACAGAACATCAGGTAATGCCAGACCCCCAGACTCTTAAAGGTTTGCCTATGGGGCCTACTTGAGACGCAGGATGGATGCCTGAACTGTCTTAATGGTACTAATAGGAACCTGAACCTGTAGGGACTCTAAATAATTAAGGATTTTTCGCAAAATCATCATTTTCTACTGCAGCCATTCGTCCTAAGGGTGCGTTCACATGTACAGGATCTGCAGCAGATTTGATGCAGTGTTCAGTTATTTAGTTACATTGATATCTGTGCCATCAAATCTGCTGTGGATCTTGCATGTGTGAATGCACCCTAAGAGAGAAAGTGGCAAGGTATTTCATTTGTCTAATAAGATCTATAAATCTATGAAAATTATGTGTGTGTGTGTGTGTGTGTGTGTGTGTGTGTGTATATATATATATATATATATATATATATATATATATATATATATATATATATATATAATAAATATTTAGTTCAACTTACACTTCCATAAATATATAAGTCAGAAGTCTGTCAGTGATACTTATAATTAGACTTCAGGATTAAAAGTAAGGGGTTTGGGATGTTTATAGGAAGGGCTTCAGTTTTCAGTATATTTATTTTATATCCAGCTTTCCAAAATGGCTCAACAGAGCATTGAGGTTTGAAAGCGAAGTGTGCAAGGTTATTGGCAAGGAAAGTTTAAATTCTTTCCCTCAGACCTGTACCTCATGTATGTCTGCATGACCACCGCCAGGGGCTCAATACAAAAAACAAAGATAAGGGGTGAAAGAGGACACCCCTGCTATTATAATTGTGCATAGGAGTGGATGTAAGATTTAACTGTTTAAATAAAATTACATTTTTGCTGAGGGATATATGTCCTTTTCAGCATTCAGGGAGGCAGGAACGAGACGTGACCTATATTAAGGGGGCGGGGTCTAATTTAAGACCAGTGTTGACAAATGTTCCCTGGCTCGGACTGGCCCACAGGGGAGCAGGGGAATCCCCTGGTGGGCCCTACCCATTGGTGGGCCCCTGAGCAGGAGGTCTGCATCCCTGTTTAGCAGCTTCGGGATGCAAACTTGCTTTATATCTCATATGTTTTGAAAGTTATAACGACAGGTACACTTTAGGTCTCACTCCTTTTGCAGAGTTGGTTGCAGCCCCCTTCCACATTGGCACATTTGTATATATTGTTGAAAATGGTGGCATCTGCTAATCTATGGATCATAGATGACTGTAAGAATAAAGAGACCCTATACACTACTTCAGGAATTAACCCCTCACCCACTCACATGGCTGTTACTTTGAGAAGGCCACGCTCTACCACATCAAAGGGTTATCAATTATGGTCATTGTACATGTCCTTCAGTTGCCTTATTCTCTGCACAAAGCCACAATTAAGAGACGTTGTGCCCAGTAGTGGCAAGGTTATGCCAAGCCATAACCCCCCCTTCCCGTGCTCTCTGGAAGTTGATGACACAGTCTTGTGTGTAGGTCTGGGATGCTGAATAAGAGACTGTTTGTACCCAGAATCCCATCGTATGAATAATGAGCCAGAGACTCCATAAGTGTCATGCAAACAATGGAGGGGCTGTGCAGCGCACACAAACGTCACTGGCACACTGTGTTCTTTCCATTCAGTCTATGATGTGTCTGCTGTGTTGCCCTCTGAAGGTTACATACCAACAGGGTGACAGACATGTGGTGCACAAGACATTTATCCCTGTCTGTTAAAGGGGTAGTGCGGTGGTAAACAATTATTCACAGAATAACACACATTACAAAGTTATACAACTTTGTAATGTATGTTATGTCTGTGAATGGCCCCCTTCCCCGTGTCCCACCACCCCCACCCGTGTACCCGGAAGTGTGGTGCGCTATACATACCTGTCACGTGCCGACTCGTCTCCGATCTTCAGTCAGCGATGACGTCTTCGGCCGAATCCCTCCGTCCGTCCCGAGTGCCGGCCGACCTCTGCCGCGTCATCAGCTGCTCAGCTGCGATTGGCTGAGCCAAACTGTGCCGTCCGAAGACGACATCGCTGACTGAAGATCGGAGACAGGTATGTATAGCGCACCACACTTCCGGGTACACGGGTGGGGGTGGTGGGACACAGGGAAGGGGGCCATTTACAGACATAACATACATTACAAAGTTGTATAACTTTGTAATGTGTGTTATTCTTTGAATAATTGTTTACCGCCGCACTACCCCTTTAAAGATTCCATTACTTTCCCTAGCTTACCAAGACTCCTAAATGGCAAATATTTTCCTATTGTTACAAAATATATATATTAATTTGAATTAATACTTTAGGGAAGATTTATCACACATGGTGTAAAGTGAAACTGGCTCAGTTGCCCCTAGCATCCAATTGGATTTCATCTTTCATTTTCCAAAGAATCTGAGGAATGAAAAGTGGAATCTGATAGGTTGCTAAGGGCAACTAAGCCAGTTTCACTTTACACCCTGTTTGATAAATCTCCCCTCTTGTGTTTTCACAATGCCCTTTTAAACAGCCTGTCTATCCGTAAATGTCTTTTAGCTTAACATAGATCTAATCTGCATAATAAGATGAATTAACTTATAATTACATTACTGGAGTAAATGTTCTTACATTACTTGTCCTGTACCAGTTTGCATTGTACCTCAGAGCTGCACTCTGAATTCTGCAAGCTTTCGAAATGCCTTTGCATTTCCTCCTTATTTAGTAGAAATCTTTACACTAGCCACTGATCAATAATCTGCTTTGCTTTGTTAAAAACCAATCCCCCCTGTATTTTAGCTGTATTCCGCACGGGCGTGGAATGCCTGTAACAGACTTCTCCCCCCGCCCAGGCAGCATCTGTGATAAGATGCTGGGAGCCGGGGAACTGTATATATATAGATATGCGCTGCGCTGTAATGAATCAGCCGCAGCGCATATCTGTACAGTTCCCCCGCTCCCTATTTTTTTTGCTATATAGAGCAAGGCCTGCACGGACCTCGCTAAATATCAAGCCATGTAATAGACTCAGTAAACGAGACTCGTTGACATTAGCTATTGGCCGTGTAATACCGCCCCAAAGGTCCCTATACACTTCATGCTGATGCAGGCTGAGCCCACCGCTTCTTTCATCAGTATAAAATGTATAGGAAGCCTCCAGAGACTCCACCGATAGATACTGTTGGCAGAGGTAAGGGTCAAGTATGATGGAGTTTCACTGCCTGACCCTTTTGTTCTCTGAAAAATAACCCCTTCATCCCCAGGGAGAATTGTGTTGAATGTTCATGTGTATGGGAGGATGGGAGGAATAACTGTTGGCCCAATGATCGATTGTTTGGCCACCCTAAAGCTATAAAATATTTTGACCATTCAGTTTTAGTTAGCTTAGGGCATGATAAGAATTTTTGCAATATACGATAATAAACTAAAATGAACAGTTTTTTTAAATACATGAAGATGAATGTCCTGTCAGCTCTGTGTCTACTTCTGTGTTAAAGGGGTAGTGCGGCGTTAAGAAATTATTCAAAGAATAACACACATTACAAAGTTATACAACTTTAGGCTGGGTTCACACTACTTATATTTGAGGCTGTATATTTCAGGCCTCATAGCAACCAAAACCAGGAGTGGATTGAAAACACAGAAAGAATCTGTTCACACAATGTTGAAACTGAGTGGATGGCCCTCATATAACGGAAAATAACTGCCATTATTTCAATATAACAGCCGTTGTTTTAAAATAACAGCAAATATTTGCCATTAAATGACGGCCATCCACTCAATTACAACATTATGTGAACAGAGCCTTTCTGTGTTTTCAATCCACTCCTGGTTTTGGTTGCTATGAGGATCTTACTTGAGGACCAAATACAGCCTCAAATATACGTAGTGTGAACATAGCCTTGTAATGTATGTTATGTCTGTGAATCGCCTCGTTCCCCGTGTCCCACCATCCCCACCCGTGTACTCGGAAGTGTGGTGCAGCGTCACTCGCTGAAGATCAAAGACGGGTGTCGGCACGTGACAGGTGAGTATAGCGCACCACACTTCCAGGTACACGGGTGTGGGTGGGGGGACATGGGGAAGGGGGCCATTCACAGACATAACATACATTACAAAGTTGTATAACTTTTAATTTTTAAATTGTGCAGTCCTGCTTGCCATGCCCCTCCCTGGAAATCCGTACTGTGTACGGACTCTGACAGCAGCATCAGATAACACACAGCACACTATGTGTAAGTACACAGTACACAGCCCTCCCCTCTCCCCCTCATGGACTTCACTAAGGGCCCTATTACATCAACAGATTATCTGACAGATGTTTGTAAGCCGAAGCCAGGAATCGATTCGAAAAGACGAGAAATCTCATTCTTGCCTTTATGACCTGTACCCTGTTTATAGTCCATTCCTTGCCTTGGCTCAAAAAAAATCTGTCAGGTAATCGGTGATAGGGCCCTAAGAAACAAAACATCCTCCCCCACCTTCTCCACTTACCAAGCACATTCTCTCATCCCGACTCCCCCCCCCCCCCCCCCGTCCCCCCCCACAGAGGTCACTTAGCAGAGCTGAAGTCCCGGGTGTTGTCTGAGGAGCAGCGAAGGGGAGGAGCTGGATGAAGGGACAAGTGTATCCAGTGCTTCACCAGCCACCAGAACATGCCAGCCATGACTCCAATGTACTACATGAGGGAGAGTGGGTGAGTCACTGAGGAGAGGACTACAAGTCCCAGCACAACACAGCTGTAGTCCTTCCATAGTTCACATAACACTCACTATCAGCATATACAAGCCTTTCCCAGCGAATGTGTCTGCAGCTCATGGTAGTTCACCAGCACTCCATGGCTAGTTGCCACCAATATTTTTAAATTTTTCTTTTTTTGTCCCTACTTTTAGAATGTGAAACGCCTCCTGCAGAACCAGCGTTTGTCGGAATTGGATGCCACACGTTTAGTCATGCTGTATGCCCTGCACTATGAGCGGCACAGCAGTAATGCTCTGCAGAGTCTCCTCACTGACCTCCGTACTCGGGGAGTGTCGGAAAAGTATCGGAGGGTAAGTGTTGTCCTTAATTCTCCATAATTTTGTCATTATGTAAGTAGATTGTAACTTCTCTGGTTGTGTTGGTCAGCTGGTGTCTTCTGTGGTGGAATTTGGTGGCAAAAGAGTGCGAGGCAGCGATCTCTTCAGTCCAAAGGATGCTGTGGCCATCACCAAGCAGTTCTTTAAGGGACTAAAGGTCAGTGATGTTATGACAAACCATCAACGTTATTATGTCTTTGTGGACAGTAGGCAATTTAGAGCCACGTTCACATCTCATATTTTCATCCCCTTGAGATGTCCTCTTTTATTGTTGGCTGAATTCTTTAGTAGCACAGGATGCAACAACACAAATACAATGTAGATTCCTTTTTATTCTGCCCTATGGAACGGGAACAGAATAGGCATTTTAGAGTGATGATATATCCTGTACTCTTCAATACAGATAGATTCCTGTGATTGTGCCAACCTTTAATGAAAAAGAAAGTAGAAAAATAATCAAGTGATAGTAAATGCAGTGACTAGCATCAGCTCATGCCATTTGCACCTTTTTAAGGGGGAGGGGGAATACATTGGGCAGCAAGTGAATAGTCCAGAAACCGGAATAATGGGTATGGGACTGTGTAGTATACAACATTTAGCTGGGTACATTAGAATAGGGGAAAAGTTAGTTTTGCCTGGACAACCTCTTTAAACTTTTAGGCTATGTTCACACACAGTAAGAGACCGGCCGTTCTGCGACCTCGGCCGGGTCACGGAACGGCCAGTCTCTGCCCATTAGAGCTTCCCCCTACACACTATAGAGCCAGCGGCCGGAGCCGCTCGCTTTACAGTGTGAGCTGACAGGGTTTCCTGCGGCCGCAATTCATTGAATTGCGGCCGCAGAAAACTGACATGTCAGTTATTTGCGGGGCCGCACGGGATCCCGGCCGGAGCGTATACGATGTGTATACGCTCCAGCCGGGATCCCATTGAAACTAAAGCATTGTTCCACCCTGCAAAAACTAAGGCCGTCACCATCAGCAACAACGGTCGTAGTTTTACGTAGTGTGAACATAGCTGTTGCTGCCCAGTCGCAGAACATAACAAACAGGCTATCCTTTTCCCCAGGTGTTCTCCTGCGTCATCTTCAGGCCTGTTTATATTTTGCGTCAGGACAGAAACATGGTAAAAGTTTAATTTAGAGGAATATCACTTCAATTCTGCATAATAGAAACCTTGTCCCTAACTAGTAAACACTCATGTTATGCTGCTGATTTTAAAGGGAACCTGTCACCCCCCCCCTGTGCCGGGGTGACAGGCTCCCGACCCCCCGCTACAGCCCCCTATACTCACCTGATCCCACCGGGTCCCGCTTCTGGATCCTTTCGGGTCACGGAGATCTCAGCCGCTGCAGCCCAGCACGAGCGCGCTGAGAGATGAGTTCAACGCTCATAGAGAATGACGGAGTGCTGGACTCTCCGTCATTCTCTATGCGCGCCGGGCTGCAGCGGCTGAGATCTCCGTGACCCGACCGGATCCAGAAGCGGGACCCGGCGGGATCAGGTGAGTATAGGGGGCTGTAGCGGGGGGTCGGGAGCCTGTCACTCCGGCACGGAGGGTGACAGGTTTTCCTGGGCTTAAAGGGAACCTGTCATTCCTACAATAACATCTGCAGAGGAAAAAGAATATAGAAACCCACACTATTGGATTGTGCTGCAGATTCATACTTTGACTTCCCCACAGTCAGATGTTTCTGCAACATGTGGCTGAGGTTTCTTTTAATCTCATCTACTTTGCTGCTACTGTAAAAGCTAAAAGAAACAAATGATATCATATCCGAATGTGTTCACCTATGTGTTTTTATGTAGGGGGTGGAGAATGTGTACACCCAGCACCAGCCGTTCCTCCTTGATACCCTGGACCAGCTTATTAAGGGGAAACTAAAAGACAACATGTACCCATATGTGGGACCCAGCACACTGCGAGACCGGTAAGACACGTCACTGCCCCGAGACAAGATATCTGAAAAGTTACTTGCCCTCTTAACCTTTCAGGATTTTTAAGGTTCATATAGTAAAAAATTTACTCTTTTTATTCCTTTTGTAATTTAAATGGTTTATTCCCTTGTATTGAAGTGATGACTTAAAACTAAGATATGTCATCACTTTTTGATCAGTATGGTCAAGCATCTAGGATATCCACCAATCCTGAGACTAAATCCTGACCACCCACTATTGTGCAGCAAATGGCACTGAATTATTGGGGGCCCTAGAAGTTGGGGCCCTATGAGGACCTGTCACTAGGCAAACATAAGGAAACCAGGAGACTCGCCTAATTGCTGCTGCCTCCTGACTTCCCGTGAAAAAAAAAAAACATATATATGTTTCCCAGACAACCCCATTAGGATAAATTCCGGTGGATTCCGTCGTTAGTGCGTGGGCCTTTCAGCCGGCTCCGTAGACACCATTCTATGGGCGGGCTGATTCCGCTGTCCGCCAAAAGAATAGACATGTCAGTTCTTTCGGCGGACAGCAGAATTGGCCCGTCCATTAAATGGTGTCTATGGCACAGGCGGATATGTGCGCCGCCGTGTACGGGTATGAATGCTGGAATCCGCTGGCACTTATCTGCAAGGATTCCGTAGTGGGAACCTTCCCTCAGAGGGAAATGCATTACGATCTGCCTTTATAGAAGCCCATGTTCTATCCACATATGATAATGACATATATACTTTGTAAGTGTAAGTGTTGTGGTAATGTTTGTGTGCCAACCCTGCTTGAATTATTCTGTAAAGTACTGCTCTGTCTGCAGGCCTCAAGATATCATAGTCTTTATGGTTGGAGGAGCAACTTATGAAGAAGCTCTAACAGTTTATAATCTGAACCGGACTACACCAGGGGTCCGCATTGTCCTTGGTGGAACCACCATTCATAATACAAAGAGGTAAGATGTGAGCTGCCTTCCATATCCATTGGATGGCATCAAAAATGTTGTCTGCCTGAATTATTTATCTGGGATTGCTTCATCTATCTTAACCTGTTCCCACATATGGGCATTACTCCATGTACATTTTAGCAGTGAATTTTATAGCATATGGACATACAGTGGCACCCATGGAATAAACAATCTCTGTATCCTGTGACGCAGAGATTTCTCTGCGACTATAGCGGTCTGTGACAGCTAATAGTCACCGCTAACTGTCGGACCAATCATACTGTCCCCTGATGGTGATCGCTGTGATCAGTCAAATGTTGATCAATGTGCTGTGGTCAGTCAAATGTTGACCAATCACAGGCATCAGGCATGACATTGTGACATTTACCAGCCCTGAGAACCTCATTTCTGTGAGAGTTGGTTGTGCTGCAGAGAGCGCCCCCCAAAAAAACAAAACAAAACTGAAAAAGCGCAAATATTTTCCCAAAGTGTCTGATTGGCACACCAACCTGGTGTTCCCCATTTCCCGATTTCTGCTCTGATATTGGTGCTGTACTCTGGTCCAGCACTGTCAGTGGTGTCCCAGAATGTGTCCCCTTTCCCCTAAACAACCTGGAGTGTTCCCGTAACCCTCTGATCGCTTACCAGCTTGTGCCCCAGATCGCTTGTCAGTGCCACGATTGCTGCTGCTGTGATTAGGCACCTGTTAATCAGCTGCCTATATTGTGCCTCCTGTCGGATCTGTGCCCATACCCTATATATCTTTCCTTTCTGAGCCATGCAGTGTGCCCCCATACAGGGTAATGCTTTACTCGGGAGAAATTGCTGAACACATTTTGGGGTGCTTTTAACTTGTTCCTTGTCAAAGGGCTAACTTTTAAATTAAAGGTACAAATTTATGTAAATTTTCATGGCCTAATGCTAAATGCTTTTCTCAAACACTTGTGGGGTATAAACGCTAATTATACCCCTAGCTGAATTCCTTGGGGCTATCGTTTCCAAAAAGGTCACTTTTCTTTTACCAATAATTAGAAAATCAATCAGTTGTTGTTTGTTTGTTTTTTGAAAATTGCAAATTTAATTAAAAAAAAAATCCGTGTGTGCTCTGCCCTGCCAGAAGCACCTCGCAATCCAGTGGGAGAGTCTGCCTCACAGTACAACCTCCCTCACCCTGGTCGCAGCGCTTCCTTATGGACGTTGTTTAGGGAGAAACCAGACAACCAAGAAGCACGTCTAATTCCCAAGGTGCAGGGCCACAGTGACCCCCAGATGCAGGCAGGCAGCACTGTTTGTGACGACCTCTAGCAGCCGGAGCTAAAGCTAGAAGAGTCTGAAGAGGGAGAGTGCCCCTGCTGTATCCCTACTGCCCATACACAGAAGTGGCAATCAGCAGCAGCCAGCCCCTAAAGAGCCCTTGGGACCATCACCAGTGGTAAGGCGGTGGAAGGAGCAGGAGAGTGACCCAGCCCCAGAGCACTGGAGAGCAGGGGGAGGAGTCAGTACCCCACGGCCACACCAGCTACTAAACTGCTACTACTACTACACCCCTCATCTATACCTGTACTACTACTACACCCCTAATCTATACCTATACTACTACACCCCTTATCCACCATACTTCTATACCTCTTATCCACTATACCGCTACTACTACACCCCACATCCACTTTACATCTACTACCACTACACTCCTTATCCAATTTACCTTTACTACTACTACAGCCCTTATCCACTATACCTCTACTAATACACCCATTATACACTACACTTCATTTCACTTTTTTAACATGGGATGTGATTGTTGGTGCTCTTTAAAGGGGTAGATGTCATTCCCTGCACCCCCCAGCAAACAGCTGATTTTGGGTATTCCATGACCAGCAGGGCATTTTCCCTGCAGTGGCAAGTCTGCCAAAATGGGAGCTGCTCATATAAAGTGACATTCTCTTGTGGCTCATAGAGAGTAATTTTATACAGCTTTATGATATATGTATGCCCTAGGAGAGCATATAGGCAGGGCTTGTCTTCATAAGATAAAAGTAAGTAAGTAAAAAGATCCCTGCATGTTAACTACACAGTTAACATAGGATTGCACAGAATCTGTGTAGTGTAACTGTAAGACTATCTATGATGCATTACTAATACTACAGCCTGCACATTGCACATAGGAGGGTCCCTACTTTCCTCCAACATTAATGCCCATTTATAGGTTATGCTCGTTCTGGTCTCCACTGTCATCATCTTTACAACAACAACCAAGTACTACGTACTGTCCCTGGATCCAGGGCATCTCATTACTGGTACATAACATCTGAAACATGAGCCAGGCTTTTTCCTCTGGTCTCTACGTAGTGTACTATCAGCCTAGCTGGACAGATTTCTGCTTGAAATGAATGCCGCTGCTCAGCTGACATTGGAGCCACACTTAACCGTGTATTTTCCAGTCCTGTCATCAGGTGCCGGAGAAAAGCGGGAAGCATTGGGTTACACGATCTGTGTAATGGGGCAGGTTGGCACTGAACGTTGTCAAGTGAATTGGTGGAAAAGGTTAAGCATTATACCAGTGGTAGCAAAACCTGGCAGTATGAGGTGATAGTGCCATATGGTCTTATATTTGATCAGTAACAAGCCTTTAAGGGGGTTTTCATAGAAGAATGATGGCTATCTCTTATTTTTAATCTATACTCTAGACTTCTGCATTACCTTATGTTGATCACTCTCGTACCTGGGCAGCTGTACCTTGCGTAGCCTGTCATCAGCAATGACAGTTGACTGTATAGACCATGGTAGCTTTTATGATGTAACCCCTGCCTTGCTATGATGCTGTTGCTGTTTCCTTTTCTGCTCACATAGCACCTTGTAAAGCCAGCACACGAGTAACACCCGCCCCCCAAACACCAAACATGATATCTATTGTACTATATATAGTAGTATAGCACTGTAAATTATCCACCAGCACAGTGCCAGACTGTTCACTGGCATAGCAGAAAGGAGTAGTGGATTTCCTGTGATCAGCCAGTGAAGGGATAGGAAGTCCAGTTGTGAGTACCACTGACAAAGAGCTCAGATCTGGCCTTCCCTTTGAAATGGAGAGGATGAAGAATAGCTGCACACTATGAACGGGTTCCTAGGAGCTCAATAACAGCCATGAGAGCCTAAAAATCTGCATGTCTCCAACCCAAATCTGTTTGAACACGTGGGCTTCATAGGTAGTTCCTCCCTATGCACTAGAATGAAGAGCAGCTCCCACATGGACAAACCACATTTACAGATTTATTGCACGTTTACATTGAAAGGGCAGTGTATTGGCAGATGTGGTAGTAGTGACAGAAATATCAGGGGAATTATAGGATTGGACATGGTAAAATCCAGCATAGCCAGCAGTTTAACATTAGTCATGTGTGCATGACCAGCTTTAAGGGGTTTTCAGACCTGGATGCAGCCAAATCATTGTACAACGACAAGTTTTAAACTTACTCTGCAAAAATCTATACCAGCTTTATGTAAATGGGAATATTCTTGTTTACTTCCAAGGGCAAAAAAACATGTAAAGATATGTGGTCTGTTTATCTGTGAGCTAAACATTCTGTACACTAGACTGATGTATTTTGCGAATTGCGATATAGTTATATATAGTTAGGGAGGTACAGGAAGGACCGTATTTACCACTAGTCACCCGTGTTCCTCTGCCGGGGGCACCAGGGAGCAGGGGGAAAGAAACATGTTGTTTTTTTTCCCCTGTCACTCCCCATTCAGACTTACCAGTAAATCTGGTGTCTTTTTGAGAGGTGTGGTGGTGGAATTGTTCAGGTCTTATATGGCAGTGTTATATAGTCAAGGTATGGTGGAAATTTGTTTATGTTTTAAACAGTTAAAAACCATGAAAAACGCAATTCAGACAATGTTTCTACGTGTAGAGAAATGCATGTGGCTGTAACCACTCTCCCCCATGCTCCCCAAGATGGGGCGTCTTCAGGTTTAGTGCCTAGGGCAGCAGCAGCTGTTGATATCGCCCTAATGTCACTGAGGTGGGGCTTCTCTGTCACGGAGTTTCCTTTCCCATCTCGGTCCGGCTATGTAATCCTAACCCCCCCATTTGTAATGTCTCTCGGGGATGACCTGTTAACCTAGGTATATTCGCAATGTGCAGCAGCAGGGGTTACAGTATTACTTCAAAATTCATTGAGAGGGGATGTTGAAAGGGGGTAGGTCCTTTTGCCGGACCTCTAAAGATCAGACTTTTATGACATTTTATGACAACCCATTTATCACATTGTTTTGCATTGATGCACTGGAAAAACAGAAGCCTTTCTCTAGTATTGGTACATGAGGCCCAGATGATCTGGTCACAGACAGGCTGGATATGGATATGTGCAGTACTTTCCACAGCATGGGTGGATAAAATATCCAGTGTTTTATATGAGAGAGAACAAGCTCAGGTGATGTGTCAGGGGGTCACCAGTAGGAATGTTTGTGCTGCTTCCTTGCCACCCCATGGCTCGCTCCTCTCCCAGAGCCTCTCAATTATTTACATGCGAGGCATGCTCAGGTAACAGGATTTGCATGGAGAGTTGAAACACTAAACGCTCACACACTAAGACACCATTAACCACTGTGTGGCCCGGTTACCGGTACACACCTTTTTCTTCCCAGAGATCACTTTTGCACAGTATCTTAGCCCCCCCTCCTGCTTAGGAACACAGGTTCTTTGGGGCTTGCAGACATGACAACTTCTTTCATTGATTTGTTCTGTAACTATAATGTAGAAGAAAAACTGGGGGGAAACAAGATTATGTAGCATTAAATTTAGTACCTTTGTTTGTAGTTTTACTTCGTTAATGCAGTGTGTTATGCCTATCTGGCATACGCTCTGTTGGTGGTCTGATCCCGACCACTGCTGCAAAGCATCAGCTACAGCATACAGATCACATATAATGTGGATGGTATAGGCATAGCTCCTTTACACTTTCCTACCTTTGCTTTGGCTATAATCCAGGGCTAGTTTCCAGTTTTATGTAACTAAATTTTAATTGCATATGAAGTTCTGCAACTTTCAGCTGGCAGTTTGTGACCTTTACAATCGTATCCAGTATAAGGTAAGCAGTCTAGACTCCAGACTGACTGTTTACCTGCACCGATACATTGTAGCAAAAATGTGTGTATAATGAAAAATTAGTTACCCCAGCTTCCTCCTGCCTTGTTAGAGTTCTAAAGCAGCCTATATAGAGGTAGGAGAATTCGTGAGAAATTAGGAGCTGCATACCCAATTGAAATATACCCCTTTACATTTAATCATGATGTGTTTAAAGTGTACCTGTCATTTGTAAAAACTTTTGATATGTCATGGAGACATGTAAAAAGTTTTGATCAACCCAGGTCTTAGTGTTCAGACCCTGACCGATCAGGAGAACGAGAGGGAAAGGACTAGCTGCAGCGTGGTCCACTCCCGATCTGTGTTAGAATGAAAGAGTCTGGCTTGGGGTAGCTTCACACGTAACTGATCTGCAGAGGATTTTACACTGCGAGTTCGCTTTGAAATCTGCTGCAGATCCCTTGTCGGTTATTTTAAACGAGAAGACATACTCGCAACAGGATTGACATCCCACTGCGAGTATGTAAATGCCGCCATGTTAACCCCGCTGCGAGTATGTCTTCTTATTCAAGATAACTGACAAGGGATCCGCAGAGGATTTTAATGCGAATACCCTTATAGTATAAATCTATAGGCTTGACTTATTTATTTCCCTACACAGAGCAAAGAGCGAACACGTTGCAGCGGGATCCTCTCCCCACTCGTTTTTCCGATTGATCAAAACTTTTGACATGCTAAGGGTACCTTGCTTAGTAGCACTCAGAATCCCTACCTATATATAATTTATATTATCATTCATCTCTGTGTGAGGTTGAGTGAGTTTGCAAAAGAAGGGTCCGTGGAGTCTCAGTTACGAGTCTCAGTTACGAGTCTCAAAACACGGGAATAGCCAGATATCCCTCCAGGGGAGGGAAGCCTATTGCCAAGGGGGTGCCTCCCAGTGGGGAGATCACCAAACCACCCTGATACGTAGCCCCTTAAGTCCCACTCTGTTGCGAGTATTGGAACATAAATAGGGAAATACCAGGGTGGCCCCTTATACGTCAAAGTCTAACTCTGTGGCGAGTATTGCGACATGACAAGGGTTTACTAAGGCAGGCATCCATCCACAGACGATCGTTTCGGGGTAGTTGCCCCTCGTCAGTGTGGAGTAGGATTCTGGCTAACAGGGGCAATGAAAAATAGACCAACAAAACACAGCAATCGCTGAACTCAGGGAGACCAGCGACAAAAAAAAAATCAGATAGAGTACTCACTAAAGAGTCTCCACTGATGCATTGCCCCCTATAAATTTAAATATGCAAAAGAAGGGTCCGTGGAGTCTCAGTTACGAGTCTCAAAACACGGGAATAGCCAGATATCCCTCCAGGGGAGGGAAGCCTATTGCCAAGGGGGTGCCTCCCAGTGGGGAGATCACCAAACCACCCTGATACGTAGCCCCTTAAGTCCCCCTGTTAGCCAGAATCCTACTCCACACTGACGAGGGGCAACTACCCCGAAACGATCGTCTGTGGATGGATGCCTGCCTTGGTAAACCCTTGTCATGTCGCAATACTCGCCACAGAGTTAGACTTTGACGTATAAGGGGCCACCCTGGTATTTCCCTATTTATGTTCCAATACTCGCAACCGAGTGGGACTTAAGGGGCTACGTATCAGGGTGGTTTGGTGATCTCCCCACTGGGAGGCACCCCCTTGGCAATAGGCTTCCCTCCCCTGGAGGGATATCTGGCTATTCCCGTGTTTTGAGACTCGTAACTGAGACTCCACGGACCCTTCTTTTGCATATTTAAATTTATAGGGGGCAATGCATCAGTGGAGACTCTTTAGTGAGTACTCTGTCTGATTTTTTTTTTTGTCGCTGGTCTCCCTGAGTTCAGCGATTGCTGTGTTTTGTTGAGTGAGTTTGTACATATATTACTTAGCTTAGGTACTGGGGTTTGTCTCGCTACAAGCTTGGTGACTGTTTTCACTTGAACACCTACAGCTCTAGAATATAATACTGGGTTTCAATCAGGATGACACAAGTTCCTTGCCTATTTTTGTCTGTAATGTCAGTTATGCAATATTTTCATAGACTTTCTGGCCCATAATTTACCATGCTGCATTTTAGGTGCAGTCAATTTATCTACTGTGCTGCTAACACCTTATATTGCTTATATATCCTAGTTGGTTTCTCTTGCTATGAGATTAATGACGGGATCCCATGAAATACAAAGGGATTTCAGCTCAAGCCACCCTCATAAGAGTCATCTAATCCCTTGGCCTAATTGTTATTTCCAGACCAGCTTACACCATCCGCCTGTGACGCACACGCGGCTCCCTGTAACCCACTAGTGAGTGGCAGAGAAAGCTTGGTATCGTCACGGAGATGATGGGCACTGTGTGCGCAGACATGCTTCCTATCCAGACTACTTTGCTTGCATCTCCAGATTAGCAATCTTCTTTCCTGAAATACTCTGCGCTGCTGCTAGCATTTTTGTAATCTAACTATCAATGGGAAATTGTTCTTTTTAAAGACCTCTTAATTCTTAGCTTGAGAATGAATTAGTTGACTGGATTACAGTAATATTACTTAGTGGTCATGTTATATTAGTCTGCAGCCTGCTTATATGTTCTACATATGTCTCTACTTTCAGTTTCCTGGAAGAAGTCCAAGCAGCTGGTTTCTACGGCCGTCCTTCAGAAACATACCAGGGGGCAACACGGTCATCAGTCAGGCGATGAAGACAATAATGTGGCATTCCTATCTGACCTTGTCCAGCCTTGCCTGTGCTGGGGGTCTATGTGTCATGCGGTGCACTACGTTCTTTCTCTCCTCCTGGAGACTCGTCTATTATACAATGTCTGTGTCATCTCCCCAGGGTTTATGAGTATGTTAGTTCTCAGTGCTTTTCATGGACAGCTATGAACATAGGGCTAAGAACCTTTGGATAACCACTTTTAAGGTCCCTGGTTGGTGCACCTTTTTCTACTAGAGTGACTGTCTATTAACATTTACCAAGTCCCTGGGTTTTTATGCTGTTAGTGAGCTGCTGAATAGTCCCATCCATGTAAATAACAGGACTATGGAGCTGATGGACTTACATGTTTAGGTATCCTTTTGGGGGCAAGAAAATAATCATTGTAATTAGACAGGGAGGGGCAATTCAGGAAACAGTGATATTACTGAAAAAGAGTGTGACTTATTTGATATGGGGATGGACTGTGAAAGAGAGCCTGATAGAAGATGTACATGTGCACCAAACCAAAAACACTAATCTTCCATGGTTCCAAAACAGCACTTTCCATTGGTCTCCTCAAGGGCCCAAGAGAATCCAGATCTGTCTTTGGTCTCATGTGAAATGGCATAACTTGATAAAGTGTTTCTGAAACATTAGGTATGTGTGTGGCCTGTTATTATTTAAAGAGGTCTCTTATGTGGTAAGGGACTTTTTTTTGGGGGGGGGGTCCTATCAGGTAACCCAGCAATGTTGTAATGCATGACTCCAAGCATCGATAGGGTCAACTGCTGGGCTTTTAGTTTATAAGCTCTTGCGAGCAGGTCTTCACTCCTAATTTACCGCTTCATAATTATATGTGTATATCTGTAATGTCGTCTTATTTTTGTCTATGTATGTACCCCTAGAATTGTAAAGTGCTGCGGAATGTGTTGCCGCTATATAAATAAAAATGACTTTTATCTGAGCACAGTTTTGACGAACCAGCTTTGAGGATGTGTCGGCATGTCCATATGCTGAGAACAGAGGTTTAAAATGGACGTGCTGGCACGTCCTAATGCAGGAAGGGGTTAAGATGAAAAGGGCACAGCAACATACCCCAACCACTTACGTCTGACACTGACAGGGAATGTTTACAGCGACAAAAAAATCTCTTGCACGTGACAGTATTGGCTATGGGGAGAAACAAACTATGCAGATTTTAAAGCCAGCTTGTCCGTTTATGTTGTAGGTTTGTCACAAATTAATATTAATGGGCACATCAGTCTGCAATAAAAAGATAGATATTAGGAGATGATTTTTAAGGCTATGTTCACACAATGTATGTTTTGCATAAATCACTGATGTTGTTGCAATATGCACCAACGGCCGTGATTTATGCAAAACATAAGTTGTATTTAAAAGAATGGAATCCCGTCTGGAGCGTATACACATAGTATATGCTCCGGCCAGGATTCCAACCGACCGCACGAACAACTGACATGTCAGTTTTGTGCGGCTGCTATTCATTGCATAGCGGCTATTCACTGCATAGCCATGGCAATACAGTGTATTGCTTAGTGAAAAGACCAGTTATTTTCACCAAGATACAGTCTTTTGGCTTACAGATTTGGCTATGAGGAGGAAGAGGGAGGACCTGCAGAGGCTGCTGACATCTGGAGATTGTTCATAAAATGTAAGTGCCTGTGTGTCTGTCTGTCTGTCTGTCTGTCTGTGGATGAGCACTGTGGATGCTTATGTGCATTGTGAAAGTGTGTGTTGCCTATGTAATGTGTACAGTATGTTTAAATGATGTGTATAAAGGATGTATATGTGTGTGTATATAGTGTATGCATGCTTCTACAGTATGTGTATGATAATGTATGCGTATATATAATACATGCAAGTTTCTGTTGTATGTTTATGATGTATGTACAGTAATGAGGTTTATTATGGCACTCAATCAGCACAGAGAGCAGATATTCACATAATTTATGTGCAGCTGCTTAAAAATTGTGTGAATATTTGCCCTCTGCATTGCAGCCTCTGTATGCGCCTCATTTACAACAGTTACACCAACTCAGGTAAATTGTATGTTACTGTGTGTGTAGAGGGAGCTCTGGTGCACATGGAATTTATGGAGAGGTTTGCTCTTCTATGTGAAATCTGATTTATTAAATTAAGGTTTTTTTTTAAAAAAGGTATACAAAACAATACAGTCGTACATCATATATATCAAGCAAGGCTGCCTTCCGCTAACAAGCGGAATAGAACATAGTAATAACAATACGAACAGTAAAACATTGAATGCCTGTCAGCTAATATATAAACAATCTATATATATATATATATATACATATAGAACACAAAAACTTGCTGTATCAGATGCATCCAACCGATGTACAACACAAACAGTAGAAGAATAAGAAGGAAAAGGAGAAAGATAGTGAAGAGATGAACTGTGCCCACAAAGCACCAAGCGCAGGCACGCAACATCAAGAGAAGAAAAAGAAACAAGGAGAGAACAAGATTCCCATCCAGAAAATGGAACCCCATCTCGCTGGGATCCAAAGACCGCCTTCAGATCCAAAAAGAAAAAAAAAAAATCCCAAAAAACAACCTCCATCATGACCCACGAAATTCATTGGAGCGGTGGTGGAAAATTTGGAGAGCCCCTAAACAGGGTCCATGCTCTCCACTTCTTGAAGTACACTGCATTACGATCATGATCCTCTGCAATCAGCTCCTCCTACCTACTGATCACATTGAGCTCTGTGAGCCATTCCGACACTGGAGTCTAAAGGGGAAGGGGAACTCCGGATAAGAAAAACTTGTTTTCTATTAAAAGTTATATAGATGTGTCTATACAATGTATTATTGTATCTGTACGGTTCTGCCACACTGGTAGCTAATAGAAATCCAGGAAGTGAAAAAATGGCCACTGTGCCAATTCACATTGTCTCCTGCTGCTATCCCCCCTTAGAAGAAAAATCTTCCATGCCTCTGTCTCACATTGTGTGTGTTTGATGATGAAGCATACAGGGGGCAGGGCGTGATGTCACAGGAGGCTTGGCTGGATAACCCAATCCCCTGACTAATTCGCCATCTCTAACCGGCCAGAAGCAGCTGCTGCACTAATTTTACTGATTGTATTGGGTGGGGGCTGTGATGATCACATGAGGGAAAGCATTGCATCCTGGGAAATGCCAAACCAGGAAGAACAGAAACACAAAACAGCAAAACCCCCCCAAACCAATGGATTTTTGATAATTTCAAAACTGGGATAGACAGGTAAGTAATGCGTTATGCTTCTCCAGAAGTTTCATTTTTATTAACCTCTACCCGGAGTTCCCATTTAATATGGCACATTGAGAAGAGTTAGTTATTGTCTTCCTCAAATAGGCTTAATACACCCGATATACACAATCCCAAAAATCCCATCACTAGACCCACATCGCCAGCAATCACCAGAAGCAGTTGGGTACATGTGGTGGATATCGGTAGGGCACCTATACCATCTCTATAGGATCTTGTAATTCTTTTCCTTTGCGTGCAAGGCCATGGAGAGACCTTGTGTAAGCGTACAGATCTTCTGGACCTGTTCATCAGTGAATGTCAGAGAGCAATCGGCTTCCCACTTCCCAAAGTGCACCTCTATTTAAATCCTGTGAGTCCTTGCACTGACAGGGGGGGTTAGGAGCGGTGAAGGAAATGCCAGGCTAGATAAATACTTTCATGTGTTCACACAGTATTTTATATGTACGTGTATAAAACAAAATCCAGCAGACAGAATGAAAAAGACAATTTCTGCATGAAGGAGATTTTGACATATTGCTATATATATATATATATATACATACCAAAGCAATTTTTCCCATAGGAAATCATAGAAATGCAGACAATTGGTTCCACACCCCAAAAGTAATGATTTATTATTCTGAATAACATGTAAAACAGATGAAACAAACATCCAGAAACAGCAGAATATATGATATTATAAGTTACTGTACAGTAATGGAGAGGATGGGAAACACGAGGGCTGACAGAGACTGCAGGGAGCATGAAGGAATGAGCAGGCCACATACATGCAGCGCTCTCTGTCCGGGGAGAGAGGGGTTACAGCTATGGAGAAATTACCTCCACAGTCCTGTCCCCTGATACAGGCCCCAGCCTGAAGTGCATCTGCTATGATTTGGAAGGTGAGGGAGACTTCCAGGGTCAGAGTACAGGGATGTAGACCCCGCTATTCAGGCCATGCTCCTCTTCCACTTGCCCTCCCACCAAGTACAGGGAGCTCTTAAACCAAAACGCTCTTAAACCAAGTTACTCTTAAACCAAGGTACCACTGTATATACAGTGGTTTGCAATAAATTAGTATATTAACAAATGAATTATTTTTTTTTTCCAGAGTCATTACATACAGAGTGAACTCTTTCAAGCGTTTTCAAGCGGTTAAAGTTGATGATTATGGATTACAGCCAAGAAAAACCCCAAAGTCAGTACTTCAGAAAATTAGAATACTTAACCCAAAACACCTGCAGTGGCTTCCTAAGTGTTATAAAAGGTCCCTTAAGGTGCGTTTACACGAAACGATAATTGGCCCGATCAGACGATTAACGATGTCGGAGTAACGATTTTTTTTCAGAACGATCATTGTTTAGACGGTACGATATATCATACGGAAAATCCTTTTGCGATCGATTTGGCGATCGCTTAAGCCTATCTGACACATTGGTTAAATCGGCGAACGACTGTTCACACGGAACGATTTGCGAATTTTTTGCAAACGACGAACTACTATTTGATAACAAGTTGAAAGATCAAAATTAACGATTTCTCGTTCGTCGTTTGATCGTTCGCTGCGTTTACACGTACGATTATCGTTCGAATTTGATCGTTATCGCGCAAATTCGCACGATAATCGTTACGTGTAAACGCACCTTTAGGGTCCATTTACACAGAAAGATTATCTGACAGATTATCTGCCAAAGATTTGAAACCAAAACCAATGACCTGATTTCTGTTTATAGTCTGTTCCTGGCTTTGGCTTCAAATCTTTGGCAGATAATCTGTCAGATAATCATTCTGTGTAAAAAGGCCCTAAGTCTGGTTCAGTATGAAACACAATCATGGGAAGACTGCTGACTTGACAGATATCCAGAAGGCAGTCATTCACACACTAAAGCGGTTATCCAGAATTAGATAAACATTATTGTTTTCTTCCAAAAATAACAGGGCCACCTCTAGCCTTAGGTTGTGTGTGGTATTGCAACTTGGCTGTAATAATTTTCATAGAACTCAGCTGCAATATTGCACCAAAACTGAACACAAATGTGGCACTGTTTTGGGGAGAAAGCAGACATTTTTTTTTCTAATCCTAGATAACCCCCTTAAGTGTCCCTAAACTCTCCTTGGAAAATAAGCTCACGCAGAACAAATGCAATGGTGTTTCTATACGTCCTTATGAGACTGTTACAGTATGTGTACTTATGTGCGCTCAGCTTTCCAGGGAAAGCCAAGTAAAAACAAATGGACACATTGCTTAACCAAGCACTTCTGTAGAAAAAGGTATGATACACTATATTTACACTTGTAAAACAGCACATATTTTGGGCTGTAAAAGGCCAATAATATGTCCCTCCTTTTGGTATGGAGGTATAACTAGAGGTATAACTAGTAGGAAGAGAGAAATTGTGATCCTGCTGTATAGAGCTCTAGTGCAACCACATCTTGAATACTGTGTCCAGTTTTGGAGACCACAGATCCGCCACATACAAACATGCCTGCGATAGATATCTATGCTAAAGTAATAAGAAATTAAATACAGTATTAGGCATGTCATTTTTTTTTGGCTCGCAGAGGAAATCAGTTGATTTTCTACAGCTGGCCTGCCGATAACGCAGCTAATTTTAAAGGGGTTATCCAGCGCTACAAAAACATGGCCACTTTCTTCCAGCACTTTTTTCCTGTGTGCTCAAAAGTTCACATACCCCGGCAGAATTTTTGCTTTCTTGTCCTATTTTCTGAGAATATGAATGATAACACAAAAACTTTTTTCCACTCATGGATAGTGGTTGGGTGTAGCCATTTACTGTCAAACTACTGTGTTTTTTGTTTTTAAATCATATTAACAACCGAAAACATCCAAATGACCCTGATCAAAAGTTGACATACCCCAGTTCTTAATTCTGGGGTATTAAGAATTAATGGGTACAAAAACACTTCACCCCTCTTCACACCCCTGTCAAAAAAAGTTTTTTTTAATAATGCGATTGCATCAGGTTGCACCACATGTGCTCATCAATAGCCTATGTTGCTGATCAATCCTGGCACCATCAAGCGGCTATTGGAGACCACATGGTGTGGGGATTCAGCCGCAATGTGGGAATGCAGCCTGATGCTAGGTTCTCACCTTGTACTTTGATAACAATGGCCGACATTTTGCAAATAATATTTGCACAATGACGGCCGTTGTTATAAAAGACAAACATTATTTTTACATTGTGTGAAACATGCCTAATGGTGAAAACCTCTTATTATTAGGGTTGTGTTCAAAATTAGCCAATCACATTTACACCCATGCTAAATAGTAGTCACTACACAGCTACATTTCAGTTCAGAGCAGTAGAGTGGAGTTTGTGCTGAAGGTTCAGAGTAGTAGAGAGGAGTTTGTGCTGAGAGTCCCAACCCAGGGTAGAAGTATGCTGTGCTGGAACTTTAGAAGAAGAAGTAGAATACTAAAGGATACTTATATAGAATAGAAGACTTGTGCCCATGTTTCGACCTTTGTTGTCGCTATACCACCTGTTGCCCTACAGTGTCGGGTGACCCGTCCCCTAGGGTGACACAAGCTTCAGACCTTGTTACCTGAGTTGAGCAAGGTGGCCAAAATTACCTTGTTACACCTGCGCTGCGAGATAGAGTACGTAGGCTTGTAGCAACTTTGCTCTATCCGGATCAGTTCCTCTTGTATCAGGATACTACCCTGCACTGTTAGAGATGTTCACAGCGTGGCTTGGGGTGATCTCCGACTTGTCCTCTCCTGAGTGGTTTAGCACTGCATAATAAGGATTTGTTGCTTTGAAGAAGAAAAGAGTCTCTGTGCTTCCCATACATCTGCCCACTACCACACTCTAGACTAGACTACAGGTGGGGGGACTTGCCAGAGCCCAGCTGGACTACAGCAGCGACCGTCTTGTCATGTGTCCTCTCTCTACCAAGACTGACTGACACTTCCTTTCCCAATGTGACAACTTCCTACAGGGTGTGTAATACCTCCTGTGAGTGGTGGAGAAGAAGGTGCAGAGAAAAAAAAGAGAATAGAGAGAGGAAAACAGAAAAGAGCTCTTAATGGTGCGCAGATTACCAACAAACAATAACCCCTTGTTCACTACAGCTGTGCAATATACAAGTGCATACACAAACTATAGCAACATCTAGTGGCAAAACTTAGGCATAACTTTATTACCACTTCACTTAGAGTACAGGCTTTTGCGAGGGGTGTATAGACCAGTAACACCCATGGTGGAACACCACACAGAAATTTCTTGCAAGTATTGGTTGTGTATTGCCCCCTAGATACAATCAAACAGAGACAGGTAAATTAGCAATAAATCATTTAAGCACTTAAAGTGTCGCTGTCTTTATATGATACTGTTGACATTTCAGAGAGACATGTCAAAAGTTTTTATTGGTCCGGGTCTCAGTCCTCCGAACCAAAGAAACCATCAGAACGAGCCGGGAGATGTCCACACCCAAAGCGGTCCTCTCTTGGCTCTGTGTCACATGACAAGTTGTACTTATAAAGTGGGTCTACGAGGCCATCTTTTTTCACTGACACAGAACGGGGAGCAAACCATTCTGCAGCGTGTTCCTACCCTGCTTGTTCTCATGATCAGTCAGGATCTAAACACTTGAACCTGGACAGATCAAAACTTTTGCCTTTTTCACCCATTTAAAGTAGTACTTTGAAATCCTATGTATTGTGCTGCCTGAAGTGTGTAGATAGCACAAACGTCCCACCGCTGATTACTTGTTATTACTATATAAAGACTACACTGGCTTTATGGTTATGCTCACACATAGCATTTAATTAGTGTTAATTAGCGCAATTTTGCCATAAAATAGCACTACAACCGCAAATCAAAACGCTAATTAAATGCTATGTGTAGACATACCCTATAAGGTGGATACTTAAGTGCTTAATTGATTTATTGTTAATTAACTCGGTCTCTGGTTATACCTAGGGGGAATTAATGTCCCCTTTATTTTTTTTCCTGGCCTAATGATTAATGGCCTACCCTCAGGCCCGATTTAACTGTTAATATGGTGGGAAATATTATCATAAACATTTCATATTTGGCAAACAAAATAATGACCAATAAGTGCCTAAACCAATGATGCAGTTACTCTTCTGTTTAAGGGTCCTTTTACATTACGGGATTTGGCTTCAAGATCGGCGCTCATTTGCGCTTGTTTTGCGCTTTTCCAATCCTTGGATGAACCGGTTGTTAGGCTATGTCCACACTACAGAATCCCCGCTTGCGGACACTGATGGACGCACGCATCTGTGCAGCCCAGGCAGCCAATTTGTCATGTCATGTAAAAGCACTGCAAACAAGCGCCAATCTACGGTCTTTGTGGACGACAAACAGTTAGGTGTAAAAGTATCCAAATAGTTTTAGCAGTTTGGAAAATGATCACAGAAAAATTGGGGCCTGCACTACCAAAAAATATTAGAGCAAAAGGGTGCTTCCTAAGACAGACCAATTAGCATACGCTACCAAAGAAACAGAGATATGTCATATATAGGAGCACTCCAAAGAATGTTTGAAAATACAAAAATAATTTTATTAATCGTACTAGAAAAATACAGAAAACACAGAAAATGGCAAAAGGAAAACAGATCCCTGCACATTAAAAACATTTAAAATTCCCAAAGAGGGAAAAACATGGTGGGACCCAAACAGTATTGGGACCCCCAAGCCAACATACGGTCATGTAATGTAGCTCAACCATCCCTCAAACATCATAGGCCGCAACGAGTCGCTCCCCTCCCTCTTTGTTTGGTGATATGCATGTTTGACTGATTTATTATAAACATGCATATCACCAAACAAAGAGGGAGGGAAGCGACTTGTTGCGGCCCATGATGTTTGAGGGATGGTTTAGCTACATTACATGACCGTATGTTGGCCTGGGGGTCCGCAATACTGTGTGGGTCCCACCGTGTTTTTCCCTCTTTGGGAATTTTAAATGTTTTTAATGTGCAGGGATCTGTTTTCCTTTGCCATTTTTCTGTGTTTTCTGTATTTTTCTAGTACGATTAATAAAATTATTTTTGTATTTTCAAACATTCTTTGAAGTGCTCCTATATATGACATATCTCTGTTTCTTCGGTAGAGTTTGGAAAATGAATTACAGCCGACACAGATTTCCTTTAATTTTATTATACACTAAACCAAGTCTATAATTGTACCACTACATCTCGGAATTTCCTCTTTGTGCTGTCACGTGATTTTCTTTAAGTTAGCTAATCACGAAATGCGGTTGCTGCATTTGCGTAAGAGATTCCAAGATGTCGAAATAAAGACATCAGATATTTGTCACCTTCATATAAAATGAGACGTCTTTCACAATAAATGTCTATTTGTAGTTCCACCAAAGTTACAGTCAAGTGACACCAGATTGGTACACAGTTGATAAGGTTGAAGAAAAGACAAGAGTCCCTCAAGTTCACTCTATACCCTACTGTGATGATCCAGAGGAAGGCAAAACCCCTTATGAGGCAGATGCTATTTGCCCCATCACAGGGAGAAAAATTCCTTCCTAACTCCAATATGGCAATTAGATTAAGGTCCTGGATCAGCGTCCTATCACATGAAATCTAGCGCCCATAACTTATAATATTATATTTATCAAGAAAAGCAATTAGGCCTCCCTAGAAGTTATTTAGTGACATCATGTGGCAGAGCTTTCCATAGTGTCACTGCTTTTACAGTAAAGAATCCCTGTTTGTGCTAAAGGTGAAACCTTCTTTCCTCTAGACCAGTGCTTCTCAAACTGTGAGGCAGGCCTCACCAGTAAGGCGCCGCCTAGTTGTTGGTGAGGCCCAGCTCGGGAGCCAGTTTTCACAAAAGTGACTATGATCTGCACAGTTCTTTTTTTCTTTTTCTTTTTTTAAACTAAGATCTACTGCTAAGGTGGGGTGGTGGGGCATAATCATTGTGTGAAAATGTCATGGTTGTTATTATATGTTGGTATTACCATACCTAGTAGCAACCAATGTCTAATGGACTGGAAAGGCAAATTTGTTTTGCATAATAAAATAGTCATAACTTTAAGGGAACCAAGCACCAAGATATGTTTTACGAAGTGTTCTGAGTAATGATGTTATAGAGCATGCGCCAGTGTTCCCTATCATATAGGCTTATTGTTTGTTTTTGTCTCACCCCGAAAACATTTATTTTTTATACTTTCCTGCATTGTATGAAAATCAGTGCTAACTAGGCATATGGGCAGAATCTCCTCCTCAACTAGTCATGGCTCTCGGGCTGTAGTCACGGCTTCAGGGCTGTAATCACTCCTTTCTGCGCTGTAATCCCACCTCTCTGGCCATGATTCCCAGGCCAGGAGCCTGCTACAGAGCCTATTACACAACTTCATAATCGAATGACCAGGGCTGCACAAACACAGGGGCGTAGCTAGGGGTTCAGCCTAAGGGGGGCGAGTAAGTCTCAGTGGGCCCCCAACCAGGTTACCCATAGGGAACCTCAGCAGATGACAATGCTTTCTGAATAATAAAGGGTATTTTCTACTATATTATTCATAGTGAACAGGGACTGAGAACAGTGGAAAAGTATAACCATGTAAAAATTAAAGGGGTTATCCAGCATTGCAAAAACATAGCTGCCTTTTTCCAGAAACCGCGCCACTCTCCTCCAAAGCTTGGGTGTGGTAGTGCAGCTCAGTTCCACTAAAAGAGAATGGAACCAAGTTGTAATACCAGAAACAACATAGAGGAAGCTATGGCGCTGTTTTTGTTTTTGAATTAGCCATCCATCCATTCTTCTATCTCTTTATCTCATATGCTGTCTAATAGAAATTAGACAGATAGATGAGGACTACACCATAGCTGATGGTCAATGACCAAATAGGCAATACCTGAAGGGTATACCTGTAATACTAAGAGTAAATGTATAGTACAAATGCTGGGTTATAACAATAAATAGTCCATTGACGTTCAAGGCAACTATACTAAATAACCTATATACAAAAAAAGCCAAACTACTGCAACATAACTAAATGGAATAATTACTTTACTAATTCATAGAAACAATACATGACAATACATTAAAAATGTAGGAGAAATCAGGCCGGATAATCATGGTGTACAGCTCATATGAGAGCAGCCAATTTATGCCTCCATGTAGTATTTAGACCCAATTCTAGCCCTCATATAGTTCGCAGGGTCCCTCTATGCTCTCATTTAGTAAAAAAGGCCACCATATAGAAGATAGACCCTCCCTGTGCACCCCTATATTGTAGTGAGGCCCCTCTGTACCTTCATATTGAAATTCAGCTTCTCTGTGCATCCATATGGTAGTTAGGCCTTTTGTGCCCCAATATAGTTATTATTTCCCTATCTATCTATCTATCTATCTATCTATCTATCTATCTATCTATCTATCTATCTATCTGTCTATCAGGCAATCCCCCCCCATGGTAGTATGCTTTATGTAGGCATCCCCTCCAGCCATCCAGCCACCCCCTTCCCCAGCAGTAATCTCCCTGGTAATCCTCCTGATGGTTAGACACCACCACCACTGGGAGTAGACTGTACCTCCAAATAAGATACCACCTTTTCAGTTAACCAGCACATCCCATACCCCAACCCCCATAGATAACATCCTTTTCAGGAGATAGCCCCACCCACCCCCATAGGTCTCCTCCTCTATAACTAAGGGGAAAAAAAGCCATACTTAATGGCTGTGCGGTTGCAGTACCGTAGTCTTCTGATGTCAACTCTCTCCCTGCTCTGTGAGCATACAAGTGACAACACTTATGTCCTACAGCTCTAAGGGAGGGAACGGCCTCTTGTGGGCACAACAGTGATTGGCAGGGTGGAAAGCCAATGCTCTCCTCGCCTTGTCAATCACCCTGCTGCATTCAACCGTATGTTCTCCTTGCATACAAGCGCATACAGCTAAATGGTCAGACACAACATTCGGTAGCCGGATGGGCCCCCCAGGAGCTCTGGTTGCTGGCCAGGGGCCACCTACAGCCAATGGACATTTGTTAAGTCTTTCTGCAAAAGCAATAGCATTTGCGGATAGCATTAACTAGAAAAATCTTTAGTGGGCCCCCTGCCTGTGTGGGCCCGGGAGCGGCCGCCCCCTCTGCCCCCACCAAATTACGCTACTGATCGTCAGCAATGTTCATGCAGCCTTTTGCTTTTATAATCTGTCAGTCACACATCTCTTATTACACAGAGGGATAAGCGGCTGACAGAAGATTATTTTTTGACATGCTGAAAGACAGCGATCAGCTATCACTCGTCTGCTGATCACTGTCTCTATTACACAGGGAGAGAAGCCTTACCAGAGATATCTAATTGTATGTAGCTTGATTTAAATAAGCACATGAGTATGAATTGATTGGCCTAATCACAAGATGTAGTTGAATCTTTTGTTACCAAATCCCCATATTTTGGTCAGATGACATTTCTATACTTAGATGTAGGATCTAGGTCAACTTCTCCATTCTCATGATTTTGACTTCTAAAAAGCATCATGTTTTTGATGATGATGATGATACTGATTGTGGATGGTACAGTCTAGATAAACCCATAAAATTGGGAAGCAACAATCTGCTGGTACACTGGACCTGGCCGTGTTACGCTTTTCCAAGATGCAAAAAAGGAAAACGGCAGGTGTCCTAAGGATCTAAAACTGGAGTGTTTTAATTATTGTATCGTATAACCAGCTTCGTGGAATTTACTAGAAATGGAAGATTTATGGGACGTTTCAAAGAGTTTATCAATCGGCTACTGAGTAAAGGACAACACCAGAGCTGACTCAAAAACTGTGATATCAGAAGAGAATAAAACATGGAGAGGGAGTGAACATAGAGCCTGCAGGAGAGGGAGAGACCTCTACAAATTAGAAAGTTGTTGTGTTCTCTGTTCACCTAATGGTACAGAGTCTGTCGCTGCATTCAGCTCAATTCAAATTTTCTTCAACAGGGGTTAGTACAAAAATCAGAGGGTAGAGGGGACATCCTTAGTGCGTTTTTTGATTGTAAAGGGCGCAGAAAAGACCTAGTTGACTCCAGAAGCAATAATGTCAGGAGAAACAACTTTAAATAAGGCAGAATATATCTGAAACAGCCAAGGCAGATTTATTTCATTTTTTAAATCTGTATTGAATTATAAAACATATTAGGGGAGGGAGACCATATAGAGCACGACAAGGAAGGGAAGGTAGGAGGTTAAACCAGCAATCAACAGTAGAGCCAATGTTCTGGTGCAGCTCATTTTGGAATAGGAACTTCTGAAAATTTTGAATTTTGAAATAAGCTCACACATCAAAGACCATATGTGAGATACTGTAAATCATATAACTAGTAAACATAGAAAAAATATAAGGGATTCAGTCCCTAAACTGAATTTTGGTGCTCAGTGACTGGTGCCAGATTATGTGGGGAGCCAATCTAGAGAAATGGTAAAAGGGTCTAGTAATTTATTAAAAGCCAATGGAGAAATATATGTATGAGAATAATCTCATTCAGAGAGGATGGGTGAGAGGAAGGTACAAAATTGGTCCAAGGTGACAAAAGGAGCATGTGTTGGTTTATTCTCCGCATTGAACCAGCAACCAATTCCACCATTGTGTATAGAAGAAGTATCTCCCGTAATGGTTGTAGGGGTGGTTGTTTTTCCAGAGGCATGATATGGTTGCTCTGGCTGCCAGGAGGAGGAACTGGGTAAGTGTGGTAGTATGTTGTTTCGAGAAGCCAGAAATTATAGGTAACTAGAACATGTACCCGGCGCTGCCTAAGGTCCTACTACACCAAACGATTATGAGCCGTACTTGGTCAATTACCAGCCGTTGTTTTGGCAGTTGGTGGGCTCTGGTGTTCAGGAGTAGCTTTGTCACAGTGGCCAGGAGTGGTAGTACTGACCTCTGGACACACACGCAACAGACCTTGAAGGAACAATAGTGTTGTGTGAGGGTGCAGGTGCGGCACAAGAAAGGTGACTGAGGAGTCGAGCGCTTAACCAGATGGTGTAACTTTATTGGTGGTAACTTCAGTGCAATAAAATAAAATAAATGGACCGCTCACAGTTGCTGGTGCAAATAGAAAAAATACTTTGAAATAGACTTCAGGTAGAAGTAAGTAGGTGGAATAAAACTTGGTGTAGTGTGGGTAGTGTAGGGGCCGTGTAAGGGCCCTTGTCTAATTAGTGCAGAACTCTGCTGGGATAATAGTGTAGATACTTGAAAGAAGAAAATCCTCATACTCACACCCCCTCACAACCCTATCCTATATAGGGCTGTGTCACAGGAAGGAAGATAGAGAGTGTGTGCACCTGTGATTGGTCAATATATAGCAAATAGCCAAACCTTTCCATACTGCAGCTGTGCGCAGGGAGAAAAGTGACACCTAGTGGCTGGAGTGGAAATCACAATTACTAGCTCTTGGTGTGACATCTGATGGAGGTACTTTTACCTAGGTATAACTAAGTAAACCACCTGTACTGAGGCACTACAATCGTTTGGTGTAATAGGTCATGTTAAAAGACCATGATCAGCCGACATGCACAATATCAGCTCATTTTGGTCTTTCAACATGTTGGAACACAACAATCAGTTCAACCGACAGTCTGCTGCTTGTTGCTCCGTGTAATATGAGCGGCCGCAGCAGAAAGCCATTGACCTCAATGGGCAGCCCGGATGATCTAAGGATCGCCCAGACAGCCCCTCACGCTGCTCCCTGTGGCCCCTCACACTGTTCCCTGTACACTGTCAGTGCATGTAATAGGACAAGCAGCGAGTGGGGAAGGAAGGGCAAGCGAGCGTTTACCTGACAGGTCGGCGCTCACTTCCCCCTTATATTGTGCTATGTAAAATGGTCTTAAGTGTCATTTCTGGAAGAAACCAGGCACTGCCCAATACCACCCCAACAGTAAAGCAGGGTGGTGGTGGCAGCATCATGCTGTGGTTTTTTTTTTAGCAGCTGGGGTTGAGGGTTGAGAGGAAAGATGAATGGGTACTTATGTCAATTAAATATTTTAGTTCGTCCTTTTCCAAAAAATTTCTAACATTCTGTTTTCACTTCATTATGGTGTATTGAGGGCAAAATAATGGGGGGGGAGTCTGATTTAATTATATTGTTAATTTTAGCACAAGATGCAACCTAACAAAATGTGAAAAAAGTGAAAGGGCCTGAAGACTTTTTTAAAGCATTGTAATTCAGTGCATTCCCAGAGGTTTCAGTCTGACCAATGGGTTTGAATAGAGAAAAGGTGAACAGTCTTTTGAATCTGCCCCACAATCTATCCATAAGGGAGGATGATGTAAAGCAATTGCAGTACACAAAACAACCAGACTCAGGAGATGTACACATGTCCAGATGGCAGTAATGCATCTGAATACCACTATTCTATGAGTGTCTGCACACATGGCGCTTTATCCCACTTTCTTTCTGTAAATTTCTGCTGTTTTTGCAATGTAATTTTCTCCTGAACAGTTGACACACAATAAGCCTTTACAAGTCTTAAAATTAGAACCAGGGCAATTCCTAGTCAGACCTCTAGAAGTATGGGCATCCTGATACATACAGGTTTCACTTACCAGTTTATTTTCCGTCCCATGCTGATTACTCCACATTGTATGAATCTATAATACAGTGCCCATAACCTGCTATGTATTGTACACTGAATGATATGGTATGGAGATTCACACTGTACAATTTCAATCTGGATTCACACACAGTATTTTTGCTCAGTATTTTAGTCCTCATATTGCAACCAAAACCAGGAGTGGATTGAAAACACAGAAAGGCTCTGTTCACACACTGTTGAAATTTAGTGGATGGCCGTCATTTATTGGACAAATAATGGCCGTTATTTTATAACAACGATGTTTTAAAATAACGCCCATTATTTGCCATTAAATGATTCCTCACTGATTCATGTGTCTTGGTAGGTTATGCACCCTTAGTAAGCTATTAATGTCACATCTGTGGCCATGTTCCAGTTTTTAGCAGCTTCTGAATGACGTGTCCACAGACAGCAAAGCAACACAACCCATTCTGGTCATAGTTTTCTAAGAAAACTTAGCAATTGTCATTTATTCACATAGAGTTGAAGGGGTTATCCAGCGCTACAAAAACATGGCCACTTTCCCCCTACTGTTTTTTTGAGCCAAAGCCAGGAACAGACTAGCAGAGAACAGGTAATAAAGGAAAGACTGAGATTTATCCTTTTTTCAAATCCACTCCTGGCCTTGGCTTAAACAATCTGTCAGAAAATCTGTTGGTGTAATAGGGCCCTAAGTGGACCTGGTGCCCTGACAAGCCATGACTTAACTGCGAAGGGAAAACAGAGTCTTAATTAACAGGGAAAGACCTAATCTCGGTGTGTATGTCTGCTGAGACTAACCAAAAGAGTCCCTGAGCTACATGAGGGCCCAGAGCATGCTTAATTTCCACCCACAATTTAGATTCATTTATTGTTCTGGGTCAGCTTTTTTTCCCAGCATTCACACTATGGTTGGCATACTCCATGTGCATACCTGTATTCTTTAGCGGAGCTACAGGGCAATCAGTAGCCATACATAGGGCCGTATTTACCACTAGGCACCTGTGGTCTGGTGCCTAGGGCAGCACCTTTCAGGGGTGCTAATTTTTAGTCTTGCACCTCCCGTTCACACTTACCAGTAAATCTGATGTCTTTTTACATGTGTGTGTGGGGGGTGGGGGTAAAGATGGTATTGGACAGGTCTGGTATAGCGGTGTTATCCAGTCACAGTATGTAGGTAGTGATATAGTCTGGTGTGGCAGTGTAAAATGTGATGCCCGGAGCTACTACCTACCAATCTACCCATCCTGTGGTGAGAATTCCGTCAGACAATATGCAGACCGCTTGTTTATTTTGTTTCTGTTTTAAGCAGGTAAAAACCATGAAAACACGATTCAGGCAATGTTTCTACAGAGAAACGCATGTGGCCAAAACCACGCTGCTATTTCTTCCCCATTAGTCATGTGCTGTTACCAGGATTATTGGCCATACACCTATTGGTTACTGCATGAGGATCTGGTTTCGGCTGCATGTGGTGACGTACAGTAAATGTGGGAACGCATCCCAATACCCCTATTACACCTACAGATATCTGACAGATTTTTGTAGCCAAACCGAGGACAGGATTTTAAAAGAGGAGAAATCTAGTCTTTGCTTTATGACTTCTCTTTTTATAGTCCGTTCCTGGCTTTGGCTGCAAAAATCTGCCAGGTAATCTGTCAGATATCTGTTGGTGTAATAGGGCCCTAAGCCTGATCAGATATCAATATGATGTTCAAAAACTAGAAAATCATTATGCTAATTGGTGAGTGAAAATGGGGCGTCCTCAGGTTTAGTGCCTAGGGCAGCAGCAGCTGTTAATACGGCCCTGGCCGTACAGGGGTGTATTGTGCATGATACAGTATGTAGTCCAAGGTTATGGGCACAGTATTTATTGGCTGAGATGGCGTCTGCACAGAACAATTGTTTACGAACACTGAGTTATGCAGAATTACGGAGCTGGGAATCGGCCATGATAGGTATATGTTGGCACCTCTATTTGTACACACATATATAGATTCTACATTTCTATGTAGACACTCAGTATTTTTAACTTAATTCATGTGTTATTTGATGTTGTTATGTCATTATGACAACACAAGGGTGTTACTAAGAGATAGGATCCAATGAAATTTGTTTGGGGGTTGAGACTTGTGTTAACATGATTATGTACATCTGTGTATCATCCAATCAAGGAAAATGTGCACACATAAATACGATTGCATTCGATTTTATGCTTTATTTTGCCAAAATGATGCACTTGTTATGTGGCTCTAAATTAATCTAAACATGGCTAAGTTGGACCAGGCCTCTGTGTCCACTGTGACATCATTGAGTGCTATTGAGTAAAGGATCATGACTGGCAATCCAGGCTGCCATCCGCAGTGTTGATGGTGAGCTGCTGCTGGCTTTACATCTTTGGAGTTCACTTTATATCTATGGTAACAGTAGGATATGTTATCATAAACATATGATATTACATATCACAAGCAATAGACAAAAAGTAAATCAGTGGCAGAATTGCACGAACGTTCCAGAGTTTTCTGACGTGCTGGTAAACCATCCATATGGACCTTATATGAATCACGTATTAAATGCATTACATCAAGGGATGTATGACCCCCTCAGTTACCATATAAGGAAAATAGAAAACATTGATGCTTATTATAGAATATTATGTGCTGTCGATATAAAAGACGTATGTAGCTATATATAGACATACATCTCATATTCTACCTAGCAGAGGATCAGTAAGAATGCTGATGTATAGGGCTTTGCTGAGTCCCTGCAGACTAGCTCTGACGTGTACTGTTGCTGCTGATCTCTCAGACAACCCTTTATTATAATTGGTCACACAGACAGGAATCTCCTGTGTTGACATCTATAGGACAGACCTTTCCTGTTACACGGTAGCTTTCCCACGATTGTGACGCCTTTTAAGGGAAGACCATTATACTCGTGTAGCCTAAAGAATTTTTTATTTTTCTACAGGAAATTGAACTTATATAATAAAAATACCTTTTTTGATGTGGACGGATGAAACTGACTGAAACTGATACATATACTGTGTATATATTATATATATATATATATATATATATATATATATATATATATATATATACATATACAGGATAATTTATGGATAGATAACTAGAAAGATAAAGTAATGTATGGATATATACAAATGGGAAAATAATTTTTTTGTATTGTGTATCTGATACACTGAAGATTTTGCAAGTTTTCTTACCTACAAAGCATGGAGAGGTCTGTAATTTTTATCATAGGTACAGTACAGCTACATTCACATGGACACCATATATGATGTCTGCAATCATTCGCAATCTTCATCTGCAAAAAAATTGTCTGTAATGCATTCGCATGGCATCTGTAATCCATATTTATTGCAATTTTTTTGTAGGTTATGGATCTGTAAAACTACAGATAATGTAAACAAACCAATTGAAATCAATGGACCCTAAATATTAAGTAGCCCTATAAGCAGGGATGATTCTAGCCTCTCTGCTGCCCGAGGCGAACTATAGGATGATGCCCCCCCTCCCCCCGTCAATCCGCCCACATTATAATCCAATACTGCCACTTCCCCCCAATGCTGTCCCCAGTAAACATAACGTTTGGTCCCTTGCTGCACAGAGGATGTCAGGAGAGGAGGGGGCTGATCTTATAGGGGAGGTCACAGCAGCACAGAGGAGGTCAGGAGAGGAGGGTGCTGATCTTATAGGGGAGGTCACAGCAGCACAGAGGAGGTCAGGAGAGGAGGGTGCTAATCCTATAGGAGAGGTCCCAGCAGCACAGAGGATGTCAGGAGAGGAGGGTGCTAATCCTATAGGAGAAGTCCCAGCAGCACAGAGGATGTCAGGAGAGGAGGGTGCTGATCTTTTAGGAGATGGTCCCCCTCTTCCCCCCCTTATAGATGGTCCCCTCTCCCTTATAGATGGTCCCCCTCTCCCCCCCCCCCTTATAGATGGTCCCCCTTTCCCCCCCCCCAAATAGATGGTCCCCCCTCTCCCCCCTCCCTTATAGATGATCCCCCTTTTCCCCCTCCCTTATAGATGGTCCCCCTCTCGGCCCCTCCCTTATAGATGGTCCCCCTCTCCCCCCTCCCTTATAGATGGTCCCCCTCTCCCCCCTCCCTTATAGATGGTCCCCCTCTCCCCCCTCCCTTATAGATGGTCCCCCTCTGCCCCCCTCCCTTATAAATGGTCCCCCTCTGCCCCCCTCCCTTATAGATGGTCCCCCTCTTCGAGCCTCTCTGGTCTGGTCCCCGGCTGATGCGCGGCTGCCGGAGGTGTCCTGTCCTGTCCCCGGCAGCGCGCACATCAGAGAGCTCCCCATGCACCTGTGGCTGTGACTTCCGGCGCACGGGGAGCTCTCTGATGCGCGCGCTGCCGGGGACAGGATGGGACACCTCCGGCAGCCGCGCATCACCCGGGGGGCTGCATTCCCACGTTCCGTGGAATGCATGTATCGGATTCCCCCCGCACCCGGACAGCATCTGTAGTTAGATGCTGGGAGCGGGGGAGACTGTATTCATAAGCGCCGCCCTGTAGTAACAGCACCGCGTGGCTGATTCATTACAGCGCGGCGCTTATGAATACAGTCTCCCCCGCTCCCAGCATCTAATTACAGATGCTGTCTGGGTGCGGGGGGACTCCGTTACATGCATTCCGGGAATCAGTGGCAGATTATAATGTGGGCGGCCGGGCATGGGCCCCCCAGAGCTTCGGGCCCCGGGCGGCCGCCCATATTATAATCCGCCATATTCCTCCCCCATGATGACAGCTGGTGGCGCCCCCTGAGGCAGACGACTCAGGTCGCCTCATCATTGCGGCGCCACTGCCTATAAGTGTAATGACAAAGGAAAAACCAAAGCCAGGTATCCATCTACATACAGCTGTTTCGGGGTGTTGCCCCTCATCAGTATGGAGCAGGATTCTGGCTAGGTGGGAGCAATGCCTAGTAGAGCCATAAAAGAAACAGATCGCTGATCTCAGGGAGACCAGCCAAACAATAACACTGCCGGCTGCTAGTGAAAGCGCTCAATGCAGTGAAATTCTAGGTGCATTGTCCCCTGGGAAACATGAATATGCAAAAGAAAAGCCCATGGAGTCTCGAAACACAGGACTAGCCAGATATCCCTCCGTGAAGGACCCAGCTAAGGGGTGGCTCCTTGGTTTTTCCCTTGTTATTACATTGACTTATAGGGCCATTTAATATGGTGGTTTTGGTGGTTTCCCTACAGGAGCCACCCCTTGGCTGGGTCCTTACAGAGGAATATCTGGCTAGTCCTGTGTTTCAAGACTCTTTAATGAGGCTCCACGGGCTCTTCATTTGCATATTCATGTTTCCCTGTGGGCAATGCACCTAGGATTTCACTGCATTGAGCGCTTTTACTAGCAGCCGGCAGTGTTACTGTTTGGCTAGTGTTCCTGAGATCAGCGATCTGTTTCTCTTAAGTATTCTTCTCAAGTATTTTCCTTCTGGCAGAGTACAGTACTACATTGGGTTCGGACTCTCAAGACAAACTCCTCTCCACTACTCTAAACTCTCTACTTTTCTCAGCACGCAACCAAGTCATCACTGCTATTCTACTTCCCGCCTCGGTATCTCTCAGTACAGATCTGGTGAATGCAAGTCTGTATCTCAACAGTCACTATTTATCCTGTGTCACGAAAGACTTACTAGTACAGAAATTTATTTAAGAAAGTTTATTTATTTGACTGGGACTCAGTGATCATTGCACCAGCATTTACACACAAGCTACACCGTCCTTGTGTCATTTCCCCTTTCTGTGGGTGGCGGTACCAACAATCCGGGTGGGTCATAACTCCACTCCAAACCACCGTGATAAGAGCCCAAGGGACCCATCACAACCCGGCAGATCACCGACCATTGAAGAGCAATGTAGCCAGCCACAAAAAACTAAAAGCAGGTTAGTCACGACAACCTCCTAACTGGCTGAGCTTTATTCCACTGACCAACCACTACAGTAGTGGCATCAAACAGTACCATCTAGCAAGTGACCGGTCGCAACTACGGGGCAGCCACCACAAAATTACAATGGATTTTTGCATGAAATACATATTTGGTACAATAAAAAACGTAATATTTTGTACAGAAATCTTGGTTGGCAATTAAAGAAGTTCAGACCTTTCTTCAGTTCTTGAACAAGTTTGTGCACACTGCAGCAGGACTTTTCTCCCACTACTTCCACTTTAGATCTTTTCCAGTTTCAGGTTTTCTTTCAGGTTGTGGGGCTGTCAGTAAGCAACATTGACTTTTAGCTCCCTCCAAAGTTTTCGGGTTCGGGTCTGGAGGCCAGCTAGGCCACTCCAGGACCTTGAAATGCTTCTCACAGAGCCTCTTCTTAGTTGCACAGGCTGTGTGTTTCAGGTCATTGTAATGCTGGAAGACCCAGCCATGACCCATCTTCAATGCTCTTACTCAAGGAAGGAGGTTGTTGGCCAAAATACCATGATACATGGCCCCATCCATCTTTCTTTCAATATGGTGCAGTTGTCCTGTACCCTTTGCAGAAAGGCACCCCCAAAGTATGATGTTTCCATCTATATGCTCCACAGTTGGGACTGTATTCTTGGGGTTGTACTCATCCTTCCTTATCACCCATCCTTCCTCCAAACACAGCAAGTGGAATTGATACCAAAATGTTCTACTTTAGCCTCATCTGTCCACATGTCCACTTCTGGATTATAAAGGTCGTCGTTGATGACTTCAGACGGGCCTTGACATGTGGTGGCATAAGCATCTTGCGTGCCCTGCAGGATTTTAATACATGACAGCATAGTTTATTACTAATGGTAATCTTTGGGACTGTGGTCCCAGCTCCCTTAAGTTCATTAACCAGGTCCTCCCCTGTAGTTCTGGTCTGATTCCTGACCTTTTTCAGACACATCCTTACCCCACTAGGCGAGATCTTGCATGGAGCCCCAGAACGATGAAGATTGACAGTAATCATGTGTTTCTTTCATTTTCTAATAATTGCGCCAAGAGTTGTTGCCTTCTCATCAAGCTGCTTGCCTATTGTCCTGTAGCCCATTCCAGCCTTGTGCAAGTCTACAATTTTGTCTCTGGAGTCCTTAGACAGCTCTTTGGTCTTGGCCATGATGGAGAAGTTGGAGTGTCATTGATTTTATTTCATGCATTGGAGTGTCCCCAGCCACTTCCTGGTGTGAGCGGGGACCCGGGTCGAGAAGTGTGAGGTCCGCTCAGCCAGTCTGCGGCCGAGGTGGGGCTCCACTACAGCTGCTGACTGGCTGAGCAGACCTCACACGTCACAGCCCGGGTCCCTGCTCAGGCCAGAAAATGGACAGGGAACTGGGGACCAGAGTGGCAGTATGTGGCCACCAGTGCTGGAGCGGAAGAGCTAAGAGCTCTTTATTTCTTTTATCCTCCCCCTTCCCAGCACTTGCTAAAAAAATGGGTCTGGACTTCTCCTTTAATGTTAATGTTGCATGATGCCACACAAGTATAAATACTGTCTATGCATGACCTGTACTTCCTTAACATCTGCTATGCATTTCCTGTAAGTTATATGTATGTACATGTTGGTTGTAGCCATAAAGGCAGCTGCAGTGGGGTCCGAGGAGAGGTCTACATGATGATAAAACTAAAGAAGACAGAGCAGCCTGTGGTTCATGCCACTATTCTCTCTTACGGATTCATCACAAGAGATGTTGGGGATGTGCCCTTCTGTCCTGGATGTATCTGTGCCCAGATAATAAGGCTCTTCAGCTGCTGTGGCACTACAAGTCACAGCATTTTAAACACTATTTCAGCAAGTCCTGACAGCCTTTATAGGCTGTGGGGTTCTCATATGTGTAAAGGTGACTAAACAATTTAGATAGCTGTCAGCCAACAGTTATTCCTCCTGACCATATACCCAAACACTCAGCCTGTGTATTAATGGAGGGCATGGAATAAGCAGCCGTGGAGCACATTTAGCAGCGGCTTATCTCCTGTAGGAATAAACGAATAAACGGCAGATTGAATCTTTTAAGGTCTATGTATATGTTGTCAAAATTGAATGCAATGAGTTTTTAACACATAAATGCATTTATGATACTTATCTGAGTATTTATTTATTTTTTACTGTTGCACAAGATATCTACACTGTGGAGCACAGTGTTCCTATATGTATTAACGTCTAATGTGTATCTGCACCCTAAGGCTATGTTCACACTACGTATATTTCCGACCGTATTGCGAACCGCGAATATACGCCCGTAGTTTTGAGGTTGATGCGTTCGCTTGAAAGTATACAATATATGGCCGCACAATGCACACTACGTATGAGCCTACGGCCGGATCGTACACGGCGCCGTGAAAAATGAACAAGACCATTGTTTGCGGCCGGAACTGTTCCAACTCATGGCCGTGGATTTCAATGCGGCCCCGTACGGAATACTTTTTTCAGCCAAATCGAACTTGATTTTTATATTAAAAGGTTCTGTGTGGTTTACTGGGCTGGGCGAAGATTTCCAAGTAAATGACCTGCTTCAGACCGCTTCGAAACAAGCTAGGAAGCATAACTATACTACGGGCGTATGTTCGCGGTACGCCTGTATGTTCGCAATTCGCCTGCATGTCTTTTTTTCACACAGCCGTAGTTTCAGCCGCACATGTCCGGCCGCATACAAACTACGGCCGGACGTATACGTAGTGTGAACATAGCCCAAACCTGGCCATAGACATGAGATAAATGTCAGTCCAAACACCAGACCCTACCTTTCCCCCCGACTTTTGAAGTTCTTTTGGGCCACAGTCTGAGGTTTATTATACACCAGCAGATGTTATAACATGGGTGTCATTTTTTTGACTCTATCTGTCGCTCCTTATCTGTGTTCAGCTGTAAAACAGCGAAAGGACATATATGTGACAGGAGGTTTACATTTCATGTCAAGGTCCAGCTCTATGCCTGCAGGATGATGGGGAATTAATCCGTCACTTGTTTTGTAGCTGCTGTGCGCTGGTGGTCAATGGCTTTTTTGGATGCTGAAGGGTTACATGAAGCTGGATGGGGAGGGGGCTTCTAGAGATGGGGATGACTGAGAGTCTGAAGGCATGAGGGGCCTCAGGATTACACAATCCCCCCTCCTCCTTCTCCACTTTATAGGAGGTATGGGGGGGGGGGGGGGTAAAATGAGAAACAAAGGAGGAAGCCTCCTCACTCTCTCACGTGTTGTCATGTAATGTGATGTGACATCAGAGCTGCTCTCCATAGATGGAGCTACTGCACAGTGGAGCAGAGAGGGGGCTGTGTGCTGAGCTGGGGACAGTGTTGGATGCTGGAGAGGCTTGGCTGCACTCACTGAAACCAGATCCTCTGTCTGATCTGCACAATACCAGGAGCCAGGCTGCATTACACCCACTCTCTGCAGGAGCTCCACACACCCTGCCTGCAGCCTGGCACTGAGAGCAGCAGCAGCATGAAGAAGAACATCTCTGCAAAAAGGGTAAGAGGGGCACAGTCCTTACAGGGGAGGGGGTTCTCTGTGTCTTCTGAGGAAAGGGGGGGGGGGGGTATATAGTGGCACATAGACACTGTATGTGGATACATGATGTAAATCCTATGCATTTGTGTGTCTGTGCTCCAGATAAATGCACTGCAAGCAGCTGCCCTGAGTAACTCAATGAATATGTCTGCAAATGACTATGAATGGATGGAGGAGCAGATCCTTAGATTATGGGGGCCAGTGTCTATGGCATTGCCCTCCTATCACCTGGATGGGCCTGTAAATGATGCTATGTGTGATAGTATGTGTAGCCTATGTTCCATGTACTTACATATACTGGGGTTAGTATATTATAGGGTGCCATGTGCCTCTGGCCTTACGCTACATATAAATGTGTGTGCAAAAATGGGGGACCATTTAAATGTGTACAAATAATACAATGTATTAAGAGGGATTCTGGTCTAGCTTCTTTATTTGTATATAGCAGCTCCTAATAACTGGCCTTCATAAAATGCAAATGTCTATCTACATTCATATTTATCTATCCATCCTATATCTATCAATCCTAATATATTCATATCTACTAATCTATCTATCTGGAATGAAGTATATATTAAGTAGTGTTATTGTGTATAAAGATGTGTAAGTTGATGGTGGGTGATGTCACCTGGGTCCTCTCCTCAGTTGGTATAAGCAGACATGATCTCCTCCTGTGTTTCCCTGGCCTCCCTGTGTTATATTCTCCTTATGTCACCTATTTCTTTCCCCTATGTATAGGGCCCTCTGGATGGGAATCAGGCCCCCAGCCAGCCGGAAAAAGTGGGCTGGATCCGGAAATACTGCGGGAAGGGCATCTTCAGGGAGATCTGGAAGAACAGATATGTGGTGATACGGGGAGATCAGCTGTACATGTCGGAGAAGGAGGTACAGACTTTATATGATCTGCAGGAATGTGCGTATTGTCTGTGTGCCATGGTAATGAATGCCATGGTGCACTTGCCTGAGGGCAGATGCTGGAAATGTATCCAATGTGACCCGTGAATGTACCGTGATACTTGTTCTTCTGACCTTGGCCGTCTAGACTGTAAGCTCTTCTGGATAGTGTTTTCCGTATTGATCTATTGTATATATATTTTATTTGTGAGCTATATCTGGGAAGCTGGTTGACCCATTATGACCAAAACTACAGGTACCACAGGGTTGGCACCCTTTTTTCTAAAGTGTTAAAGGTTAAAGTTTGGATGTATCACTCCGTGATGTTCTCTTCAGATCTCTGGCAAAGCTGAGTGACTCCCACTAAAGAGATACGCATCTCACACACCCCAATAGGAGGTGACATGGCAGCTATAACGTTGGTAACACAGCTATCCAGGAGGCAAATAATGTTAGCATTGCAGTTGTATTGTGGCCGATTGATGGTAACCATGACTACGTTATATTGGCTATTGTACATTCATTGTGATGATTTAGATATAGTTGGATACGGAGAGATCTGTGAAGATGCTGAATGCATGAATTGCTTAAGAGAACAATGGCATGTCTATGAGGTGATGTATTTAGGTAACTGGGATTAATATATTGTATATACTGTATATTTTGTTCATTTAAAGGGGATCAATACTAATGCTGCATCTTCTGGAAACTAAAATGAGATTTGATTACTGGGTGATAGAGGGAGAGGGGAGGTTGCTGACCGCATATGCTAAAAATAGATGCAAATCATTTCATATGACTATATTATGTACTGCTTGTCTGCATGTGCCTCTTGTCAGGTTCGGCATTGGTTACAGTTGCCTCAGTCATTCCTGAAATTGGGAAATTGCAGATACGTTCCAGCTTTATAAAGTTTAAAGTGTTAATATTCGAAACTATTAATATCAGTCAGTTATCCCTTAAAGGAGAAGTCTGGGGAAAATTTTTATTAAAGTATTGCATTGTCCCCCAAAAGTTATACAAATCACCCATATACACATATTACAGGAAATGCACATAAAGTTCTTTTTTCCCTGCCCTTACTACTGCATCAAGGCTTCACTTCCTGGATAACATGGTGATGTCACGACCCGAGCTGTGCGGGCTGTGGCTGCTGGAGAGGATGATGGCAGAGGGATGCTCAGTGTCCCTCCAGTGCCCTGTGTCCCTCAGTGTCCCCCTGCCATCATCCTCTCCAGCAGCCACAGCCCGCACATCTCTGGGAGTCGGGTCATGACATCACCATTTTATCCAGGAAGTGACATCACCATTTTACCAGGATGTGGAGCCTTGATCCAGTAGTAAGTGCAGGGAAAAAAGTACTTTATGTGCATGTAATAAGTGTATACTGGTGATTTGTATAACTTTTGGGGGGCAATACAATACTTAAATAAAAATTTTTGCCGGACATCTCCTTTAACTGCATCCATATGCCATGATTGTGGTGATACCTCTAGGACAGTGATCCCCAACCTGTGGCTCTCCTGATATTACAAAACTACATTTCCCAGCATGCGCAGACTTGCCTAGGACTCAGCAATAGTTTTTCAGAATGCTAATACTTGGCCAACAAGATAACATTTCTGACAGATATATGCTGAAATCTGTCAGGAAAAGTTGATGAATGAACACCTTGATAATAGATGAGCATTTATGTTGCCAACTTTGCTAAGCTGGATCAAGGCCACCAGGGACTGCTTTGATGACTTATGGTTCAATGATGACAGGTTCCCTTCAAGCAGACTTTATCAGTCAGTGATGGTCTGGTATATTGCTGGCCAGATGTATAAGGGGTCACCATACAATCATCTTCTATAAATGACCTGCAATATATGAAGGGGGGCGTACAAACCAGATATCCACTGGGCAAGTAGAGAGGTTCCTTCAGCAGCTTTGTCATAGGAGTGGTATAAGAATGTGCAATGATCTTGAGGTAAGGGGTGGCGCTGGATACAACTGCTGGATTGAACTATTAGTATTCTACTTAGGGTCTTTTTACACACACACACACACACACACACACACACACACACACACACACACATATCTGATTTTTAAGGACAAAGCCAGGAACAGACTATAAACAGAGAACAGGTTGTAAAGGAAAGACTGAGATTTCTCCTCTCTTTAAACCATTCTTGGCTTTGGCTTCAAGAATCTGTCAGATAAATCTCTCTGTGTAACTGGCAACTGATGACCAAAAGCAACAATGTGCTTTATATGCTTTATATTCAGAAAGAAGGGATTGCCCTCCTAAAATACTCAATGTCTATTTTTATATTTAGTGCCTGTATTAATTTCTATATTTGTAGGAAGGCCCAGATTACTGGCCCTGAAGTGTTCCCTTTCTCTTAGGCGGAATATAATGTTCTCTTTCTCTTGGAATTGTGAATGTGAATGGATCTTACCTGGGCACAGTAAGCCTTCTTTTATTGCAGGTACTTGAAAACTGTCCAGAGTATGTGCAGGTGTGTGCAAACTTCTGTGTGTATGCGTGCGGTTATATATATATATATATATATATATATATATATATATATATATGACAGAATCTGGGGGCTCCATATCTGTGGACAGTGTAGGAACCTGAGATGGTAAATACTGTGATACGACTGCTGGCCGGTGTTTCTTTATCTCTTCTTTGCTGCCAGTACCAGCTTTCAACAGAATAGCTGAGTCATGTCTGACAATCTGGTTGCTAGGCAAATACTGCCTAACAACCACAGTCTTCTTAAGGGCATTTTCAGGTAGCTCATCTGTGTAGGGGGATATGATTTCTCAGTGCAATAATTGTTCTTAAAATAATAAATAAATACAAAAATAAATTTTAATTTATATTTAGATATTAAAGGAATTAGGTATAGGTATTATTGTCTACTCTTAAAATTAGCATCGGCTTTTTATATTGTATACCTAGAAAATAATAATAATAATAATAATAATAATAATAATAATAATTAATATTATTATTATTATTATTATTATTATTATTATTATTATTATTATTATTATTATTATTATTATTATTATTATTATATAAAAATGTCCTAGACAGGTCAATGCCTTGTTGAAGATCAGTGTCCTAATCTCCCAACGTAGTCTGTACTGCCATGAGATAAAATCAATACCACAATCATTAGAAATGAATTGAATTAACTATGAATTTCCTAATATACTAGTAAGGGACATAGACTAGCTGGTTGATGTCAGATCGAGGTGTTAACGTTGCCGCGTAGACCTCTTTAGTGTCCTATAATGTTACCAAACTCTTTGATCTTAGTGTTCAGAAGCTGTTATATTCTGCTGCAGCATTTCTATAAATTTTCCAGGATGCAACTCGGGGAATAGGTGGGTGGGGAATTACATATGGTGTAATTCAAAGAGGATTATGGGAAATCTGAAACCTCACTCAAAGCAAGAAAGTCCCATGTGTACGTGTGAGTTTCCTTTTAATCCTGGGATTCGTGCAAATCAGCACACTACGCTGTAGTAAATCATAGGAAGTTTTTTCATATTTGCACTGGTATCTTAGTCTATTCTATAGCAACATAGACATTAAAATCTATGAAGTGGCATGTTAGTGGTCCTATATGAAAATTTAAGATGTTAACCAATAATTTACTCTTAAAGCCAACAAGACCTTGAATTGTTCTCTCCTGAATCTTTAACAATAGGCTGTAGAAATCTAGGCAGCCCTAGAAATAGAATCCTTGACAAGTTTGGGGGGTAAAGGGGGTGTAGAAGCACAAGCAGGGTAGGGGGAAAAGGTGGGGTACAGCAGGATCAGCTATCCAGAGCCTAAGTGGAAAAGGTTGTGCCATGAGAGCTGGTGTACCTTTCCTTCAAATTCAGTCTGTGCATGCCGTGTCTGCAAAAAAGACATCATGCAAAGAGAAAGTCAAGTCCTCCATTCTCATAAGATGGTTTACCTTGTATATCCAAAGTGAGATAGGTGGGGGTTCCGTCCACTTCCAATAGAGTGGTATACACACACTTGTCGCTATAATTTGAAAACGCAGCTAGGAGCATTTGAATGTAGTGTTGAAGAGTGAATAGAGCAAGAGTAGGATTAAAGCCCCTATTACACATGCTGTCAGCACTCGCTTGCTCCTCGTTTCCCGCTCACTGCCAGGGGGCTGCATGGGTGATCGCTAGATCGTCCGGGCAGCCCATAGAAGATAGAAGTGGTCTGCTGTTGCCGCTCCTATTCAACGGAGCAACAGCAGCACATCGCTGCTATCTTAAAGCCCTATTCCACGGGTCGTCAGAGAAGCAAACGAGCGCTCTCAGCGCTCGTTTGCTCCTCGTTCCCAGCTCGCTGCCGCCACTATTCAACGCGGCAGCAGCGAGTGGGTGAGTGCGGGAGGGGCGGCGGGGAGCTGCGGGGGGGCTGCCCGGGAGATCGCTGATCGTCCGGGCAGCCCATAGGATACAGCAGCGTCTGCTGCCAACGCTCCTATTCAACGGAGCGACGGCAGCAGATCGCTGCTATATCAGTCGCTTGTTTTTCAACATGTTGAAAAACAAGCGACTGCAACAATCAGCCGACATGAACGATGTCGGCTGATCGCTGCACTCTATTCCACGGGACGATTATCGTTCGTAGCGGCCACTATCGGCCGAGTACAGACGATAATCGTTCCGTGTAATAGGGCCTTTAGTCGTTTGTCTTTTAACATGTTGAAAGACAACGATTACCCGACATCGTTCATGACGGCTGATCATTGTCTTCTATTACACCAGATCATTATTGGCGGTAACGGACGATAGCGGATGAGTACTGGCGATAGTCGTTTCGTGTAATAGGGCCTAAATGTATGGAGGAATGATCCCTCCAAAGAGCCGCAGCATCAGCAAGTAGGGTCTGCAGAAGGCCAAATTGCATGTAATTTGACAGGAACATGGTACCCTATCACAGGATTTTATAGTCTGCTTCCAGGAAACTTGAGCTCACTGAGCCTTTATGCTCCAGGGTTAGGATCTTAGCAAGCTGCTGGTGAGAGTTAGCTGGAGGTCTTCACCCCCTATGTGAGAAGGAAGGGAGGGGCAGTTTGGAGAGACCAGCATAGAGTATAGAGAGAGGACTGGTAGTGAGTCACTGCATAATGTTTCAAAATAGGAATTGGAATATGGGTATTGATTACCCTAGGGTAGAGACAGAAGATAATGGCTCAATTGAGCCACTCTCCATACACCAAGATAGGATGTTTCGGGGATAGCACCAAGATCTTTGGGTGAGGGCCAATTAGAAGATGATATCATGTGAGTTACCCTAAACTTATTAGCTCAGAGCAGACCAAAGGCTTCTGATAATCCACAAGCATAAGGTCTATAGTAGGATGGGATCCTAAAGTTTCCAGATACTCCTTTGGCATGCAAGCAGGGAATCCAGCTTGGGGGATGTTGGTAAAAGATTGTTCAACTGCAACCCAAGGAGCTACAACAGGCTTGGACGGAGGGTAAGAGCGGCAGGAAGTTTAGTTAAAAGAGGCTATATAGGTCAGAGGGGAGAGAAACACGTACAACTACAATTTTGCATGCATTAGCATGGAAAGGAGCCGATCGGCTTGATCATGAATAAGAGATGGTCTGCATACACTACAACTTTGTCAGTGGTCTTCCCCACCTGAATCCCCCTCAGATCTGCTTGGGCTCTAACTTTATGGAGAAACGGTTCTAAAGTTAGCACACAAATAAGTAGGAAAAGGGGTCAGCCCTGCCTAGTACCACTATGAATACCGTACTAAAACTGTCATAAAGGATGCAAAAAAATAGAGTGACATAATCCAGATGAGGAAATTAGTCCCCAAACTCTGGAGGGTCTCCTTCATAAAGTTGACTTGGTCAAAAGCTTTTTCAGCATCTGTTGACAGCAACATCAATTTTTAGCTTTGCTTTATGTACCAAGGCAATTGCGCTCATTGTTTTCTCTCGAGCCTCACAATCAGACATGAACCCTGTTTGTTCCAGGTGAATGACATCCCCCAGCAAGGCAGACAGTCTGGTAGATAAAATTTTGGAGACAGGATTCAGATCCATATTCAAAGGGGAGATTGGTTGGTAACTAGCAAATAATGACATGTCTTTATCTTCTGCAACATGGGCTGTAGTCACATCTACAGGGAAAGATGCCTGTCTCTAGGGAATTAAAAACAGCTAGAAAATAAGGTGTCAGGAGTCCCTCTAGAAACTTGTAATAAAGCAAAGTCAGGCTATCTGGCCCCGGGCCTTTCCAGTTTGAGTAGATTTATTTGCTTTGCTCAGCTTGAGGTCTGACATAGGGGCCTCTAACAAAGAGAAGGCGTCCTCAGAGAGATGAGATAGTTCTGCACAAGCAATAGATATTTTGAACTCCATCTTGAAACCCAAAGTTGAGCATATTAGGATTGATTAGTGGAACAAAAATTTATATAGAAATCACAAAAGGCTCTTGCAATTCCCACCGGTAAGTATTCCACATGTCGATCATCAACAGAGATGAAGAGAACACATTTTGTGAGAGAAGCCTAAAGGCCCTATTCCATGGAACGATTATAGGCCGTTACGGACGATAATCGTCCCGTGAAATAGAGGGCAACGATCAGTCGACTATGTTCATGTCGGCTGGTCGTTGCATTGTTGTTTTTTTAACATGTTGAAAAACAGGCAACTGATATAGCAGCAATCTGCTGCCATCACTCTGAGAAAAAACCCTTAAAGGTGTCCATCTAATATCTCCATCCACAACCAGCACCCCCTCCAGCAACTTAGAACTTTATTTCTATAGCTCCATGCTTTCCTATATTGGAAAGACTGAGTAATATCCTGCCTTGTGGAGGAGACTTCCTGCACGTTTGCAAGTTCACTAGCCGCGGCTGATCTCTGAGTAGAAAGCTTTAGGCCTGAATGTTCCCACGTGTATCTTAGTTAATCCATATGTGAAAGCTTCTTTGCACTGCAATGACATCACCTGTCACTCAGCTATAGATAGTTACTGCACTCTGTGACTTTTTCATGTGACCTAGTTACTAATGGATGTCTGGCTTTTGTCTTAATGTGAGAGCAGGAGCAAACACTAGGTATAGCATTATGGGCATGTAGGTGGTATAAAAATGTACAGGGCAAGCAAAAAATAAAAATAAAGTAAAGCTGCTGCTCGCCAAGAATGATATTAGATTCATTATAATGATCTATTAATTTGTCAATTTGTCAATTAATATTATTACTTTGTATTATTTTTGCCATAGCTCTCTATATTTTCTGTAAAAATAAGATATTTATATAGAGAAAAACTATATGAAGCATTTAGGGCGAATTCTGCAGATTTACAATGTACTTCCATTGTGGAAAAATAATAATGCTGCAGAATTTCAGATACACAAAACGCTCAGTATGTCGCACATTGACCACACATTTTCACTGTGGACTTCACACCTTTAGGCTATGTTCACACAATGTATATTTTCTGTTAATCATGGCCGTTGTTGCAAATCGCAACACCTGCTGTGATTAATAGAAAATGTACGTTGCATTGAAGTCAGAGGAATCCTTGCCGGAGTGTATACACATAGTAACTGACTGACATGTCAGTATTTTGCGGCCGCTATTTATTGAACTGTCAGTTCACACAGTGGAAAGTGTGGCTTTACACTGTCTGCTATGTTGAATTGTGATGTGGGCGCACCCGAATGCGCCCTGCATCCCAATTCAACAGAAATTGGGTACCGGCCGGGAAGAACTTCACTGACACTGGCTGTTCTGTGACACGGCCAGGTCACAGAACGGCTGGTGTCTTAGGCCGGGTTCACACTACGTAAAAAACACGGCCGTATTTCATAACTACGTCCGTAGTTGCGCAAACAACGTCCGTTATTAAATGCGGACGTGATTTTTACGTAGTGTGAACATAGCCTTACTGTGTGTGTTAACCCGGCCTTAATGTAAGGAATGAAATCTATGTTGTATCTACAGCACAATCCCCCAGTATTATGTGCAGATTTTACTGTGGAATTGCCAAAAAATAGTGACGTCTGTATGGGTGTCAGAAAGAGTAGAGGTTCTGTATGCTGCCATATTAGCCCTCCATGTGGTTCGGCAGTGCTTTAGGAAAGAATTCTTCCATAGTACTGACAGAACTACTATCTTTTTTAATGGTCTTCTGATGAATCATTGTTTGCTGACACAGCCATACACATTTAATCCATATTGGCCATTACAGTTGTTATGGCCTCCCATATTCAATGACTGAATTAAGAACAACTGAGAATTCTTTGAATATTCTTTTCTTGAAAGATTGTAGATGAATGATCTTTCCTCAGTAAAAATCTTTCATTCTGAGAAAATTTTAAATACAGACGTTCATTGTTAACTTTTACCTAATAAATGATCATCTTGATTGAGGCATTTCAATGCCATCTTCTCATCTCCCATCTTCCCATCTTTTTTAAGAAGATCTGTGATTATGTAACACAGATTCGGTAACTAATCATGGAGTAATTGGTGGGAAAGGGGATGGGAAGTGTCCAGTCGAGAGAGACCAAGTTTTGATATTGCTTTATACTTCTCCCCATTTGGTGTATGTTTCTACCTAAACCCTTTCATGCATTGCATCTACTATTCATGTTGATAGGTAATCTTATAATGCCTGTGTACAATACTATGAGATTTGCTTACTCTTTATGTAGCAGTAATGTGAAATAAAACCTTGCTTTTAAGTCCCCTTTCCTTCCCGTTCTGCAGTTCTGCTCCCTGTCGTGCTGGATGATGAGATCAGTTGAGTGGGTTCCGTAATGAAAATATATTCTCCCTTCACACTGTCTGTTGTATAAACTTCCCAGCCCCCTTATGGTGACTAATACAAGGAATTCTGTTTTCTTAACCTTGCACGGCTTAGATTTATTCTTCACTGTAAAATAAAATAATTAAAAGAGGTGGCAAACTACTAAAATATCTCTACTCATATAATATAGTCATCATCTATGTCTATGTATAACACATGGAATCATTTGGAATCCGTAATTTAGAACTATAATATTCAGTGGTGCCAATGCATTCAAGCTTCCCCCTTCATATTTCCTTAGAAACAAGTCTTACTGCTGTGGTTAATGTCTCACATGATACAAAAGCACTCTGCCGAATATATAAGGCTATATGTATTGATATATGACGAATAGAACATATTCAAGGACATCGCCTACATCTAGAGAAAGGATGGTTTCCACACCAACACATAGGGGACTCTTTACTGTAAGAGCTTTGAAACTGTGGAACTCTCTGCCAGAAGAAGATGAACATGAGTAAGGGTCCTATCACATGGGCCGACTACGGCCCGATCATTTTAGTAAAAGAGCGCCAATCTGCTAGGTCGGCGCTTGTTTACTGGACCTATTAGATGGCCCGATAATTGGGCAGCAAGTGCTGCATGGACATCGTTAGCGATGTCCATGCAGCTCTTGCTCAAACACCTGATCCCTCACTTCTTCCTGATCCCGGTCTTTTCTCCTGTGCTCCGCAGGTTCCCGGTAGCAGCAGCATCTGAGCGTCCAGTCAGCTGACAGCCTGTGATTGGCTCGGCGGCCTGTCAGCTGACGATTTTAGGTCCAAGCCTAAACCAACATTTCATCAGCTGATTGTTGTTTCTATTACACGGAACGATAATCAACCATATCGAGCTGATTATCCCTCTGAGTAATAGGGCCACAGATGCCTTGGCATAGCAGTAAACCAGTGTAATGGAAATGGTGTTGAGGGAAAAGAATTTGATGCTCATTTGTTTTGGTTGGAAATAAGTTGAGCTCCAAACACATGGAAACAACCAATGTCACCTGTGTACTGTCCCTTTATGTGTTCAGTTCTTTGATGTGTTAATAAGTCAAGCCTATGAGACAGCTATCCATTACATGTAATAACTGACAACAGTAAATTTTTGGGCTGTGTTCTATGGTGTCTCTAAAGATTCTTATTGGTGGACTGGACTGAAATAAAATTCTCCTTAAATTCTTGATGGATAATATGCAGCATTTTCCACACTCCAAAAGAAGGAGACTTGACATTCTCCCATTCTTGAATATAAAGGAGACACATGGGAAGTAGTCGCTGCCGTTCTCCCCAGCAGTGAAGTAGCAGACATTTAATCCACTAGAATATGCATTCATTAGATAATGTTTTCTGATACTTTCTAAGGAGCTAACACAAGCGGATGGAAGTGTCTCGAGGCTGGCCCATCTCTAGCGCTGATACTGTTTGATGTCTTTTTTTTTCCCAAAAAACTTTGCATTGCTCCCTTAGGCAAGAGAAGCCATTCTGTGTTCTGTCAGATGGATACAGACATTTTTTTTTTTTTAGAAATTTACAACACTTTAGTTGCATTCTGACAGATACTTTGAAGATTCGATATTGTTTCTTGAAATTTGATGGTTGTCTTTAATAAAAAATAATTGACTGGCAATGGGTCACATGTGGGAGAGCCTTCAGTTTTGTTGGGAAATTGAGAGACTAAGGGTCCTTTTAGACCAAAAGATCCTCGGCCACCCATGGCCACAAACCAGTGCTGATCAGTGAGACACAAACACACACATTGGGACACACAAACTATCCCAGTATCAAGAAACCATTCAAAGAAGGGAAACTGACATCACGGATATGCATATATCCATGCTGATGATTTCTATATGCCAATTACGTCAGCAGTGTATACTTACCATCAATGCTGCTGTGTGATCTGGCATCTTCACTTTCTTTCTGACAGTGTCACAGATGCATCCTGCTTTCCGGACACTGCTGTATCTCACTCTGCAGGAGCAGGGGTGGCCTGAAGATATAGCAGTGGCTGAAGAGCGCAATGGAAGCAGGACGCTTGTGTGACACAGTCAGAAAGAAGGTTAAAGCGACTCTGTACCCACAATCTGCCCCCCCCCAAACCGCCTTAGGTTAGCTGCTTTCAATCCAAGATCTGTCCTGAGGTCCGTTCGGCAGGTGATGCAGTTATTGTCCTAAAAAAACAACTTTTAAACTTGCAGCCCCATGCCGAACAGCCGGGGCTTAGATTGTGTATGCATTAGGCTGGCACAACCTCTCTGTCCCTCCTCCCCCTCCCTCCTCATCATAAGGAATGCCCCAGGCAGATTGTCTCCTATTCCTGAGCTGTGTTAGCATGGCAAATGGGCTGGATCGTTAAGGCACCTGTGCAATGTTCAGACAGGAGAAAATGTTCCAGTGGCATTCCTAATGATGAAAAAAGTGGGGAGGAGGGACGGAGGGGTGGTGCAAAGTTAGGGCACAGATACTCTAAGCTCCAGCCGTTGGGCACGGGGCTGCAAGTTTAAAAGTTGTTTTTTAAGGACAATAACTGCATCACCTGCCGAATAGACCCCAGGTGAGATCCTGGATTAAAAGCAGCTATCTGAAGGTACAAATGGTTTGGGGGGTCAGATTGTGGGTACAGAGTTGCTTTAGGCTGGGTATATTTCAGTCAGTATTGTGGTCCTCATATTGTAACCAAAACCAGGAGTGGATTGAAAACACAGAAAAGCTCTGTTCACACAATGTTGAAAATGGGTGAATGGCCGCCATTTAATGGCAAATATTTGCTGTTATTTTAAAACAACTGCTGTTATATTGAAATAATGGCAGTTATTTACTGTTATATGGCGACCATCCACTCAATTTCAACATTGTGTGACCAGATCCTTTCTGTGTTTTTAATCCACTCCTGGTTTTGGTTGCAATATGAGGACCACAATACTGACTGAAATATACGTAGTGTGAGCCCAGCCTTAAGATGCAGGATCAGACAGCAATGCTGATGGTAAGTATGCACTGCATATGTGATAGGCATCTGGAAACTTTTGCTATTGGAGGCACATCTCAGTTTTCCTTCTCCTCGGCTAAACGTTGTCAATTTTACATGGTTGGTTATCGGCCACAGCAGCATTTCTAGTAACACTTGTTGCTGATAAATTGTACAACGGCCCTTTAGACTCTCCACTGGTACAGCAAAGTCTGTATTAAGTCTCCATATATCCAGTCCCAGAGATATCCGATATCTGAATATGTTTCTGCTGGTTTTAGGTAACCACCATAGAACAACAGGGATCTGACTCTTCATATCAGTTTATAAACTGTTTCTTACAGTATAGAGAAAGTCATATAACCCATGTTAACCTTATACATGTATAGACTGTCATTGCAATAAATCATTCACAATAGTTAGTAAGTTCCTAGGCCAAACTATTGGGCTTCTGACTAGAGATGAGCGAACCTGCCGAGGTTCGGGTTCGTATAAAATCTTAACTCTCGGCGTCTGATTCCCGCTGTCTGCCCGCTCCATAGCCATAGGCTGTATCCCAGTTTTCTAGGCGGTCCTCAGGCTGTATCCACACTCTCCACGGAGCGGGCAGACAGCAGGAATCAGACGCTGAGAGTTCAGGTTCATACAAACCCGAACCTCGGCAGGTTCGCTCATCTCTACTTCTGACCATTTGAAGAAGTTAAGTCACGGAGATCTGGGGTTGGGACACTGAAGTTTAAATAGAACTAGACTTTAACACCTAAATAGGTAACCTTAGCTGGACCTGTGCAACCAAATGTATCCTCTGCTGTACCTTCTGTAGGGCAGAATACTTACTGATTTGCATTTCCTAGTGTGAGCTACTTATCACACATTTACATTTATTATTACTGTTATAGCAAAAACCAACTGAGCACATGGGATTTGTGGCTTATACAATAAAAACTAGGTTTATCCCATTCAGGAAGACTTATGAACTTGGTATATATCTGCCAGTCATGTTGTGTTCATTTTCACCGGAAAAAAATACAGTATGGGAAAATTAAAATATACAACGGTACTACTTTGAAAATTAGTAGAAAAATAGAAATTAAAAGAAGGATGTCAACAGGGCCAGCATTTTGAGGGTTAAAATCTGTACTACTTGGATTGGCCCCGCAGGACTGTCTGAGTCTGGCTGTCGCAGACACTTTGAAAATTCTGAGCTCCCAAAGGCCAACTCAAGGGTTCCTATTGCTTTCCCAAGGGTCGAGCCATCAGAGAGGCTTGTCAAGTCTAAAAGCATTTCCCACAACAGCTGTGGTCACAATGGCTGCATTGTATGGTAACAAAGACAGCGTATTTCTATCTTGCCATACCTGTTATCATGATATCATAGTGTTCATATCATGCTGATTATGTCCTCTTTGCACAAATATGGCTTCTCGTGATCCACCGTCTCTATACCTATACCCTATAGGTAAATAATAATCTTTGAGTTGCCTTTCCTGCTATATTGTTGTTGTGTTTAGCCGTAGTTTAGCTGAGTGATAACTAATGTGGCTTTTATAGAGGTTAAAGAAGTGCTTGGTTGTGAATTTATATATCCCCTGTAAGAAGGATGAAGGAAACCCTACATATTTATCATGTCTTCACCCTCAAGGCTTGTCATACAGATTTCTCCTAAGCAGTTAACGCACCAAGAAATGCAAAGAGTAAGACGAAAAACATATTTTTTGGTGACGTCTGTGTAGCTTTGTCATATTCCACAGAAATGTATAAAGATACTCCTCACCCACAGAGGTCACTGTCCCCAGTGGGGCTCTCGGTAAAGTTAATGTCTGCTGACCAGCCCAGCCCGGTCGTGTTCTCTTACTACATGCTGTGTATGCTATCTTAATAGGGGTAGAGGGGGTAAAAAGGATCAGGATGGTTAAAATGCAACCACTCTGACCCTGGTTTCTGCAACTATTATTGATGGATTATTTCACCTCTGAATTTTTCATGTGCATGGTCAACATAGTCCTAGTTTTACTCTTGGCCAATTAATATGTCAGTGTGGTTTGTGGTTAAAGGAAACCAAGCACAGGAAGAACATTAGAGCTGACCCTGTCCTAGCAGAATACAGATCTGTGACTCAAGTGCAGATCACCACCATACACCTAGAGGCTGTAGTCGCGTTCTGTATCCCTCTAATATACCTTTGGTTTCAGTTCTTCATCATTTTCCTCTACTTGCTGTCAAGGAAGGGAAAGAAAACCAGGCCTATAGTTTACATTACTATTGAATATGCGTTCATAAATCTCCCTTCTGTACTGAAGGTTTGTTACTTTTCACCAACACTGATACATTATATAAGCCTGGTAGCCAGATGGTTTAGGATTTCCCAGATTGTGTAGTTTAGACAGGGGTGTCAAACTCAGGCCCTCCAGCTGATGGGAGTTGTAGTTTTGTAAGAGCTGGAGGGCCTGAGTTTGACACCAGTGGTTTAGAACAAACCACTGTGAGAATTGTCAGGTTTGTAAAGGTTTTCAGCCCCTGGATGTCCCTATTCACTGACAGCAAGCAGAGTTCAGATAGTTCAGATAGTTTAGATAGTCCATTGGCATTAGGTAATTAATATTAGAATAGATGAGTCCTGGATGACATCCCACAGGATGCAGCATAGAAGAAGCTGGAAGAGAATCAGTTTTTTTTTATCACTCACTGCAGATTTCTGAGGTTTTTTGTCGATTTGTTGGATCCTAAAATGACTCAATCATTGCCTGTAATGCAGTAATTCTAGGTAGTAATAGGCAGCTTCCTTCTATCATTTATTTGTCAGTCATTGGCTTCCGAGGTCAGGGTAACTTGCTTTCTTCTTCTTATAGATGAACATAACTAAGATGTGGAGGAAGGGGTTACCTTAGAAAATTCAGCACATGCCAAATGGCGGGGGTGGATGCACCTAAATCTGTGTGAACGTGCTATGCAGCTACGAGTGAAAACAGCTCACTTGGTGGGGGCCTAAGCATATTAATATATTGGGGGAAATAGTTTTAGTGGCTACAAGCTACATTCTTTATTACCTTATGTTCAGAACCGCGAACATGTATATACATTATAGTAATAGTTGGCAATCAATAAGAATAACTGTCCAGATTATATAGATATAGAATTCTTAGCCCCAAAGTCCCACCCTCACATGCTGCGCATAAACCATGATGTAAGCCACACTGCATGCCGGTGCAGTTACATAACCTGAAGATCGCAATGGCGTATTGCTCATTACATCATTGCATCTTATGGCTACGCTCAGTTCACACATAGTATTTCTGTCAGTCTTTGGGTCAGTAGTTTTTTAACCTAAACCAGGAGTGCCCCCCCACACACACACAAACACGGCCGGTGAGCGCTGCACATGTTGTCTTGTGTGTGCAGGTAGGCGGCCATGTCATAGCAGCACTTGGCGGCGGCTGTCCTGTAGTCCCCTCAGTGTGCAGGGACGCCGGACCAGACGGGTGGTGGGCGCTTGGATGGGACAGGTGCGGCAGGACGGGGCCTCGGACCAGACGGGTGGGGAGGGCGGACGGGATGGGCGGGGGTCGCTTGAACTGGACGGGGGGGTGTGGGGCGCATTCTCACCAGGGCCCTGCTGCTGCCCAACCTCCCGCTCTGATACCAGCGCCCCTGCACATAGCGTGCAGCGCTCGTGCCGGGCCGCTCGTGTGTATGCCGGGGCGCTCTAACAGGACGGGAGCAGGGACATAAAAATACATAGAAATACAAAAATACCGCAAATACCATCCTGGCTAAGTTGAAGTCGGTTAACCAACGCCAGTGATGGTATTGGTATTTTTTCGGTATACTGCCCAGCCCTGTCTCAGTCCCACTTCTGATTTTGGTTTCTGACAGAAATACTATGTGTGAACATAGCCTATGCCTGTTTGGTTGAATTGTGGCTTGTGATGTAATGTGACAGTGACATGATTGCTGCAAAAAAAACAAAAAAAAAAACCTGGTGGATTTTCTCTTGCAGGCCGCAGATTGCATACAATTAGTCCATAAACAGTTCAGACAATACCCCTATTTACAGAGCATTAATAAACTGTATGAAGGAGCAATATAACAGCCCCCCACACAGACACACAGTGTGTGAAGCTGCGACCATTCCTATGAACAGTGTCAGTTAGAGAGTGCCCGCATTGGTCAGCCTATACTAACCTATTCCTTGCTTTTTGGGTGGATCAGTCTTGTGCCTGGGGGACCTACAAAAGAGCCATCTGTAACCTCCCTTTAACCGTAGAAATGGCCCTGCACAGTGGCCTTAATGACATCCGGCTGCCACAGCCCTTAGGTGTATGGCCCTTGCTAAGGCTGGGTTCACACTGCGTTTTTGCCATTCGTCTTTTTCAACCATTTTATGCAAAAGAATGGATGAAAAATGGATGAGAACAAAGATGCATTTGTGTATATCCGTTTTTAACAGTTTTTTCCATTGACTTTCATTATAAAAAATGAATAAAAAAAAAACCAGATCAAAACGCATCAGTTTTTTGTGTACGCTAAAAAAAACATGCATTTTGATCCATTTTTTATTAATGGAAGTCAATGGAAAAACTGATCAAAACGATGCACACTAATGCTTCTGTTTTTTTCATGTGTTATTCATGGTTTTTTTTTTTGCAAAAAAGGATTCCAAAAACGTAGTGTGAACCCATCCTGACAGAACACTGTACAGCTAGACGGATCAAGCACGTCCCGTTAGTCTGTGGTTTAATATTTTATTTTTAGAAAAGATTATGTCTATTTGGTACTTTTGGCCAGCATCCACTACTGTTCTCCTTTGTGCATTTTTTATTTGAAAGCTGATATGACTGGTATCCATAGTGCCTCATTTCTAGAGAACCCACTGTAGGTTTCCTGAGCTTGATAAAAATTCTAGCACAAGCGTGTGTCTCATGAGATGTGCGGCTACGAACGTCTCCCCCACGACGAGGGGTTTCACAGGCCGCTTTGATTATGTCTGGCGGGAGAGCTTTGTTCTGAGGTTCACACCATGGAGGAAGATCACAATGTTCTGCATTTTAATCAGATGGATCCTTAGTAAGTTGTGTATCAGGATGATTATAGTCTCACTGCCCTACTTATACCAGAGAACAGTTTATATATCCTATAGATCCTGTTCTACTAAGCAATACTAAGGTTTATCGATCTCTTATTATGGAAATCATGATGTATGTTGCGCTGCAGCCGTTCGACTCTAATCGCTAGGACAATCCCAGGGTCTAGACATGTCTGATTGAGAATGTAATGTTGTGTTATGAAGGTACGGAGAGTAGGTTGCCAATCCAGATATTCAAATAGAATAGACCTGCGCACATCTTTTACACTATTTTTGTGTAGTTTCAGCTGGTCACATTTACACGTACAGGATCTGCAGCAGATTTGATGGTGCAGATTTGAATCTGCAACAGATCCGCAGCAGATTTGATGGCCCAGAGTTACTTTACATTGAATCTGCAACTTCAAATCTGCGCCATCAAATCTGCTGCAAATCAGCTGCAGATCCTGGCAGTGTGAACGCACCCTTATGGTATGAATCTTATATGCTGGAACTATACAAAAATTTTTTGGAAAAGAGGTGAGCACAAGTCGATTCTATTTGAAAGTATCACACAGTCTTGAATACATCCAGCAGCTCTGCAAAATCATACATTTTATGCTTAAAGGGAATGTGTTATCACTTTTAGGCTATGTTCAGACCTCGTAAGAGACCGGCCGCTCTGTGACCCGGACGGTTCACGGAACGGCCAGTCTCAGAAAAGATAATCTCGGCCGGTACTGCAGTACCAGCCAGGTGATCTTTAGCGCCGCTAAGTTCTGATACGGACACATCTGTGTGCGCCTGTATCAGAACTCCCCACTGCGCACTATGGAGCGTGCGGCCGAAGCCAGATGCTCATTAGTGTGCACTGACAGGGTTTTCTGTGGCCGCTATTCAGTGAATAGCGGACGCAGAAAACTGACCTGTCAGTTTTCTACGGCGCCGCTAGGAATCCCGACATAGTATACACTCCGACATAGTACACACTCCGGCCAGGATCCCTTCAGCCTGCAGCACTATGTAAGTTCCGTGGAAATCACGGCCGTTGAAACAACAGCCGTGATTTCCACGGAACTTACGTAGTGTGAACATAGTCCTATGCTGTGTGAACCTGAGTTAACAGGGTGATCCCCAATAGCTTCTCCCTGCCCTGCTGGCCTTCATTGAGAGAGCTATCATTCAAGGCTGATGGCATAGGGAGAAGCTGCCAACGACCGCATCATAGTTCAGGCAGCATGAAAGACAGCTAGGTTGTGTTCAGGCAGCATTAGATGGTGGGTCGGCCGCACCAAAAATGGTGCATTCAAAGTCTTTAAAACAAAGTTGCCTATACACTTTCCTAGGACTATTATTCCTATGATGTAACATTAGATATGTCTAAATGCTGATGAACATTATATTATTAAAGTGTACCTGTCATTTTGCAAAACTTTTGACATGTCATAGAGACATGCCAAAAGTTTTGATCGATTTGGGTCTGAGTGTTCAGGCCCGTACCGATCGAATTACACAGCAGCGCATCCTCCCTCGCACTCCTTAGACTTACATTAAGGGTACAAACACACACCGTCTACGCACCGTATTTACTGCTGCGATACGCAGCAGATACGCAGCAGATTAGATCTAAATAACTGAACACAGCATAAAATCTGCTGCAGATCTGCTGCGTATTTGCTGCGTATCTGCTGCGTATACGGTGTGTGTGTTTGTACCCTATGGGTGCGTCTGTTTTTTTTTTTTTAACACAAATAGAGGAGTGGCAGCACGTCTTCTCCCCTCATGTTCTCCCTATCAGTACGGATCTAAACACTCAGACCCGGACCGATCAAAACTTATGACACGTCTTTATGACTAGTCAAAAGTTTTATAAAATGACAGTGACACTGTAAAGGTTCGGCTTGGGACCTAAGGATGGAGCTGATGTTTTTTTATTTTTATTGTTACAACCCAAATAGCACTATAGTGGAAATTTACAATTTACTCAACTTTTATTAACTCTTGTTTGGAAGAACAAAAAAGCTATTTCACTATTGCCACCTAACCACCTAGCTACCATGGTCACTAATAATTGCACCATCATTAAGGTTAAACTGCTGGGATCGGTGCAGATATGGCCCTCTAGGCTAAGGCCCTTTTACACAAAACGATTATCGGCCGTATTCAGCTGATTGTTGCAGTCGTTTGTCTTTCACATGTTTAAAAAGATAAACAACTTAGATAGTAGCCATATGCTGCCGTCGCTCCGTGGAATAGGAGCGGCGGCAGAAGACTGCTGCTAACAGCTATGGGCTGCACAGACGATCTAGCAATCACCCGGGCAGCCCCTTTGAAGCTCGCCGTGGCCCCCTCTGCACTAACCTGCTCGCTGTCGACGCGCGTAATAGCGCCGGCAGTGAGCAGGGAACGGTCTTTAATAGGGTCTTTAGCCTAGGTGAATGGTCTGACTGTAGCCCAGCTGCTTTAACCCTTCTTCATGTTTGACAGTCTGGCTGCGATGGATTCTCCTCCTAACAACTTGTCTTTTACAGTTGTCTGTCAACCAGAAAGTCCCTAACAACCAGTCAAATAAATTCATCTGAACTGGCAATATACTATTGATGCCTTTGAAGTTATTTGTTTGTTTTTCTCTTTGTATGTGTACATCATACAACTAAGTGATCTAGGGGTCCTTTTACACGTACAGATAAATCGCTTAAGTGTTGTGGCCGATTAGAATCAGATACTAATGGTCCTTTTACACCGGACGATTGATCGCTCGTTTTTGCATAATATTCGAACGATAATCGTATGTGTAAACGCAGCGAACGATTAAACAACGAGCAAAAAATAGTTCATTTTGATCTTTCAACATGTTCTCAAATCATCGTCAATCATTCGCAAAAAATTCGCAGATCGTTCCGTGTAAACATTCTTTCAGTGATTTCACCTATGTGTGAGATAGGCTTAAACGATCGCAAAACGATCGCATAGCGAATTTTCCGTACGATGTATCGTTCCGTCTAAGCGCTGATCGTTATAAAAAAAACATTGTTCATTCAAAATCGTTAATCATGCGATCGGGGGAATTATCGCACCGTGTAAAAGTACCATAAAAGATGTTCTTTTTTTTCTAATATGTTTTTTATTTTCTGACTGTAATTTTTTTATACATTGTTATGTGGGCTGCCATCTTGCATGGGTTGATCTTAACAGCATTTAGTGATTATACTTTACAGCAAGACTCATGGACATAGACGGCAAGAGTCTGACCCCTTGAGATGAATGTGAAACATTACTGAACATATCTTTGAAAAGGTCAATCCACAGGGAGCTGCTATTGTCCTGTATTGATGCTGTCTATCTACTGGTATCACATGTTGCTGCAATGCTCAGTTTACAGCAGCATCCTCTTATCACTACAAACAAAACAGGAAGTCTCAGCTGTTTTACTTCCTCAGCGGTGAGAATGAAAACAGCTAAATTTTAGTATTATTTTATAATACAGATAGAAAAAAGTAATCAAAAGTTATTAAAAGATATGTTTAACATAAAAACAAAATTTAAACAATTATCCATTTTCTGATTACACATTCCCTTTAAGTCTTATTTTATTGTTTGTGAGAGAATTCTATTTTTATATGCTGTCCAGCGAAGGAAGTGAAGTGTTGCACAAAGTCACCCACGTGTCAGGCTGTCCTCCCCGAATAAACATTTGGCCCACTGCCCTTCAGGAATCTGACAGAAGAGACTTCCCATTTCTATTCCTGTATCCTTCTGTGAAATAAGATGTCACTGCTGGCATGTGCAGGACTCTGCTGTGACCCGCTAAAAAAAGGAAATCTGGAGCTCTCTGGCAAACTGTCTCTCCTTTCATAACAAAACCATAGAGTGGTCAAGAAATTGTAAGAGTAAGTGCCCAATTACACAGTCCGGTATTAAAGGGGTTATCCAGAGCTACAAAAACATAGCCACTTTTTTCCCTACTCTGGTCTTCAGTTCAGGTGGGGTTGCAATTAAAGGGGTTGTCCGGCGATAAAAAATTATTCACAGAATAACACACATTACAAAGTTATACAACTTTGTAATGTATGTTATGTCTGTGAATGGCCCCCTTCCCCGTGTTTCCCCCCACCCACGCTAGACCCGGAAGTGTGGTGCATTATACTCACCGCATCTCGTGTCGTCCACGGTCTCCGATCCTCAGCAGTGACGTCTTCTTCGGGAGGCCGGCGGATCTTCCCGAGTGCCAGCCGCCCTCTGCAGCGTCTTCCGAAGCTCAGCCGCGATTGGCTGAGCATAACTGTGCTCAGCCAATCGCGGCTGAGCAGCTGATGACGTGGCCGCGTCATCAGCCGCTCAGCCGCGATTGGCTGAGCACAGTTATGCTCAGCCAATCGCGGCTGAGCTTCGGATGACGCTGCAGAGGGCGGCCGGCACTCGGGAAGATCCGCCGGCCTCCCGAAGAAGACGTCACTGCTGAGGATCGGAGACCGTGGTCGGCACGTGACAGGTAATGTATAGCGCACCACACTTCCGGGTACTCGGGTGGGGGTGGTGGGACACGGGGAAGGGGGCCATTCACAGACATAACATACATTACAAAGTTGTATAACTTTGTAATGTGTGTTATTCTGTGAATAATTTTTTATCGCCGGACAACCCCTTTAAGCTTTATTTACTTCAATGGAACTGAGCAGCAAAACCCCACCCAAACTGGAGACAAGAGAGAGGGAAAAGTAGCCATGTTTTTGTAGCGCTGGATAACCCCTTTAAGGAGCAAGCAAGCACCAACCTGTCAGGTCAGCGATCGCTTGCTCCTCGTTCACTGTTCGCTGTCTGCGCTATCAATAGCTGATCTATTTATGCTGAAATAGTGGGTGCAATGTATAGTGGCATAAAATAGCTGATATTTAGTCAACCTTATCTCACAGTTATTTAGTCGAAGATGTATGGTTTTTTTTTAACGATAGTTCTACTTTACTTAGAGGAAACAATAGTTTGTCATGGTTGGTGTCCAGACTGTCACTCCACAGAATTATCTGGATCTCCCTACAATAGTATGATGTCTTTGGCTGTTTTCAGAATTTTCTTTGTTAGATCAGTGAACTGGGTAAAACCCCCCTGTTTAACAATCTTAGGGTAGCTTCACATGTACCGACTCGCAGCGTTAATAACGCTGCGAGTTGGCTAGGTCCTGGCAGATCACTTTCACTACATACACGCAGCGGTCTGAACGACCGCTGCGTGTATCTAATTCTGATGTCTGCTTAACCCCTTCAGCTGCCACACGGCTCCCGCTCTGTAGACATTACCTCTCCTCACTGCACGGGTTCCGGCGTACTGCTCTCCCGCCCGGCCAATCAGTGTGTTGCCCTGCCGGAGCCACTGATTGGCCGGGCGGGAGAGCAGTACGCCGGGACCCCGTGCAGCGAGGAGAGGTAATGTCTACAGAGCGGGAGCTGGGCGGCAGCTGAAGGGGTTAAGCGGCCGGCAGATTTACATACACGCAGTCGGTACGTGTGAAGCTACCCTAAGAGCGACTCTGTACCCACAATCTGCCCCCCACAAACCACTTGTACTGTCCAATAGCTGTCCTGGGGGCCGCTCGGCAGGTGATGCAGTTATTGTCCTAAAAACCAACTTTCAAACTTGCAGCCCTGTGTCAAATTGGCATGGCCTAGATTGTCTGTGCATTAGACTTGCACTGCCTCTCTGTCCCTCCTCCCTGCCGTCTTCATTATTAGAAATGCCCCTGGCAGCATTTTTCCTATTCACCACTTATCTAAACATTGCACAGGTGCTGGATTGTAAAGGCACATGTGCAGTGTTCTGACAAAGGATGAATAGAAAAAAACCTGCCCGGGGGCATTCCTAATGGTGAAATGGGTGGGGAGGAGGGACAGAGGGGAGGTGCAAGTCTAATGCACAGACACTCCAGGCCACGCCAATTTGACACAGGGCTGCATGTTTAAAAGTTGTTTTTTTTAGGACAATAACTACATCACCTGCTGAACAGACCCCAGGACAGATCTTGGATTAATAACAGCTATAAAAAGAAATAAGCGGCTAGGAAGGGGCAGATTGTGGGTACAGAGTCGCTTTAAGGCAGTATTAGATGACCTGACATTTGCTGTAAGCGAGTGCCGATCTGCTACATCGCTTACAGAGCCTATGACATGGTTCAATAATCATGCAGAAAGGTTTGCGCTGACATCTTTAGTCCCTGCAAATAGTAAAGTTCTACTTACCTCTACATGCTCCCCAGTCTCCTCCTGCCCTTTTGATGCTCAACGCAGCCCCCACTGAAGCTTCTGAAGCCGCCTTTGAAGTGACAGTCTGCTCAGCCAATTAGTGACTGAGATGGCACAGCGCTGCGGCCAGTGATTGGCCTGCCATTTTAGAGACTTAGAGCTTCAGAAGCTTCAGCGGCAGTTGCGGTGAACGGGGAAAAGGCAGCAGGACGCGTATTGAGGCGCAGCCTGGCGGCCGGTGATTTTTAAAATTGTTGAAAGACAATGATCAGCCAATGATCAGTTTCTCTGGCTAATCGTTATCTCTATTACATGGAGCAATATCTGCCCGAATCGGCCTGATTTGACAGGTAATCGTTCTGTGTAATAGGGTCCTTAGGACATCTTATAGACATGGTCATTTAAACCAAGTTCCAGTGACAGATTTCCTGAATTAATATATTAGATTCTTGTTGTCTTCTGCAGTGAAATCATAAAACCTCCCAATTGTTGGAAACCCTTTTGGCACAATAACTCTGTGGGCTTAAGGACTAGACAAAATGCACCTAAAGCCCCTATTACACGGGGCAATGTGGAGAGCAAGTGATCACTGACATTGAGTGAGGAGGAGAGGGTAAGAGCCAGGGGGCGCAGGGAGCTGTGGGGGGGCTGCCCCGTGATCCTCAGAGTGACAGCAGCAGATCGTTGCAAGGCTGATCGTTGGCATTTCAGCCTGTTGAATGACAGCGGTCTGCCGACGTCGTGCATGTCGGCTGATCGTTGTTTTCTATTACACAAAGCAATTATCGGACGAATTTGGCCGATAATCCCTTCGTGTAATTGTGCCTCAAATGTTGTTTTCTATTTGTAAGGTGGGGTGCTGAACACAATTCAAGTCCTGGGTTCAAATTTGAACAATTGAAACATCAGCATAGAGATTGTACAAATGTTCCGTCCAGGTAATTGGCTTTGTATACAATGTACACTATATATACACATAAGAGCAAAGATAGTCAAACATCTCAGGGCCAGACACAAATGTAGTGGAATTATCATATATGTGTATGAGGGTATGGAGGAACATAAAGATTAACAATGTTGAATTTCAGGACATAAGCCTGTCTGTCAGTGGTTTACTCTCACATGCATGCTCAACTGAACTGGGGAGTCAGGAGGCAGAGCTGTCAGCTAGGGGCTTTTCTTACACCGTATTTTTATTGTCTCAGTACATATGCGTCACTGTTTTCATCTTGTAGCTTGATTTAGACCAGGGATGGGAAACCTTTGGCCCTCCAGCTGTTGGAAAACTACAATTCCCATCATGCCTGGACAGCTGAAGCTAAAGCTTTGGCTGTCCAGGCATGATGGGAATTGTAGTTTTGCAACAGCTGGAGGGTGGTTTTCATAAAGTTACATTTATTTGCTGTATGGAAACAGCAACAACAAAAAAACATGCTATATACTTTCTTACTTTCTTAACATAAGTGTCTGTGTATGATGGATAGCAAAAAAAAAAACAGCACTAGACAAACAATACAGGTGTGGGTACACAACTCACCAAGCCCAATGTCCTCATAGATCCACAGTGAAAGAGCCAAAGGCAGCACTTCCAACCAAATGTGCACTTTATTCACATTAGGCTTCAGGGTTTCATACATTTTTCCTGCTTGAAAAGGGTTTTATACTGAAACATTGCAACTTGATGTGAATAAAGAGCACGTGTTTGGTTGGACTCTTATTATGTATAATGGATGCCATCAAGTCCTGTCAGAGCTATGCATCAGAGGTTTACCTCCAAACAAAATGGCACTATGCAGTATAAAAGAGCCTAGTGATTGGACTATATGGCTGAAAGTGTATGGCTGCCTTTAACCAGAATATGTTCTGTGTATGTTTGATTAGAAATTAGACTATAGGCCCCGTTAGGGAGGGGGATTTATGGGTGCGACAACAATTTCTGTATAGTGCTGCGGGATATATTGGTGCTACACAAGTAAATGAAAACCCATGCGTGGTGGTAATTAGCTTCTCCTAATGGTTATTCTGTGGTTTCTATAAAGGCTTAATCCTCCTCCTACTCCATAATAGCTTAGGCAGAATACTTTGATCCACTTAAAGTAATAGCATCTCCAAGCAGAACCATCTCTGGCTAGCATGTGTTGCCAGGAAAGAAGAGGTTAACACAACATGTGCCTTCTCGGAAGCTCCATTTTGAAACAAATGCTTTATTGATGGACTATTGACCAGTACCCCAGACATCCAGCTGTGCTATCTATCATGGGATCAACAAGGGGAGGGAGATTTCCCAGGATGCTCTGCTCATCCCTATCTCAGCACACCAATTATCCAGCAAAGCTTGTTGTTTAGAGAGGAAATGGGGTCCTGTATTCAGGAACAGAAACAGATGATTACCTTGTGTTTGAATGTACAATAGTGTCAGGAATATAAATGATTCTTAAGGACATACTTGGCAGCCATTTTTATGAAGTCTGGGGGGTTTCCAGGGTATGAAACTGATGGCTAGTATATGCTGTCATTCTGTGATTTGTGTGGATTCACGTCACTTGAATACTACCCACAGTGACATGGACAACAGTATCATTGCAATATCCTTCTACAGTAAAGGTCTATTTTTACTGTTGATCCATAAAAACCCCTCTAAAATGCCTATGCACAATACTGGCAATCTGTATATTTCTTTACATCCTATGAATGGGCATGCTCAACTTTGGGAGATGGAGTTAATAGGGTTCAAATATGGGTTTCAAATGGATGACCACACATCCATCACATTGACATGAATGCCATCAAAATCATTCTGCAGAAAACATGGTGTATTTTTGGACATTGAAAGACTTGTCAATTCTTGGGACAGGCAGAATTTTAAGAGGAGTTTGCGGTGCGAACTTCGCTTGAAATTCCTCGGCGGGTCCGTAGTGTGAACATACCCTAAGTGAATCTAGTCTGAGCTGAAATGCCTGCAACATCCCTGCACACCGAGGTCAAGCTATAATCAGAAAGTAGATGTCAATTATCCTTGCAGAGAACACTTCTGGCCTGGCCTACAAATGTTACAATTGATGGTGAGAAAGGCTTCTGATTCCAAGAAAAAAGGGATGCATATAGCCAGTGCAGAACTTCCATGCAGATGTAGTTATTGTCAGGACTGTACCTTTGTGGAGCTCGGTGTACCCCTTGGCTCGTGCTGTCCGGCTGAGTTTCTTGGTTTTGTGTTCTTTGTAAAGTGTTCATAGCCCAGTGTGATTCTGTTTCTATCTGGACATTCAGGGACTTAGGGTGCCTTTACACAGAGAGATTTATCTGACAGATCTTTGAAGCCAAAGCCAGGAACAGATTATAAACAGAGAACAGGTCATAAAAGGAAAGACTGAGATTTCTCCTCTTTCCAAATCCATTTCTGGCTTTGACTTAAAAAAAATCTGTCAGATATATCTGATAAATTTGTAAAGGCACCCTAAATTGCTTGCTACTTGGGCACATTTCCTACACAGTCTACTCCTGTTACATATATTCCTATATATTTATCTCCTGGTACTGATATTGGTACTGGTTGCTATGCTCCTGTTAAATCTTAGTCTGTTGTCTGTCCTGACATTCTTGCCTGACTTTGACTTTGCTTTTGGTTTTGTGAATGAGTACCTCTGCTACCTGTCAGTGTATGACCCGGACAGTTGTGTTTTTTCTGTCTTGTGTATTACATACTTGGTTCAGGGACTGTCGGCAAGTTACCTGCTGCTATCTGAGGCAGTCTGAGGGAAGCAGGCAGGGACACTGGTGGGTCACCAGGCAGGGCTTACTTGTCCGTGTTCCTGTTTGTTCTGACGGTTCATAACAGTTATAGTTATACATTTATATAATGTAAACATTAGATAAACAACGCATTTTGTGCCTTACTCTTTGAGCACTTTGGTAGGTCACATACATTTTCAAAGTTAAAGAAGTGCGTTTTAATTTGTGTAACACTTAAATACATTTACCCAATACTTTTGAAATAGTTTGTGGCCCCTGGCTATTCATACTAACTGTTAGAACTGGTGGTATTTTTGTTCAGAGAAGAGATGGGGAAGACACAGACAGTGGACCCTGCCCTTGTCCCTGCCAACTTGCCTAAATCAAGCTTAGGTGGCTGCGGACAACCAAGGTGACAGTCCCTAACTTAGATACGGTGGTAGACAAGACAGATAAACTAAATAGAGGATAGTAAACGGTACGAGGTCACAACAAGCGAACAGAAGAAGTACAAAAACAAAATCCAGCAATAGTGGTCAGGCCACAGGCAGAAAACCAGAATAGTCAAGGTACAGGTGCAAGGGTAAAAAAAGCCAGGGAATAATCACAGAAAAATGGCAGGGAAGCTGAGCTTGCAAGAGAGGAACTAGATTCAATAGCCAGCGAGGGGTTAATATCCTGGAGATGATCTATAGGAGGTTAAAGGGGTTGTCCAGCGAAAATCTTTTTCTTTCAAATTTACTGGTGTAAGAAAGTTGTATAGATTTGTAATTTACTTCTATTAAAAAATCTCAAGCCTTCCCATACTTAAATGCTGCTGTATGTCATGCAGGAAATGTTGTTTTATTTTCAGTCGGAGACAGTGCTCTCTGCTGACATCTCTGGCCGAGACAGGAACTGTCCAGAAAAGGAGAGGCTTGCTATGGGAATTCCCATAGAAAACCTCTCCTGCTCTGGAAAGTTCCTGTCTCGGCCAGAGATGTCAGCAGAGAGCACTGTCTCCGACTGAAAATAAAACAACATTTCCTGCATGACATACAGCAGCATTTAAGTATGGGAAGGCTTGAGATTTTTTAATAGAAGTAAATTACAAATCTATATAACTTTGTCACACCAGTTGATTTGAAAGAAAAAGATTTTCGCTGGACAACCCCTTTAATGGTCTGGTCCAGAATGTGATTGGACCATCCCCATAATCTCCAACCATAGACACCCTGACTGGCAGGGAGACCTGCCAGTCACAGAAACCACCAAAGCAAAACAAGGTCAATTGTGAAGTGACCAGAGGAAACTATGCAGTGAACAGATTGGGTGTGGTAAGGGAATCAGCTACAGAGGTAGACCTCATTTACACTATTCATGCCCCGATGATCGCGGCACGGATCCACTACCATTGCAGATCCCCCGTTGCCCGGCAGCAGAGATGAGGGGAGCGCATAATGTATTTACCTATTCTCTCGTGCCGGCCGGCTTACACACGCTCACCGGAAGTGGCCTGGACTATGCTGTCGGAAGAAGAAGGCAGCATAGTCCACGCCACTTCTGGTGAACATATAAGCCGGCCGTCATGGGGGAGTAGGTGAGTAGTCAGATGGGATGACAGGAGCGCACATTATGCACTCCTGTCATCTCTGCTGCCGGCAGGGCGGGACATCCGTGTCACAAGTTGCACTAGAACATGTCCTATTTTTTCGCCCCGCTGGATCGCAGTGGGGGTCTGGGCACAGAATGTGTGAATGGCTGCATATACTTAAATAGTTCCAAAAATTGTCCATGGTTGCGGATTCGTGACCATGTACAATTTTTTCGGGATGTGTGAATGCAGCCGTAGAAAGAGTAGGACAGTGTTCAATCAAATCGAAAAACAAGTAAAAACACAAAAAAACACTACCGACACCATCTCAACCCCACACCACGAGCCCAGAGTCGCGCCAAAGTTAATACAGGTACGAGCATGAGGGGCCAATGGACCCTCACTCGATGGAGCCGGTTTGAAAGGGATATGTAGATGGAATTGCCTGATAAGCCAGGGTCATGACACAGACATTTATTATGATGTAACCACATCTGTTCGGAGGTTCTTTTTTTGGAGTAAAAAGCCTTTCTCTCCACCATTGTAAAGATTTTTTTTTCCAGTACAGAAAGAATTCACAGGTTTAACCCAAACTTCTGTTTGATGAACCTTGCCAGGCCACACAAGGGATAGAAGCATGGGCGTCACACAGATTGGCCACATACAACCCTGTAATGAAAATTCCTGTGGCTTACTACCAAGATCTTCAGGGAGATAGAACTGGAAATCAAGCGCTGATGCACTGATATTGCTACAAATTACAGGGAAATCTTTCTTATTTTGTTGGTTAAATTCAAGTACACGATGGGAATCTTGTATTGAAAACTGAAGAAGTTGTCCATGGCAACTACTAGACCAGATATAAGCTTAGGACCTCTAGTTTTCTTACCTTCATGCATAAATACTGGATGAAAATGTCTTCTAAATGCTTTTGCCTTTAGAAATCTAGTTAATAAATAGTTCTGCTGACTGTCTGTCATAATGCCTTCTAGGTAAAGGATGAAAAGAATGGTCAAGAAATCTTTGACCTGAGTGACTATGAGAAGTGTGAGGAGCTGCGAAAATCAAGAAGCAGATCCAAGAAGAACCACAGTCGTTTTTCACTTGTAAGATCAAAACAACCGGGAAACACGGTACGTTAACACAGCAATGACAGCAATTATCACGGCCACATTACTGCAGGTGTTTTCTGTAGTTAAGGGAGCAGGCACTACTCACCATCCCCAATCCATGTGTGCTTTCCCCACACAGATAGTGCTCTAGATACATGAAAAAGTGGCCATTTATGCGTGCGTTTTTTAAGGCAGAAAGAAAAATCTATGTAAGGGTATGTGCACACTACAGAATCCCGACGGAACACTTGTCGCGGTTTCCGCAGGTCGCACCCGCTCGTGGACTCTAGCAGCCATGCACATATCCACGGCTCCCATAGACTCCATTCTATGGTTGGCCAGATTCCGCTGTCCGCCCAAACAATGAACACAATAATTTTTCAGGCGGACGGCTGAATCTGGCAAACCATAGAATGAAGCCTATGGTAGCAGTGGAGATGCGCACGGCCGTCAAAGTCCGCAAACTGGTGCGAGCTGCGGAATCTACACTGGTATTCTGTCGAGATTCCTTAGACTATTATTTCTAAGACTAATAGGAGGAAAAAAAACTAATTGGGTAAAAAAGTACCATAGCCATACTGCATTTTGGGAAAACTGCCACTGACTCAAAAAAATCTTATCAAATGAGAAAGAAATTCCACTAACAAATAGCACTGTAGGTGTAGAATGTTATTCTTTGCTATTGTCTCCCACCTGACATCTGGCTACATAGTTTTTTCCAGCAAAGAAGACATGAAGACATAGTGGAGGTCTAAAGCTTTCACTGTGTCCTTGTATTTGTTTTGCTGGGCTATATTGTGTGATGTGGGAGTAAAATTCCCATCTCTATATTGTTCTTTTTTAATTAGTTTGCTAGATACTATCTGCTGTTGTCAGCATATAAGAGAGGACGGGCAGCTGTTGTTATTACTAGATCATTTCTTCCGGATGGTGCTTTTATCCAGTATGGCTCTCATTTGTCAGAATGAATTTACATGGCCCTTCTATGATAAACAGTATCTTTCTTTGCAGATTTATGTGGATATTAAAGGGTTTTCTAAGATTTTTTCTTTGTGACTGATGTCCTCTGAATAGCCCATCAATAGCTGATCGGTAAGGGTATGTTTACACAGACAGATGTATCTGACAGATTATTGAAGCCAAAGCCAGTAACAGACTATAAACAGAGAACAGGTCATAAAGGAAGGACTGAGATTTCTCCTCTTTTCAAATCCATTTCTGGCTTTGGCTTCAGTAATCTGATAAATCTGTCTGTGAAAACGCTGCACCATAAGATTCTATTCAGCTGCAACGCCCAGATGTACACAATTTACAGGATCAGAAGCCTCGGCTCCATATTCTGTGTAGTGTTTTTGCCATGTTACTGCATCTCAGCAACTAGTCATTTTAGTGGGAGCTAAACTGCAGTAAGGCTGGGCTCATACTGGGTTTTGCAGTCCATTTAACATCTCTGTTTTAAATGGTTACTTTTAACGTACACAAAAAAGAAAAAGAAAGCATCCATTTCTATAATGGAAGTCAATGGGAAAATGGATCCAATCTGATTGCACACAATTGCATCCATTTTTGCATCTGTTTTTTTCATCCTTTTACTTTCATAAAACTTATACGTTAAACACAATGCAAAAACAAAGCGTGGACCCAGCCTAACACAGTGGAGCCACTTTATAACGGGCTATAAATTTTTATACAGGGCAAAACGAAAAAATCTGCCATAAAAGGGAAACTATCAGCAGGTGGCTATGTTCACACAATGCTTTTTCAGCTCCATTTAAAATTACGTCCGTCATTTTGAGTCTAAAATGACGGATGTCATTTAGCTGTCTGGCCATTTGGTTGTGTCTTTAATTGAAAAGTCCATTGAATTTAATAGTAAAAACTGTGAAAGGACATTAAAAAAAGAAAAACTGTGTGTGAACAACTGAAAAATAACGTCCGGTGTTGGCAAAAAACGTCTGAAAATAATTATCATGATCATTATTTTGACCTCCGTGCAGACAATACATTGTGTGCATTGGACGTCCGTCATCCCATTGACTTCAATGCATTACATTGAAGGCAATTCAATCGCGGCAAAAAACGGACGTCTTATTAAATAGCAAAGCGGACGCCTTTTCTCTTTTTTTAAAGTTGTGTGACGAATCTAACCTGCTGTGCACGGAGTGCCAAGGATGAAGGAAAGTCTCAATAGAAGGGGTGGGCCAGTCGGGGGTGGATAGGGGCTCTGGGGGGGCAGGGCGCCCTAAGTGTTCTAAACAGCCTTACTAGACACAGGATTAAACTACAAACTGCATAGGATTGGCTCCAAGGATGAAGGTAAGAAACTTACTTTCACCCTCAGTGCCCCTTGTGCAATAGGGAGCTATTGGCATGTAACCTGCTGATAGTTTCCCTTTAATAATATGTAATAATGGCTCTAAGGCTATTTTCACAAGACATTGTAGGGCAAGTTTGTTGTATGCATAGGATCCAGTAAAGTATGTACACTGTATGTTGCAGTGTGAAACTAGGGAGAACTGCAAAATTGGGGAAGTCTCAGTGGTTGAACTCTCAAAAGCCAAAGACATCATCCAGTCTTGTTGTGTGGTTTGTATTCCTTGTATTAGACCAGGGATGGGGAACCTTCAGCCCTCCAGCTGTTGGAAAACTACAATTGTCATCATGCCTGGACAGCCAAAGCTTCATTTTGGCTGTATAGGCATGATGGTAATTGTAGTTTTGCAACAGCTGGAGGGCCGACGATTACCCATCCCTTGATTAGACCATGGGTATTTAAAGTAAAATAACAGGAGACCTCATTTTCATCAGGCACCAAACCTGATCTTCCTTGCTGTCAGCCCAGAGGAAAAGGAGTCTTGGATCAACGCCTTGAACTCTGCCATCACTCGAGCCAAGAACCGCATCTTGGATGAGGTAAGCAGTATCCACCTGGGCTGCGGCCATGCAGCTGGCTGCTTTCTGTGCTCACATGGACCTCACATGTGGAAAATAAGAATAAAAGGCAAGCTTTTCCATTTTTTTCAATTAATACATCAATTAACCCTTCTTCTACAGTTGTGTATACTTCATGCAATCAGTGTGAATATTTCAGAATTCTTAGTTATTTTTTTATTTGGTTGCTGTTTGTAATTGTATTAAAGAAGTCATTTTAACATTATTATAGGTCACAGTAGAAGAAGAGAGTTTTCTGGCCCATCCAACCAGAGACAGAGCAAAGATACAACACTCTAGACGTCCCCCAACAAGAGGTCACCTTATGGCTGTGGTAAGTATTAGTATAAATATTCATCAGTGAATACTTTCAGGAAAAGAAATCTCCGACATGACAGAACATATAATGCTAAGCAACTAGCCGGCACAAATGACACTATGGGATTGTTGTAGTTGTAATGTAGCTTGCTATTGGTTTGCAGTTTTTTAGACAGGTGTGATGCATCGTGTTGGCCCAATTTACCCAATGAGGATGGTAAGTAAAAACTAAATCTTAGACAGTGTAAACCTAGATGACACAGTCTAAGAATGTGGCAGATTTATCACAGTGGCTCAGACTAGGCTAGGCTCAGACTGTCTAGTCCAAGTTTGTACTATCTATTAGTTGGCTTAGGTTACTCCAAAAATGTATGCCAAAATTTGGTGCATTTTTCTTAGAATAAAGCCACTGTCCCTTTTTGGAAAGCCATCATCAAGCAAGATGCAGAAATGTCTAAAGTGGCTACAACACATAACCCTCTGTTTGCTCTCCTGAATGTTACCTCTGTACCCACAATCTTCCCCCCTACTCCCAAACCACTTGTACTTTTGGATAGCTACTTTTAATCCAAGATCTGTCCTGGGGTCCATTCAGCAGGTGATGCAGTTATTGTCCTAAAAAATAACTTTTAAACTTGCAGCCCTGTGTCAAATTGGCGTGGCCTCAAGTGTCTGTGCCCTAGGCTTGCACCACCTCTCCGTCCCTCCTCCCCACCCTCTTCATCATTAGGAATGCCCCAGGCAGGATTTTTCCTATTCATCATTTGTCTAAACACTGCACATGTGCCCTAATGATGCAGCACATGTGCAGTGTACAGACAAGTGATGAATAGAAGAAATCCTTCTAGGGGCATTCCTAATGATGAGGGGAGGAGAGGCTGTGCAAGCTTAGGGTACAAACACTCTAGGCCATGGCAATTTGACACAGGGCTGCAAGTTTAAAAGTTGTTTTTTAGAGGACAGGGGTAGTTATGTGTGTGCAAGAAAGTAGCCGTGTTTTTTCTAACTCTGGATAATCCCTTTATAAGGGTGTGTTCACACGTACAGGATCCACATCAGATCCGCAGCAGATTTGATGCTGCAGATATCATTGTAACTAAATGACTGAACACAACATCCGCATCTGCTGTGTATCCTGTACATGTAAACACAGCCTTTAATATAAATTGACATCTTTACAATTACATAAAGGAAAATATATTTTAAAAAAATTTCAGCATCATCAAATCTCCATTTTCTTGTGTGATTTGGTGTTGTTCTGGAGAGATATTCTGAGCTTCTTCCTGTCCTCTGTAGATAACATAATATGGTGTGCAACCATTAAAAATAGTCTTTGTTTCCTCTCATTATGAATGCAAAAAACATGGCAACATTTAGCCACAAAGTAATAATGAGTAGACTAATAGAACTTTACTTGATTTTTCCCACCCAATGCTTAATGTTCTATATCAGGATCTTGTAGCTAGCATCCTAATACATCCAAGGCAATGTGTGCTCCATGCTATACAATTCTCCTGCATAGTCAACAGGTGTGAAATCTGGGGTCATTCGGGCTTACAGTAACCTTTGCCCAGCCAGTTCCCCTTTAATCTTCTCAGCTGTAAACACAGAAGGCGGCAGTGCACACTCATAAAAGCAGAGCTGTATTTACTGTCACAGTATAAGAATACCATCATTGCATAAGCATGTGTGTAAACATTTTGTCAATGTGAGCAATTAGTGCACTGGCATACACTGTTAGAGTACCCATTTATTTCTATCTAAGAAAGCTAACTGACAACAAAAGGGCCACCATTGAAACAACGACATGGATAGTCATCATACATTACCAGACCACCCTCTATTAAAGTGTACCTGTCATGATGCTGCACTGCTGGGTCATTGGTGAGTTCCTGTCTTCATCCGGAAGTTCTGGGGACCATAAATATAAACACTCACCATAATGCACGGAACCCATTTGGATCCAATAGAGGTTCCGATGCATTAAGGTGCGTTTTCGGATGCATGAAGACTCGAATTGCTGGATGAAAAGAGGAACTCGCAAATGATCCGGCAGAGCAGCATCATGACAGGTACACTTTGAATCTATATGATAGATAGATAGATAGACAGATAGATATTATAGTCTAATATTAAAAATACATGTTCAATATAGAGCCATATTGAAAAACAGCCATAGTTCAATGCAGTGTAACAGCCTGTGGCTAGTGTGTGGTTCGACCAGAGGCTCATTATGATGGAAGTGATGGGGAAAGTAGTTCCCTGTGGTCATAGTACAGTTCTCTATACAGCCACAGTGGCTTGAATGTTTTACTAAGCTTTCCCACTGTAAATGGATCCTGGTATAGCTTATACGTCTTCAGAACACTGCAGTCCACTCTTATCTACTCTGATGCACTCTTTGGGTATGTGCACACTGAGGAAAAGGCGAGGAATTAGGTGAGGAATTAAAGAGGAATTTCAACTTGAAATTCCTCCTGTAAAATATGTACAGAGCAAAGTCCCATTGTGTTCAATGGGTTTTCTGCTCTGTTGTTCACACTGCAGAATTTCCGAGCAGAATTTTCTGCTGTAGATCTGCTAGAGGAATCCTAAAGAAGTCAATGGGGGGCATAAATTCTGCTTGAATTCTGCCTGAAAACTTTCTGCTTCAATTCCTCGAGAATTGCTCAGTGTGCACATACCCTTTCTCAGGAGAGGCTAATTTGAAGGCTTCTCACAGAAGAGAGCTTGCACTACACCTCCTCTCACTAGAGAGGCTAGCTTTCAACTGACTGAACATCCTTCCTTGCAGTAGAGAGGCAGGCTCAGGGCTGGCTCCTCCATTTCCTCTGAAAGGTTCCTAACAATGTGTATGTACATATTTAAGAGGTTATCCAGTGTTTCAAAAACATGGCCACTTTCTTCCAGAGAAAGCACTGCTTATGTCTCCAGTTTGGGTTGAGTTTTGCAACTTAGTTCCATTAAAGTGAACAGAGATTAATTGCACTGCAGGAGCGGTGCTGCCTCTGGAAGAAACAGCTTTGCTGTTTTGTAACGCTGGTTAACCCCTTTAACTCTTCTGCTTCTCAGTTCTGCCTGGCACAATATAGTTTCAATAACAAAATGTAAGAAAGCATTATAAAACAGTATAAGGCTATGTTCACACTATGTAAAAGTACGGCCGTTGTTGCCATCGGCAACAATGACCATACTTTTTGCAGGGTGGAACAATGCCTTATTTTCAATGGGATCCCGGCCGGAGCGTATACACGGCCGGACCGTGTATGATGTGTATACGCTCCAGCCGGGATCCCGTGCGGGGCCGCAAATACCTGACATGTCAGTTTTCTGCAGCCGCAATTCAATGAATTGCAGCCGTAGGAAACCCTGTCATCCGGCCAGGATCATCCGGGCAGAGATCGGCCATTCCATGACCCAGCCGGGGTCAGGGAACGGCCGGTTGTTCACGTTCTATGAACAATGCCTAAGTACAATAAAACACATATGAAACAAGGCACTGGCTGGATCATCCATACAGAGATCTCATGATGTAAAACTGCAGAATATTCATTCAATGAATTGCAGCCGTAGGAAACCCTGTCAGTTCACACAATGAAGCGAGCGGCTCCGGCCGCTTGCTTCATTTTGTGTGCTACGGGAAGCTCTAATGCGGGCGCGCGCTGATGCGCCCGCATCAGAGCTCTGCGGCTGGAAAGATCATCCGGCCGGTACTTAAGTACCGGCCGGGATTATCCGGGCAGAGATCGCCTGTCCGTGACCCAGCCAGGGTTGTGTGAACAAAGCCTAAGTACAATAAAACACATATGAAACAAGGCACTGGCTGGATCATCCATACAGAGATCTCATGATGTAAAACTGCAGAATATGTTTAGTCAGGGTCACGCACCAGATGTGCGGTTATGTGGCCTGGGGGGTTATCAGGAAATCAGCAAAGTAAAAGCAAAGATATGAAAATAGTATAAGGCCAGTTTCATACATACAGTATTGCAGCTGCAAATGCTGCAAATTCCGCAACAAAATCCGCTGTGATAATGTGTCCTATCATTTTCTTTAACTTTATATACTTGTTGCAGATTTTTTATTCCACTGCGAGTAATGTAAAGCCCCTTCCCACTTAACTCGGCAGCTGCCGGGCTAATACATTACCTGTCCGTTCTGCAGCCTGCTTCAGGCTCCCGGCTCCCGCTCAGCCAATCAGTCGCTCTCCCACCACAGCCACTGATTGACTGAGCGGGACACCAGGTTAGCAGCAGATTTTACTGCAGAGCTCGCATGGTGAAATCCACTGCGATACTGTATGTGTGAACCTGAACTAAGAAAATAAAATGACGTATTTGCCAGTTTACTTTATATTTTATTAGCAGGAGTATATCTAGTGTGCAGTAAATGTTTAATGCTTCCAATTTTCAACATAGTTCAACAGTGTGGTTAAAACATTATTGGGGACATTTATGAAAGCTGCCCCTTGGCATACACCAGGGAGAATGCGCAGATTCGCCCCTTCTCCCTGTCGTAAGCCTGCCGTATCCTCTGCTCGCCTGATGGGCAAAAGGGGGAGGGGGGCATTGGTGTCAAGGTGGAAATGTGACCTCCTCCCACGCCTGGTTTACCATGATTTACGCCAGGCAGAAATCATGGCAGAAATCTATACCTGTTGAGGAGCAGGTGTAGATTTCTGTGCCCGCCATATGGCAGGTCAGGCTGGATACACTCAGAGGCTTGCGGAAACTTTGCATTTGGGGTCGGGGACTAATTTAAGACCATCGTACGAGTAAGCCGATCTTCATAAATGTCCTCCTATGTATCTATCCATTGTGCCATTCTGCCATTGTGCTGATGTATGTGTGCACGTTTGTTTGCAGGCATCTACCTCAACATCCGATGGAATGCTGACTTTAGACCTTATCCAGGAAGAAGATGCCTCTCCAGAAGAACAGAGCTGTGAGCAAAGCTTCAGAGTGGATCTGGATAAATCTGTGGCGCAGCTGGCATCAGTCCGTCGCAGATCAGACTCTGAAAACCTCAAGTGCCCAGAAAAGGGAAGGTCAGAAAACCTTCAGCAGGGCAAAGACCAAATACCCTGGGATAAATGGGCTACACACCGCGATTCATTTGGAAAGGGTACAACCTACACACCTCAGGTTCCCAAAAAATTGTCCTATTCTGAGAAGAACAAATGTGCCTCCATGGAGGAGATCTTGTCCCGTTCGGACTCTTCTGGACAGCGACCGATACCAAAAAAGGTACCGGAGTCAGATAAGCTGACGCGAATACAAGAACTGATCGCTCAGAAGATCGATAAAACTCAGGAACTTCTCACCGAGGTGAAAGAATGTGGGGATGGGAAAAAAAAGGGAAAGGAACCTTCTGGAAAGGTGGACTCTGAAAATGCCCTACAAGAAGCTGAGAGGCTATTAGGAGAAGCCTCTTTGAACTGGAAGCAGGCCAGGAAGGTCCTGCAGGAAATTAAAGAACTGAGAGACCTATATAAACAAGCAGACCTGCAGTCCCCTGACCTGAAACAGAAACTAAGCAGTCATTACAGAAAGAGCCTCATGTGAAGGGTGTGTGCATCTATGTTCTTATCTCCAAAAAGGAATATTTCCTGCTTTCTGGATTCACAATGCAAAGCCAAGGACCACGGCGTGCTGAGGAGCCCAGAAGAGAGGTGAAGTCTGGCTGTCTCCAGGAGGGTCCCTTGGCTTTGCTATTTTCTAAACCAACCCACTCAACTCGGATGGCTGTACATGCTGTAGAACGAAGCAGCAGGCCGTTGATATATATGCAGGGAGCCCCCATGGAGGCACTTGAATCCAATAACATTTGCTATCAATCTGCGCAACCATAGTCCTTAGGCTCTACAGTGTTAACAGTAAGTGCTGTCAAGGAGGTTGCGAGTCGTGGAGGGACTGGACGAGGCATGTGACAAACTGTATAGTCTTGTAGAATGTGCTATCCAATACAAGTCAACCCATTCCCATTGTTACACTTGTTTACATCTGCTTAGCTATTTTACCTTTTTTTTACTTCAGACGGCACCATGAAATTCAAAGTTATTCAATCTCAGAACACCTGTATTAAACTGTAGCATAAATTGGTACTTTGACTATGCACTTTTGTATCCAGGTGTATTTACCCTTGAAGTGATCTGTGAAGAATTGATTTGCTCTTCTACCCTTGACTGAACCAATATTAATTGCAAAGTAGCACACCACTTAATATTAACCTCAACACAAAATTGAAATCTATTATTTATCAGTCTCATACCCAAAATGTGTTAAGCTAAAATTGAGACAGCTGGCTATAGCTATTTACCCCCCTTTGCTTGAGTATGTTAAAGGCATGTTAAAAGTGGCTGGCACCCGCTCTACAGAAATCATAACATCACTGCTTAAAAATGTCTGCTGAAAAATGAATGGCTTTAAAGTGAATCTGCCCCCCCCCCTGCACTACTACCACCATCGCCACTACCAAAAGGTGTAAAGCTGGCAGCATTGAGCTTAATAAACCCTTTCATCTCTCAAGTGTTTGTGCCCCAGGGCTGCACAGGCAGTCTCCTCGCCTATGCCCACCGTTCTGCATAATGCCCTCCAATTAAGGCTCTGCAGGTGAAGTGAACTGTTTTTTTTTTCACACAAGTTTTCCATGTACGACATGATAGAGTGTATTGAGCTTAATGCTGCAGTGCTGCCAGCTTCAGACCTTTTGAGAGGATGGCAGAGTCACTTTTAGTGATGGGTGATTCAGGATTATATAAAGAGATGTACTTGATGTATTACCATAATGTTTAATTCAAGGACATCCACCCGCTCTACCATGAACAAACCTTTTAAGAATAATATTAATCAGCATCTGCATTGCAGAAACCAGACTGAAAAATTGAAAACTACCGGCTCCATGAATGCCAGACAGCCATTGTATAGCAAAGGCTGTGGAATATATGGTTTAAGGTTTGCTGAAGAGACCTTGATTTCAATCACCCTTACCCCAATGACATCTGGATCGGTATAGTGGATGTATAAAATCTATAACACATTTTAGCATTAGTGCTGCTGCTAGCAAGGTCCTGGGTAACTGCTTGTTTGAGAACCAACCCTCTAATTGGTTGGTATATATAATAAATTATTTTGACAAGCATTGGATTAGAAGGTTTTATTGGGTCCACTAGTAACAATGGATGGCATGTAGGCATATTGGGTGTAATAGTCACATGCAACATTTTATGATCCCCCCCCCCCCCCCCCCCCCCCGATTCACCCTACTATAATACAAAATCTTTCAGAACAACGATAGAATGGGTGATTGATTGAACATCTTATCATTTGTTCTTGCTTTCCAATGGATTTTTGCAAGATATTTTTTTTATTACCTTTGACAATAATGTTTATCCTAAGCACATGATGAACCAAAAACAGGAACATCAAACTCCGGCTCACCTATCTAAACTATAATGACATGTTATAGTTTATATATAAAATAATTAATATAAAAGTTGAGTAACTTTGTAAATACATTATATGACTTAAGTTATACTGTTCATGGTTTACATCTTGTATTATACTTGAGAGCTGCCTTCACTATTCACTACATGCATAAATTACAATATTTACCCAGTACTGATTCTTACTTATATGATATATTATACTCCAAAGCTGTATTTACCATTCTGCAGGTTGGGCCACTGAGTACAAATATACTACAGAACTGCACTCACTATTCCAATAATGGGGTCACTGTGTAC